>NW_028092711.1:523090-983036 GCF_014824575.4 Sturnira hondurensis
CCCGAAAGCTCCCAAGGCCCCTTCCACCCATGGGTGTGGGGGCACCACAAAGCCGCCCTCCACCCATTGGGAGTGATGCACTGAAGCTGCCATCACCAATGCAGGTGGAAAGCAGGCTTCGCCCACCTGTGAAGGTGGGGGCTCTGCTGCTCCGTTTTCAGGAGCCAAGGCGGCCCCTGCCAACCCCTGGTGCCGTGGGTGTGCAGAGCCCACTTGAAGAGGCTGGGAATCCGTGGTGGAGACTTCTCCCACATTCAGGGCAGGAGAAGCCGTAGTGGGCCTCACCTCCCCAGAAGGTAGCATCACCACAGGAGTTCCCACTCCCTGGGGTCCCTCATTCCCCAGGTTCAGAGCATTAATGAGGTTTCTTTCCTCATCATCTTTCTCCTCCTATGATCTACTATCAGGGAGGGGTTCTGAGACCCCTTTCTCCTTCTGGACCACTACACACTCCTCTGTAGAATTACTCACACAGTTCCAACAAAGCAAACAAAGGTTCAAAGCAAAAAGAATACAGATGGCATAAAGACCAGGTATTTCCCCTGCTATCACCCACAATTCCAGCTCCATTATTGTAAAAGAGCAGTCAAAAACCAAGTTTTCAACCCAAACACTTTCAGATCTCTGTTCCCTCCCTGCTTTGTTTCCTTTGCATTTTTCCAGGCGTGATTAGGCAGCCAATGCCCTCAAGAGCGCAGAGAAATCCTCAGAGACTGGGAAAATTCCAAAGTCTCACTCTCTCGCACCTGAGAGGGTCGGTCTGCCACGGACAATTACCCTCCTGGCTGGCTCGCCAAAAACTGTTACCAAACAAAGGGTCCGAGGGGGGGGCAATACTTGGCCCACTGAGGGATGCCAAAAACTGCTACAGAAAACAGGAGCCCCTCCCAAGGACGATACACTAATATCTATAGGGCTCTTCTGTCCACCGCCAATTGGAAAGACATCTCTCAATGCCAGAGATTTGTGAGAAGGAAACAAAATGTTTATTTAATGCTATTCAGGCCTAATGCCTTCCTTAAAATATTAAAGTCTTTGAGGGTATATACCTACACACACACACACACACACAGCGCTCCCTTCTCCCACTGTCCCAACTCTGGGTACCGTAAATCAGGAAAAGAGCACACGTCCGTTTTTCAGGTCCCTGGCACTGTGAGCTGTGTCGCCTGCCTGTCCAGGCAGGATCTCCAATTAATCCAAAGTCATGTGGCACCTTTCACTGGCAAGAGTTCTTTGTACCAAGTTCCAGTCAAAGTCTCTCCTGCTTTCCAGGCCACTCAGCCAAAGGGAGCACACCAAAGCTGCATGGGCCTCTTCTACCAAAGCCGCACTCCACCAAAAGCACGCATCTTTCTTCTTCACCTGGCCGCAGGGATCTCCATTCTGGCAAAGCTGCGTGGTTTTCCCTTTCACCTGGCCAAGAGGGGGGTCTGCACTCTGCTGAAACCGCATGGCTCTCCCTCCTAATGGCTACAGGGGTCTACATCTTCCTAAATAGCGTGGCTCTCCCCCTCACCTGGCCAAGAGGGGGTCTTCACTCTGCTAAAGCCACATGCCTCTCTCGCAGGCACTCTCTCAGAGAAGCAGCTCCCAATTCCGGCCTGGTTAGCCACTCCTCACTTCTCCCTGGCCCAAAACTTGGCCACAGCTCTTTAACATATCTATGAAACCAGTTAAAGGTTATAGATATGTTAAATGACCATTCCAGAGTTTAGCTGCAAAACTGTTGCTATGCAAAACAGCTCTCAAGGGCCCTGCTCCATTCATCCCTTCCCCCAACTGACACCTTGGTGTGGGGGCGGTGAGGACATCTTAATATTTCCTCCAATATTCCTGTACACTTTGAGTTCTGGACACCATTCTAAATCTTTTCCGGGCCCCCCCTTAGCTGCACCCTGTATCACTTCTTTTCCCCCTTTGCCCAGTCAGGCCAGACAAGCCAGTCAGGTGTACCTTATCTCAGGGAAAGAAATAGAAGTCCATAGCCCAACTACACTCTCCGTTCTTCCCAGCATTCTGTGTTTGGCTGGCAGGCCTCCTGCAATTCCCAGCACCATCAGCTGTGTTGCCACAATCTCCAGTTCTTAATCCCAAACCACACGGCACCGTCTCATGGCTCACCAGCGAGAGTCCTTTCACCCCTTTTCTTCCCACATGGTCTCACATTGTCCCTCTCCATTCTTTCCAATCGCTAAGAGTGAGCTCTGCATGGCTGCTACAACTTGCTTTCCTGCTTCCTGAGCTGTGTGGTCAGGGGAGCTCCCTCTCTGCTCCCAAAACCACATGGTTGGCTCCCACATGGATGTTGGTGCCTAGGTTTAAATCCCGGCACAGATCTTCCTCCAGTAACCTCATTTCCAGCCCCTCAAACAATTGGCTACACCTGCTAGCACTTCTGTATTTTTCAGTCTTTCTTGGTTGCCATAGTGTGTCTGGGCAAGCATGGGCCCCATTGTTACAGAACAGATGGGGGGCGGGGGTGAGCAATATAATATTACCAAATGGACCCCCTCTTTCTGCTCCCAGGGTCATACTAGTTTCGCCTTCCCACCCCATACTAGGTTCGCCTTGCCTGCCGCCAAGGAGAGACCTCTCTCAATGCCAGAGATTCATGAAAAGGAAAAGGGATCATTTATTTAAAGAGTTATACAAACTTTAGAGTAATAACTTAATGTCTCCATTGAGATCCCAAAGTCCTTTAGAATAACCACACACACACAGTCCTCCCTTCCCCCTCTGCCCAGTCCGGGACACCATACCTAAGAAAAAAGAAATAGAAGTCCTCAGTTCTCTCTCTCTGCCCAAGCCACATGATCTCAAGGGGATGCTGAATGACTGAGGGCCTGGGTTTAAATACCAGCACCAGTCTTCCTCAGCCACACCATTTCCAACTCCTCCCACAATTGACCACAGCTGCCAGCATTCCCATATTTTTCCAGCTTTCCGGGGTTGCCATAGTAAGTCCAAGAAGGTGTGGCACTGTGGTGTGGAGCCAATCATCTCCAAGCTCTTACACAGGCCCTGTAACCAGGGGGAGTTGCCTCCCATTTACTTCATGGGTTGAAGTCACTCCCATCTCCCTGGCTCAAAGCACAGTCACAGCTGTTTAACATATCCATGAAACCAGTTAAAGGTTATAGATATGTTAAATGACCAGTCTAGAGGTTAGCTGCAAAGCTGTTGCTGTACAAAACAGCTCTGAATGGCCCTGCTCCATGTGTCCCATTCACCCAGCTCAGACTTGTGGGGGTGAGGACTTCCTGTACATATTTTTTTCCTAATATTTCCTACACACCAAGTTCTGGACCCCATTACAAATCCCTATTTGGGGCCCCACTTGGCTGCACCCTGTTACACCATGGGGTGAAGAGAACCATCTCAAAACTCTCACTCAGCTGCCGTAACCAGGGGAGCTGCTTCCCAGTTAGTAATGGGTCAAAGTCACTGGCATCTCCCTACCTAGATGTGTTGATATGCAAAATAACTGTCAGCCCACCTTGGGAGGGGAATATCCTATATTTTCTTGAACACCCCAAGTTCTGGACCCTGTTACAAATCTTCCCTTTTTGAGAGCCTTGCTGTATCTCATTACACTTCCTTCCTTCCTCTCTTTTTTTCTAAGTACCAATTCTACCAGGTGCTATTCAAGGCACTAGAGGATGTAAAGGTAAACAAAGCAAGTACTTATTCTTACCTAAAGGTCCATTGTAGAGACAAACACAATAACTAAACAAGCACAAAATTAAACATAATTATTAACCAGGATATGTGCTCTGAAGAAAGAGGGACACTTCATAGGAAAACAAGTTCATGGCAAGAACTAATTTGCTGTATATTCAAAGGTCAGAAATAGCCCCCTCCTAGTCTAGAGGTTTCAAAATCAAAAAGATCTCTTGGATTACAATGTTTCCAATAGTCTAATATCTCATATTATCCCCTCACCCATTATTTCCAAGGGGAAATAATGTTTAAGTTGAGGTGATAGACTTTTCCCACCACCCCTCCCATAGCCCCCACCAACCGCACTCTAAGCTGTTTTCTATGATCCTAAACAAAATATAAACAATTCCCTACATCTCTCAGTGATTGCATTTAGATCCAAATTAGAGGAAGATTATAGGGAAAAAGTTACTTGTGATGAAAAACAGAAATGAGTGATGATGAGTCCTTTTAATGGGAGCTGTGGGAAGCCTGGAAAGCAAATTTGGATTTGGAGCAAAGCCACAGGATTCAGAGCAGAGGAAAGAGAGAAGTAGGCAGTGGTAATGGGCCATTTAATTTAAAGTAACTTCCTTCTTCATTCTGAGTTTGAGTTTTAGGAACAGTACGAGGTTAGAGTTGGGCAGTACCAAATGTTATTTCATTAATACAAGTATTTTTTTAAATAATTCAAATCCGTTTATGTTCAATGAGAGCAGGAAATAAGGGAAAGGACAAAGTGAATGGTAGGGCAGAGGCAAAACAGGGGAGGAGGAGAGACCAACAGACAGCAGAAAAGAAAGGGAAGAAAGAAAAAGACATGGAGAGAAACACCCTAACAGGAAAAGACATCATAAGAAACACAGAGAAAAGAGAAAATATTTCAAAGCTTTGCTGTTTACATAAATTCATGCTATCAATTTTTGTCCATTCCCTTTGAAATACTAGTTAGCTGATCCTAATTCTGAAAAATGTTTGTTTAAAATGGACAAATATCATAGTCTTTTTCTGAGAAACTAGTCTGAGTTACTAAGCAGTGTTTATAATGAATCAAGTGCACAGATATAAGAAACACAACCCCCTCCTAGTTTAGAAATGTTAAAATGAAAAATTTTGTGTAATATTTCCAAAGATGTTATATCCCTTACCAGTCTTTTTTAAAAATATTTATTTATTTATCTTTAGAGGGGAAAGGAAGGAGAGAGGGAGAGAAATATCAATGTATGGTTGCCTCTCGTGCATCCCCAGCTAGGAACTGGCCTGTAACCCAGGCATGTGTCCTAATTGGGAATGGAACTGCGATCCTTTGGTTCGCAGGCGCGTGCTCAATCCACTGAGCTACGCCAGGGCATATCCCTTACCAGTCTTCACCTTACCAGACTTCATCCCTTACTATATATATATATATATGCTCAGCATATATATATATATATATATATATATATATATATATAGTAAGCATATATATATATATGCTCAGAATAATGGAGTAAACTGTCATAAAGACTTTGTGGCAATTGAGTTGTTCTATTCAAAGTCAGATCAATTGTTTGTGCTGTAGTTCAGTGAGAAAGCAAAAACACCTGGAACAACAGGACTCGATTCAATGGCAGAAATTTTCTGGGAAAAAAAAGTTTTCCTGTATACTCTAAGGTTCAGTACTTAAAGGTATGCAAATAAATGGACAAATTTACATATAATTATGTAAATTGCCTATGCAATTACATATGTACTGCACAGAAGTTCACAAAGAAACGTGACTCAAGGAGGTGGTTAGAATTAGAGGATTATGTACTCTCTTAATAGGGGATGAAAGGAGTGCTTCCAGAAGAACAAATAACTTTTAGAAGTAGGGAAGTAAGGTATTTATGGACAAACAAATGATTTCAGGGAAATATAAAGGACTTTTAGGAAAATAGATAGGAGATGTGATTATTTTGTGTCTATGTTTGGAAGTGGTACCAACTTCTCTCACAGAAAAGATTAGAGGGGCTCCGAGGGAGAAGATTTATAACAATTAAGTTGTTTTGTGTGATTAGACAGAGAAAAAATTGCAAGAACTCAAACCCTTCAGCTGAAAATGTTTTTTATACCACAGCAGTTTATCCTGGACCTCTTCAGATGCAATGCACCCAAATGGCACACATTGTCAAGCTTTGGGTTTGCATGGCTTTGCAAAATGATATTTTAGTAAGCTCCCATAAAACATCTTCTTAGAACTGTGACAGCTAATATGGAAATTCATGTTCCCTCTCTTTCTGAGAAAGGTATTACACTAACAACAGGGAACATAAGGGGAGAAGAATTGTCGTCTTTCAACAAGAAGCAAGTGTCATCTAGAGCTAGATTACAAATATTGAAGCATGTAAACATCAAGTGCACATGGACTGTAGGCTTGTGAGGTCTCAGGTAAATAGTCAGACACATTTGGTGGTAGGAGTGGGCGTTTGCTGAATTGTTAGAAAGGGTTCAAGGCATGGGAGTATGGGGAATCCCTCAGACAGAGGCTGAGATGGCAAGGGGACCAGGGACGGTCTCACCAGTAGTGCCAGTATCTCAAGGATAAGCAGATAAAAATGGGGAAGCAAAAAGCAAAAAAATGGGAGGAAAACAGAAAAGAGACAAGTCTAAAAAAGGAGAAGAGATAAACCTAGTTAAGGGTGTGTTATGCAACAAAAGGAGGTTTGTTATAGATTCATAAGCATTAGGAAGGAGCTCTTGGAGAGGAAGAGCCGGAATATTAAGAGAGAAGAGGTATCTAACCAGATGGGTCCTTTCTCCAGGAAGCACAAGGGTTAGCTTTGGAAGAGGGTAGAAGATAGGAAGGAAGCTAAATCATTTAACCTTTCAAAGTAAGACTCAGGTTTGTTTGGTTTTTTTTTCAACTAGTTGTCTTTATTTCCTTTAACTGTAGGATTTCTCAAAGCTTTAATTGGCTAGAAGTGATTTTCAATGCCAGAGATGAACACTTACAGCATTTCACATGCTTATTTGACAACAGAATTTCTCTCTTTTTTACCTTGTCAATGAGGTCATTCAAGGAAATTATTTTAAGAACCCTTGGCTTAATATAACTTTGCAAAATATTAGAAGGAAACTTCTTGCCATTATTTTTAAATCAGTTTCTCTGTTCTGAATATTATCTGTCTTGAAATAATTTTTATTCAGTTAACAAGCTTATCAATAATTTAAGACTTATGCACTATAACATCTTATTTGTAAATTCTATACCAGATGAACAAACTTCAGTGTTTCTTCTCCTCAGTAAGGAAATTATAACTGAGCATTGGACTTTTTGCCTGCTACTACACTTTCTTCTCCTTGAATTTATACCAAACAGCATCTTTATCAATTATATTCTATCATAGTCTCATAAATATATTAATGAGTAAATGAATTCCACAAAAAGCATACTTACTATATGTTGGAAATATAGGAAGGTGTTTGTATAATTACTGATATACCATTAAGGATTCAGTTTCTATTTTATAAAATGACATCATGGCACTAAGTTGAGGTCTTATAATCTAGTTAAACATTTTAATAAATACTATAAATCCATTGAATCCTCTGTAGCTGTTTTTGTAAATTTGATTAAGTTTTCAAGAATGATATGCTATTCATTTTTTTAAAGAAAGAACTGACAAACACGTTATATACTTTCTTGGGACTACCAAAAGAATCTTTATATTTTAGAATTTTAATGATGTGGAGAAGAAAGTATTTTTCAGTGTCACTTACATATTCTGACTTGGAATGCATAACCTGAATCTAACCATGAGGAAACAATAGACAAATCCAAAACAAGGAACACTCTTTTTGAGGTGTTGTTCTCTTCAAATATGTCAATGTCAAAAAAGGCAAAGAAAGTCTGTGGAAATATTCCAGAAATAAAGAAAACTAAGTTATTAAGAGAACTAAATACAATTGCTGATTCTAGACTTAATTCTCTATCAGAAGAGAAAATCCTGCAATAGATATGGTTAAGGGTAATAGATAAAACTGAAATATTGATGGTAGATTAGAAAAAACTATTGCATCAATGTTAAACTGACTAAAGATACATTTTGTGGTTATCTAAAGTATCCCTATTCATAGGAAAAAGACATTGTTTTTTTTTTTTTTAGGTAAAGGGCCATTGTCAGGCAGCTATAACAAAATACAATAAACTGAGTGGCTTATAAACAACAGAAGTTTGTTTCTCACATTTCTGGAGGCTGCAAGTCCAAGATTAAGGCACAAGCATAGTCACATTTCAGTGAGGACCTGTTTCCTGTGTCACAGCCAAGCCTTCTCCCTGTGTCCTCAAGTGGTGAAGGGGCTCAGAATCTCTTAGAGCCTCTTTTATAAGCGCGCTAATCCCATTAGTGAGAGCCCCACCCTCATAACCTAATGAACTCCCAAAGTTCCCAGCTACTAATACCATCACCTTTAGAAGGTAGGGTTTCAACATAAAAATTGTTACCAAATAAAAATATAAAATATATATTGTTACATAAAAGAGTACTTAGAGTTATGTATTTAAACACTAGGCCACTTTGCATTAGAAGTTCTAGAGAATTCTACTTCAGTAATACTGTGGTGCCTTGCTGAGGGAATCTTTCTTGGCATTTGAAACAACTGAGCTGATATTATTGTGTAAAAAGCAAAAAAACTAAACATCTCATGACAGGTATAAATTTGTAATGAGGAGTAACTCTGATATGGCCCCATATTTTCTGTGCAGGCATATATTTGTCTTTTAAAAACTAATTGCTAAAAAAATGAAAAGGAAAATTCTAATCAAATGAACAAGGAAAATTATAATTGTTGCTAAAGCAGAAAATTTATGAAGGAAATGGTCATGATGGGCATGAAATTTGCCTTTGATTTAGCCTTCTTAAATTGTGAGATACTTAGAAAGCAAAGCTGATAGAAAATCTTCATTTTTTTACTGCCAGGACAGTGTCTGAACAAGTTCCTTGAGTGTGAGAAAAGGCTGAATTAATAAGAGGTATGAAAATTACAGGGGAATCTGAACTAAGCTAATTTCCAATTCTTTAAAATCTGACAACAGATAATTTTATGGTGCTGTGTATGTAAAATTGTTTTAATTCTTTTTCAGCGCTTTGACAAAGAGCCATTAATAACATTTTCCTGTGCAATCTGGTACCCTGATTTTACAGTCCTAATCAAGTCCACTGGCTCGTTGTTTTTTTCAAGCCTGACGGACAATGCCGTAATCTTCCTGAAGGTGGCGCTGTGCTTAAGCGCCACCCTAAAGAATGCGGGGGGGGGGGGGGCGGGGGAAAGACAGGCTGTGCCCATGGAGAAGCAGCAATCCGTGCACAGTTTAAACGCATAGAAGAGCAAGAGATGAGAATGAGCAAACATTTTTGTTTCCTCAAAAAAAAAGGGTAGGGTTGTGGGAAGAGTGTCAAATTATATTAGGACAAACTCCACACCAGATATCACAGGAAACACTACAAAGAAGATTCTATGGATTCCTTTTTATTTTAGGAAACAGTCAACTTTCTTGTTCAGACGCAAAAAGCTAAATCGGCTAGCCCCTCAAGTTCCCTGGCATTATTCATGCCTTTAGATCACAGACTCTCAGAGCTGGCAAGGAGTCTTGGAGATCACCTACTTTATAAAGGATGTCAGTTTAAACAATTGTCCAAAGTCACTCAGGTAATAAGTAGAACTTCCACTCCAAAATTATATTCTCACTACACAGGACTACCTCCTGAGCCTATTTATACCGAATACATGGAAAGTTAAACCTCGCCCCATTTCCAGATCCCATACCCCATGATGGCTTTCCTTTAGCTCCATGTGGTTGAACCTCATAGAGGGACAGATACTAGGAACTTCATCTAAGTGTTTAGTCCAGGTAAAACTCAAAGAAATGATGAGTTTTGCTGAGATGAAAGCTAGCCTGTCTCAAACGCCAGCCCACATGATTGTATTTCCTGAAGACACACTGCATCTCGCTTTTGACAGAATATCTTCCTGTTTGCCTTTGTAGGTTTCACAGCGGCAGCTTCCCTTGTGTCTTTGGCTTGGGCCTTGGCCTCGTACCAGAAGGCCCTCCGGGACTCTCGAGATGACAAGAAGCCCATCAGCTACATGGCTGTTGTCATCCAGTTCTGCTGGCACTTCTTCACTATTGCTGCCAGGGTCATCACCTTTGCCCTTTTTGCCTCGGTTTTCCAGCTGTACTTTGGGATCTTCATCGTCCTTCACTGGTGCATCATGACCTTCTGGATCGTCCACTGTGAGACAGAATTCTGTATCACCAAATGGGAAGAGATCGTGTTCGACATGGTGGTGGGGATCATTTACATCTTCAGCTGGTTCAACGTCAAGGAAGGCAGGACACGCTGCAGGCTCTTCATTTACTATTTTGTGATCCTTTTGGAAAACACAGCCTTGAGTGCCCTCTGGTACCTCTACAAGGCTCCCCAGATTGCAGATGCATTTGCCATCCCAGCGCTGTGTGTGGTGTTCAGCAGCTTTTTAACTGGCGTTGTTTTTATGCTAATGTATTATGCCTTCTTTCATCCCAATGGACCTAGATTCGGGCAGTCACCAAGTTGTGCTTGTGAGGACCCAGTCACTGCCTTCACGCTGCCTCCAGAAGTGGCCACAAGTACTCTGCGGTCCATCTCCAACAACCGCAGTGTTGCCAGTGACCGCGACCAGAAATTTGCAGAGCGGGATGGGTGTGTGCCTGTCTTTCAGGTGAGACCCACAGCTCCATCCACCCCATCATCTCGCCCACCACGGATTGAAGAATCTGTCATTAAAATTGACCTGTTTAGGAATAGGTACCCAGCATGGGAGAGACATGTTTTGGACCGAAGCCTCCGAAAGGCCATTTTAGCCTTTGAATGTTCCCCGTCTCCTCCAAGGCTGCAGTACAAAGATGATGCTCTTACTCAGGAGCGGTTGGAGTATGAAACCACTTTGTAAAACAAAAAGACTTGGAGGAGCCACAACTGCCAGATAAAGGGGCTACTGCAGGGCTGTGGCAATGATGAAACTCTGTTCTAGTGTAGGGAGATGAGCTGTCAGGCTCCTAGGCTGACCATCCTAGTGATTACTGTCTGACCCTCCACCAGCGGACTGCCCCCTGCTGGCCTTCTTTCAAAACAGCAGCCCTACAGTCTCCTCCACCCGGAGGGAATATGCCAGCTTAGTAGGGACTCCTTGTTGCTACCAACTTCTCCTGCACTGTCTTTCAGCGCATCCACCAGAGGGTCCTATGATTATGGAAAATGTTGCCTCTAATCAGTAGGGTGTTTTGGTGAAATTAACTGATGTTTGCATAAAATATCTTTAGTTATACACACATACACATATGCACACACATATGCATACACTAACACACGCACACACCAGTCCTCTGTCAAAATAGCTTAGGTGATTTTTCTTATTGCAAAGCTCTGATTCTCACAGGAATATACAAACAAAGAGAGAGAGAATATATCCCTCAAGACTCCAGGAAAAAAAGTAGTACTGCTTAGATAAGAATTCCTAAACCATTCTCATTGGGAAACCAGTACCATGTGTGAAAAGCCTGTCCAGTGGACAGCAAACTCGAGTGTGTTTCCATGTGTATTAGAATTGATGGCATGGTTCATTTTCAACACATTTCAGGATTGGTTTTTTATTTTAAAACTTCAGTTGAGAACATCTTTTATGACAGAAATCCTATGCAGCACATGTATGTCTTTTGGCAAGACCAATGAGCTCCATAACAGAGATGTAAATTAAATGGTAATCATAATTCAGTATTGAACTGCAAAAAATTTAGTAAATAGAGGAAGAGGAAGTGGGAAAAAAGGCAAAATGAGCATATGATTTCTCGGCCAGTGCAGCTCACATGGGAACATAAGAGCAAATCAGCAGGAGAAGACCAGGCTGTAACTGGATGTTTGAGGTCACAGAATGTGTGGCTCTGTGTGATCACTGGCAGGCTCAATTCCAGGACATGCCATGCCTCATCTCTCTAGTGCCAAACACCATCCAATCATGGGACTGACATGGATAACTGAGAATGAGTGGCATCAGCCCCACGAAGCAGAAGCTAGAATGAACAATCAAGTTCTCCACTGTGTACAGACTCCCCTGTCACCACCAATTGAAGGTCAAAGTGATGTGTCTTTTAGAGGCTTTGGGACACTGTTTAGTAAGTATGAGCAGACAAATGCAGTGTATATGCTATGAGAAAACCCTTCTGAACTGATTGAGGGCTTATCACTAGGTCCAGCTAAGATTTGTATTTGAATCATTTGTAAAGTTGTACTCTTACAACAAGCTTCTGGTTTTAAATACCTCCGCACAGCAAGTAAAGTTCCCTGCTTTCTGTTTCCAGTGTCCTCGGTCATGGTGCTTTTCGTTGCATTAAAAGTGCCAGTCAAACTTTGATAGTATTTTTTTATAGTTGGTGCAGAGTGGAATAACTCATGAATTATTTCAATATTTTTGTAATAAAAAATATAGGGTATACATATAGGCATCATCACTTTTTTTAAAGACCTGGAATTATTTAAAATACTTTAAGCATCATAATTACTTGGTATGTCAGAAACTGGTCCACAAATTCCATCAGCCAGCCTCAGCAGTTTGAGAACACTTGTCTCTTGCAAGATCACCCTACTTTGCCATGTCGGTGCCCCCAGGAACCTGGCCAGGGGTGCTATCAAATTATCAGGTGATGAGAGAATCAGCATAATAGAAAGGGCTTGTCAAGACTGGCCATTGTTTCCCAGGAAGTCAAAGATGTAAACGACTACTTTCATCGACCCATTAGGACAAACCTGACCACAGTGGAAGATGTCTTAAATTTTCTTCCCTGGTTTTATATTAACCCAACTGACATGTTAAATATTAGTCAAGTCTCTCTCTAAAAAGGGGGAAAAGTCAGTTTAACTTAATTATCCAGTTGTTGGGACTGTCCAGTTAACGTAAAATGGTCAAGTTCTAGAGCCACCACCTCTAATGGGTGTACTGTACAGACTGCTCTCCCCATGATGACATCCACAGGAAATGGCAGAGCACTCAACCTAGGACTTCTTTTGGGACAAAGCGATGTTTAAAAAATAGACAATTTTTATCCGTAAATATACCTTCCTATTACGCCATGATTTGATCCTCCAAGCAAGATATTTTCACTAAAAAACAATAATCTTTTGTTCGGATGTGAAAAGATTACCTAGTCACCAGTAAAGGCCCAGGAAGATACTCCTCTTGTTGGCAATTGATGAAAACATTCCGCCCCCATTATAGAAGGAAAAATGATTATATGGACACATTTTTCACTTTGGGGCAGAACCATGAGTTACTAGCTTTATTATTTCCAAGACTACTTTTAATTGATGATCTTTGGAAATTGAATTGCTCGGTTGAACTATACCTTTGATTTCATGAGCAAATAGCCAATAAGAGTCTAATAGTGTCAATCAACACAAACGCCACAGGCCCCATCCCTCTTCAGTCGTGTAAGTCCTGAATCATTTCTCGACTTCATCTCTCATTGAGCATGTTAAAAGTCAAAATAAGTGCTATGTGAATAATAAAAACTATATGCTGCACTTTGTCTTGGAGGTGAGAATGTAGTCAGGAGGGTGTAAGAAGTTTGAATTTTTCAATGATTTCCCAAATACTATAAATACTCTGTTATCCAACATACTTGAAGATTATGTTTCAGTTAGTCAAAATTCTTGTTAAGGAAATGGCATCTCCTATGTATAATGAATTACAAGCTTCCTCATGATTATAAGAACAAAAGGAAAAAACCTACTTCCAAGGTTCATCATAACTTACTCTTACTTCCACAACTTAGAAAGCACTGCCATCAGGCCGTGTGGTGATGACAACTCACTAGTTTCTAGACACACAGATAACAGAGAGTTTAAAGTATTAGGATTTAAAGAGACATTGTCAATGTATAAAGGAACAAAGTTTGATGTTTGTATTTATATTTTAGTTCTTCCTAAGATTTAATTTTCAATATGCCATTAAACCCTCCCCAGGGAGGAACTGGGGAATCCAAAAGGAAGAAGCCATGGTTTGCATAAAAACTGGAAATGCTGTGACTTCCAGCTTCCTGTGCATGAGTTTACTAGATTTCTTTAATCTTAGTACTCACGTTTTGCATAAGACCATGAAATTTCCTAAAAGAAAATATTATAAATTTCTTTCACTTGCAAAGTAGCATTTCTAAATGAAACTATATTTAAGATTAAAGCACATTTATATCTGAACCACACAGATTTCAAGCATTTGTGTGGAAGGAAAAAAATCATTTTTATATAAGTCAAAGTTTGGTCCCCCTAAATGACTATGTCCTTTAAATTCTCTTCACACATTTACATTGTCCCACTTAACTATGTATTTTCTAGTTCAGTAATGTTGACTTTGCAGACACCCAGTTATTATTCATTTATAAAAATGCTGTGAACTCAACAAATACAAATTTTTACTGACGTGACAGGAATATGCAATTCAAGTATTAGGGAAATATAAAATATAAAGGTAATCTGAAGATAAAAGTAGAGTGAAGTAGTTATGCTTAATTTTTAAATGCCCAATTTATTTTGATCTATGAATAAATGAAGTGATAGTACTGAGCATTTAAAAGTGAATGGGAAAAACTGAACTCTCCATGAGGATTTTTTAAAAATAATCATATATCTGTGTATATGTTGTATATCACACACATGTACACCATAAAGTAACAAATGAAAAGAGTAAAGTATATCCTCTCCTTTTATGCATATAAATTGGTATGTTACTAGCACATGAACTTTTAGATAAAAAATTTTTTCTCTCCATTTTTCAACATCAGCCCAAGCATACAGTGCCTGTCTAGAAGACAGCAACACACCTGTGAACTTCATTTGGAAATACCTAAATACAATCTAGCATTTTTAGCTTGAATGAGCTTTATCGCTTCTTAAGGATCTGATGTTTTAAGCAGTTGAAATGAATAGTTTTGAGTCATTTCAAAGTTCTTTCTGTGAACTGGTTAAATTGAGCAAAGAAAACCTCTGATGCCCTTACAGGGGTTATGCAAGGTTACACATTTGCCTTTAAATGTACCAAATGCCATTGAGTAGAAAGAAGCTCTAACACAAATTAGACAAGAATCCAGAGATACTTTCTTCTAATGAGCCATTTTCCAGACTAAATGTGTGCTCCCCTGCATACTCACACATCTTTGCCATTAGCCATTGCTGTTTCTGTACAGAGCTTAGATAAGATGCCTGCATTTTTATGTTTCTGAGGAGAGTTCCTTGGAGCCTTTTTAAAGATAGCTCAGACTGCCTTTCAGAAATAGAGCTTGGAGCATGGTTGACAAGCATGGTGAAAACACAGCAGGACTGAAATGGTTGTTTCTATAACTTCAGTGATGGATGCAAATCAACTCATTCATTTATCTTCAGCAATCCAATGTCACTTTGAAAATAATCAAAATGATTTCTTTAGCCAGTCTATGACTCCATAACACCCCTTCCCCCCATCTAAAGCCTGAGCATTTCAAAATGGCTAAGGACCACCACCCCTAATCCCCCACCCCCATTTTCAATTCTCTGGCCCGTACTGGTATCAGACTGTGAAACGACATAGGCAGCTGCATCTCCTCTCTTCAAGCGGCCAACTGCACTGTCTATAGCAGACTCTCTATGGACAGAGTTCTTGTCCAGATGCCACCTAAAAATGGGCATGTGGGAAGTCTCAATATGGACCTGTGTCAACAGCTTCAACAGCATAATTACTCATTCAAAAGTAAAACTCTGTGGAATGTGGGTAGAATCGTATAAAAACACAATGAGCCATTTAATTTTGCTAATTGTAGCAATTAGGCTAGCTCACATCCAACTTGCTCTCACAGCAGAAAGCCAAGCAGAAGAAGTGGCAATAAGCCATTTGCCCACAGAAAGGGGTTCAGAAATTCTCCCTTGAGTGTATGAGGCTCACATTGTTTCACCATCCACCTGAAGCTTTCTCTAGACTCCAAAAGGAAAAAAAATCAGATTTTGTTTTATTATAGACAGTGATCTAGCCCAGAAATGTAAAAAACTTGAGCTGGCATTCTGTGGCCTAAGTCCTGCTAAATAAGGGGTGGTTTAATGTCCCTAAAATGTCTAATTGTTTAGCTAAGATATTTTATGGACAAAATACATCGGGAACTGGCTAAATCAAATTCTTGCTTTGGTTATTTTTTTTCTCTTTGATGTTGTTTTTACAGTTCAGTTCCTCATATGAGTAGCTTTCCATGATCAAGAGTGGATCATATGCACAGTGCTGCACTAAAGAGCTTTATGTCTATGATCTGATTTAACCCTCACCACCATCTATGAGCAAAGTACAATTTGCAGGTGGCAAAACTTAAGCTCAGAAATATTAATAAATGGCCAGAGGTCCCAGGGCTAAGAAACAGTGGATATGAGTGTTGAACAAAACTTGTAATAACTTTTAACAATTGCAAATCCTTTTAGAAGACCAAAGAATATTTTCCTACCTTAATCTATTTCTGATTTGTCAAGGTTTCAGGGAAAACAAAATTATGGTCTAAAGACCATATTTTTCAAAGAAAATTTTATTTAAAAGTCAAAGATGTCTTTCAAAATGAAATGTCTAAAATAAAAAAAATATCATTGATGAGAAATGAGTGTCTCTACCACCTGTAACTGAATTTTACGTCAACTCCCTAATTCAGAGTAGGCAAATCAATCCTACTCCTCCATCCTAGACAGCTATCACCTTCACAGTCCTGCTCTACACTGAAGTAAGTAACAAATATAAATTAACTTGATGGTTCTTCACTTATATTCTATATTCTTATATTCTATACATGGATGCTACTGTCACTCATGAGGCAAACTAAAATATAACTAAGCCCCCTACTTCCTTTCACATCCTGATGAGAGAGAGAGAGAGAGAGAGAAAGAAAGTAAGGAAGGAAAGATAGATCAACAGATCTTTAAAGTGTCATTATTTTATTCCATTGCTGTAATTTTCCTTAGATTTTATTTATTTAGTATTTTGCAGATCACAAAATTTAATAGTATTATTATACTACTAGCTTGACCCATCACATAAATCTAGGAACGTTTTTTAGACTGAAAGTTTAGATGCAAAGAATATAGTAAATGTTTGGCAAATATTTGTTAAACTGATTATAAAATAATTAATGTTTCATCACCCTCCTCACATTAGATGTAATATGTCTGCATTCTATAGCAAGACAGAGTTCTAATCCATTTAATGATATTGTATAGTAAGCTGTGTGTGTTGTTATTTAAACTGATGCTAAAAAGGTAGCCAATAATAAACCAAATATTTTCTCAATCCTGATGGTGATTAATCTGAATTTAATGTATTAAAAATCTTAGTAATCATCTATCTTCCTACTTTGATAAGACTTAAGCAGATCTTTATGAAATTATATTAAATTAGAAGTCACCAATTTCTATAGAATATAGCATCTAAAAGAGACTCAAGTGTTACTTCCACATACTTTTATAAATGAAACAACTGAGCTTGAAAGAGTTCAGGGAATGTTTGTAATCAGGATTCCTTCAGTCATTCATTCAAAAAGCATCACCTATATGATTCGTGCTGGGCAATACATGGTCAAGTGCAAAAGGAATCTCACATTTCAACAGCTCACACCTGGCTATCAGTAGCAGACTAAGACTCTTCTGACTTTAACACTACCTCTTGTCTGCTCTACCACACTGCTTGTCTTTTTACTACCTATATTTAATCCTATATTACAGCAGTAAAGAAACATAAGCACTTCCAAGACTGTATCATGTAAACCTCCCAATGAATAATTGCCACACACTGTAACAATCATGAGGTAATAAGTCAAAGATAAATAAACAATGCCTATAAAGAGAAAATTAATTTTATAATTTCTTTTTATGCCACTCCAACACTAGATATTTTTAAATCAAGGTCACAAAGACACAAAAAAGTTAAAGTGCTCTTTTGGCATATAATATTTGGCTCAAAATAATCAACTCTGGGTAAACTTTGGGGATATTCCTGAGAATTTCTTTTAAGAAAAAGCACGAAATTAGATGCCTCTAAAATGTCTGAAGAATTTTTGAATAAGATACTTCTCTGTCCTTCAGGAAACATCTTTCATTAGCCTATACAATAGGTCTCCAGCATACTACTTATTTAGAAATGGCAAATTTCCAGACATCAACCTCAGTTATTGCAACCTGAGAGGTTGTGCTAAAGCCACTCTTTGGATGCCCTGAAGAACAACCCTGTGCAGCATTACCTTCAGGAGTCAGGACAACTGGACCTACCCTGTGTGGATACTGATGATACCATTATATCCAATCCAAGGCTCTCTAGAGCATGGCCCACAGTGATTGGCTTCCCACATCGCTAAGGAGTTCATTGTTTAGAGATAACTGTTGACATGCATAACTAATTTTTTCTAAGGGAAGTAATTCTGGTCAGGGAATGTATAAACCCATAGGTCCTCTATGGAATAAAAGGAATGAGAGGAAAAAAGCATATTAATTTTCACAAGTTCCAAAGAATTCTTTAGTGAGTCCTATTAGGTATCAATAAGACAGTTGACTTAATCGTGTTTAATCATAAAGGCGTAATTTTTAGGTTTATGCCCCCTTTACTCCAGTTATTGACTGCTGTTCTAGCCATTGCGCTGGACAAGAAGGGCATAGTTTCTGATGCGATGTCTGCAGAACAAAGATCATGTGTAACAAAAGAGATTAACATCAAAACTGATTAATCCACTTGATAAGCAAATACCATCAGCACAGTGCCAACACAAAATTTCTCTCGTGCTATACTGAAACCTGTCACTTACTCCGTTATTAGAATTTCAGAAAATGTAAGCTTTCATGTTTTTATTACACACTCATCTACAAAATTAAGCTGGTTGTCCCCTTTTCTCTCCGTTGCTTCATTTGTATTAAAAGGGGACTAATCAAATTCTTATTTAAGTGCTACAAATATTAGCAAATAGAGATGTTGAGTTTAAGCTAATTTAATCTTACTGTTCTAATGGCATTCTGGTATGAAGCTGTATTAAATAAGCACTTAATTATTTCAAATTAATTCATTATCAGTACATCCTAAAACACCCCTAAGTGTGCTGAAAATATATTTCAGGTTTCTGTTATTTTAAGAAATTCCTATTTGATTACAAACCAGTAGAACATGTCTTAATCAACACGGGCATTTCAATCTATTGTGATTCTGGAAAATGAGCACTTGTGTTTGGGTGTGTTAGACGCTGTCGCATTAACTTAGCAATTGACCTTTGACCTATAGCTTTCTATCTGGCCCACTGTGCGTTCTTACTCTATTCAAGTTGGGAGCAATAGCACATCCTCCTGTAACCAAAGGAGGTCTGTCAGCTAGTCAAAGAATTGTCATTTTATAGCCTTCTTTTAAAGAACTAAAGTAGTCCATTTCCCTTATTAACCCTTCTATTTATTGTATTGTGCATAGAAAAGGAAATGGGTCTCTGAAGTACTTTGTGAAACGCTGGGGTGAAACATTTTCTTTGCTCTGAATCCAAGGCTTGGTGTTGCATGAAAAGAAAGAAACCTCTCCTGCCTTGAGAAGGGGGAAGGGGACCCAGCAAGCCTGGACTGTCACAAGCCGTAGTATACTGCTGATACAGTTGATTCCCTTCTTTTCTTACAGAACCGTCTCAGAACTTGTCAAGCTTTACTGAAGGTGATTTGCGTTAATTAATTCAACAGAGCCTTGAATCTCGAAAATTCTTGACTTGTAATTTTTTAGCCCAGCTACAGCAAGGGAAAATTAATCAGTTAGTAGAAAGGAGCACTTCGTTCTGTGTCATGGGGTGATGTGCCCAGGCCTGAAGAGAAGGACCCCTTTGAAGTAGCGCACTCATGAATTTGTGCTACCTGCTTCTTCATCATTCATGCTCTGAATATTCATCCACTTCATTTGCTGTTGCCAGTAAGCACTGCTTTTGAAAAAAAAGGAAAAAAGCATCAATGGATTCCTGGGGGCTTGAAAGCTCGGAAAAATGAGTACTGGGTCATAGGGACTCACTATAAATGAATACAAATTTACTTGTGATTGAAAGTGAAAAAAATGGCATTGTCATCTGTTTAATGATTGATCTGAGTATAGCCACTGCCCTTACTTCATTTCTTGAGAGTACCATTGTCACCATTGTAATACAAATTCATAAAAATCGAATTTCAGAAGTAAAATCTGTACGGATATAGCAATTGAATAATTTGATTTCTGCCTTTTTAGGTGATGACATTGCCAGTTTCAAATGCAGATGCATTTGTATGTGGAATTGGCTCTCCTGTCACCTCTTAGCCCCTTGCAAAGCCGTGGTTGCAAGGTCTAAAATCACCAATTTCACATTCTTAACTTACTTATAACTAAACAGAAGTCCCAATTAAAAAATTGTGGTTCTTTCCCTCTTGCTTCTCTGTTTTTTAAAGAGAGCTTTGGGCTGCAAGGTAAGAATGAACTGATTTCACATTATAGTTTCAGAGTTTGGAACAAAGCCAAGTACCTATATGTTGTTACAAACTTCTCTGATTGTTTTTGCTATGATCATTTCAGGAGTTACCCATAGATAAATGAGTAAAAGTCATTAGATGTATCCAACACACACTCTAGCAGAAAAATAAAAAGAAGAAGCAGGGATCATTTTCATTGTGTTTCAGAGATGTTTCTCCTTCCTAAGTGATCATCTTGGAGCTAATGAGCTCCAAGATGTATCAAGAACTATTGAGCGATAGTCCCAGTTTCAGGCACCAGTACCACACTGCATCCCCTCCTCTGGCAAGCCATTTTCAGAACTAGCTCTTGGCACAAGCACTAAAATTTAGTGGTAAAAAAGTGGCCTACCACCATGTGACTTATTTTCAATTGCAAGGCAATGGAAATGAGTAAGTTGAAGAAAATATTAGTTTCCTGAACTCCAGAATCAAAATAGGCACAAAGTACTCTAATATATGAAGAGTTTCTTGACTGTGGAGACACAGGAGCAACAAACAATTGTCTTCTACAAGGCTTATGAGTAACAGTGACTATAAATAGTGTTGGACAGAAGTTTTCTATTAATGTAGAGTCCTGGGTGTAGTGATTTGAAGAGGAAACTGTTAGTGCATTGTCAGGAATATTTGCCTATTTATGAAGCAGAAGTTCAAAGTAGCCCCTGTTGTTTTATAACTACAACAATAGATGTGTCAATTTATGAAAGGCCAAGGCATGTCTCAAGTGGAAAGATAGAGGAGATGTCAACTGTTTCATGTCTGAGACTCTGTCCCTAAAGGAACTTTACCCCATGACACTTCTCCTTGGTCACTGGCCCCTGTGTTGCCAAAAGCTCTGCATGCCAATAGCTTCTGATTGGTTATTACATACCATACTTTAAGGTAGTGTAAGTACTCTTGCTTGTAGAACATGAACCATTGAATTGTTGCTCATTTTAACACCAATGGCATTCAGGATTATCAAGGCTTTGCTCATGATTCCACTGTAAATATATATCATCACATTACAAAAACCACTGTGTTCACATTCACTAAACTAGGTTTACAAGTACTAACTGAATCATTTAAACATGTCTTGGATCTTGATCCTGTCATTATCTAGTCTTTGCATCAACTCCCAAATTAGAAAAATAATTCTTATGAGAATTATTTTCACAATAATGAAAGTGAAAAAAGTGGACAGTTAAGTAATTTTTCAGTGTAGACAAAACTGCTAGACCATTGACAGCCTTACAGTTCTGATTGTCCTCATGACTAAGTTTCCTCTCATTGGGGTTTTGACACCTGAGTTCTCAGATGATTGCTAAACCATCTTCACCAAACTGAAGTGTCTCATGAATACAAATATCCCAATGAAAAGTGAAGAAGTAGGCCACTCCAGGAGTAAATTTGGTCTTTGTGATGTCACACATCTGGATATTTGGGAAAATATAGTTTTTCATCTGGTTGTCTGGTGTTGTCTAGAGAGAGAAGATGCTCAGGTGTTGCAGGTAATGGAATTCAACTTTCTCGGGCAGTAATCTATTGCTAGTGATATTCTACTGCTAAATAAAATCTCTTTGTTGTTAAAAGGGAAAGAAATAATGCAGAGCAAATGCTATTTGATTTTTACTGATTTTCAACAAACACATGATAGGAGAAGTTGGAGAGGCTCTCCTAAGTGTTTTCAGACCTGATTGTACCACCAACTTCCTCCGAGCAACAGGTCTGGAGGCTTGCCACTCAGAACCTTCCTGGCAAGGAACCTTTTCATTAAGCCCTTTTCCACCCTTCATATTTATAATTATCCCTATGCCCCAGGCATACTCTTAATCATTCACAAAGTTTGACAGAATTGTTCAAGGGAAATACAAATTTGTTAACTTTTATTCTCCAAATGAAAGTTTTAATTTTAAGGATTTCTTTTTTAAAAAAGATTTGATTTATCTATTTTTAAAGAGAGGGGAAGGGAAGGAGAAAGAGAAAGAGAAAAACATCAATGTGTGGTTGATTCTCCTGAGCCACCTACTGAGGACCTGGCCTGCAAGCCAGTTGTATGCCCTGACTGGGAATCAAACTGGCAACTCTTTGGTTCGAAGGGCCTCACTTAACACAGTGAGTCACACCAGCCAAGGCAAATTTTAAGGATTTCTTATACCTTTAAGCATAGAAATAGTTTAAACTGCTTGATGCAGTTACTTCATGGTGAATTGTATAGTGTCAAAAGAAGAAAAATCTTTATTTTCCAAATTTAAAAAAATACATTTTTTGTTTGGTTGGTTGATGTCATTCTGATAGCCAAAGATCAACTGGTTATCGCATACTGGAATATTAGTGTTTTCTTTATAGTCACAGAGAAAAATAAAAAGCTGATATCAAAGGGAAATTCACTTTCCAGAAAGGATGCTTGAGATTATGATTATTTGTGGGCAGCTCTTCCTTGTCTCGTCAGATTTGGCTCTGGATGGGCGAACACGTGTATTTACTCATATTGTGTGCTTACCTCACTTACCGTTGTGAAGCTGGGCAGAACAACTGGCAAGCTTTTAAGTCCAATTTTCTGCCCTGGCTGGTGTAGCTCAGTGGATTGAGTGCTGGCCTGCGAACCGGAGGATCGTGGTCTGATTCCCAGTCAGGGCACATGCCTGGGTTGCGGGCCAGTTCCCAGCAGGGAACCCATGAGAGGCAATCATACATTGACATTTCTCTCCCTTTCTCCTTCCCTTCCCCTCTAAAGATAAATAAATAAAATAAAATAAATTTTTAAAAATTAAAAATAAGTCCAATTTTCTCTTAAGGGTGCTTATGTTGCAGAACTTGTCCCGAGGCATTGGCAACAAGCAGATACACAGAGCACTGGAAGGTATTCAGTTATGCAAGGATCATGAGGGGATTGCCAGAAAAAGTTGAAATGTGTGTGGGTTCTTAGGAAGTGTTTTGGACGTGTCAAATCCTACATGTAGTGCCAACTTAGAACGACTTCAGGAGGTAGGCAGTTCCCTTCCTCGCTGGGTCCCTCCTGCCTGTAGACACAGAAGTTTCCCAGAAATCAAATGGATACTCCACCTCTCACACCAAAGGGCTCTGGCTGCTGGGTGTCATGGCTCTATGTTAATTGCCATGCTTTGTCAGTTTTCCTTTGGAGGGCAGGCCTGTTTGCTGGTCACACACCCGTGAAAGCCTCTAGGACAGCAAAGCCGCTACTCCCAAATTCAACTTGGCTTTCTTTTGCTTTTTCCTTGAAATTTTTACTTCACTAAATCCTTCCCCAAATCATTTATGCCTTCATGTTATTGACAGGATGTTTAGTCCAATGTTTAGGTGAACTGGCAACAAAGAGACAATCAATCGCCAACTACAAAACACTAGGGCTTTTTGCCGGTTACCTTTTATTATGTGATCATTGAATGAAATTTATGGTTTAATAAAAAACCAAAAGGCCCTGTGTTGAATATATGAGTGTTTTCAATATACTTAAATATATTCTATGACACAGTATCCTTTACTGTCTGGAACAGATTCATTTCTGGGGATCAAGGCATGGAGAGGCGTAGTCCAGGGACCAGAACAAAGGGGTCTGGGAGTCTGAGCATTTGAGTCCTTATCCTTGGTCAGTCTCAGAAACTCACATTCCACTTCATTTTCCCATATGTAAAACAGAGATAATATTTATCTACCTACCTCATAAGGGTGTTGTGAACAGTACTTAGAGTTCTCAAAGTGCTTGACCCTTGATAACTAGTGTTAGCACAAAGGAGAACTGCACGTGCCCTGAAACCAGGCTGTGGTGGAGAAGGTGGAGGCAGCTTAGGAACACAACAGCAATAACTCGACAAGCAAAGAATATGATCAAAATATGATTATTTTGACCACTTAATGAAAGTGAAACTTTTTCTTCAAAGGTCTATGTAGAGTTCTTTTTAATTATCAGCTTTTAAATGAGAACTTTAACTTTTTTCATACTAAACTGAGAAGCTTTGTATAGAATGACAATTTTCCTCTTAGCCAAACATTTTAAAAAACATTTAATTACACGTGTTCAGAAAACTTGGCTCCTTCTGACACCTAAGGAGTCTGCATGCCTGATTCCATGCTACATTTTTCAGAATGTGTGCATGGCACCCTGATTCAGTACTAGTGATTGCCAAATGGTGATCTGGAACCCACCATAATGAGGAAAAAACTTTTAAAGATATTATTTAGATTAGATGTTTGTGTTGTTTATAGCGAGATTCTCCTTCATTCCTAAGATGACACATCTCTCCCTTTACAATCCTTTTAAAGAATGTAAAGCCTTATTTCTGTCTGGAACTCCTGAGTTGATTCATTTTCCAGATTATAAATATTTTAAATATATCAGAGGAGTGTTTACACAGGGCTGCAGCTACATGTTGGTATGCACATGTACTTACACAGTACATGTTGGTATGCACATGTACTTACATGGAATAACTAGGAACACATATCTAAGGGAGAGAGGGTGGGGAGACCACCACAGAGTCTGTTCTGGACAATTTCCTCCCAAAATAACATGTTTTCTTTTACTTAAAGACTTAGTCCTGATAAGAACTAGAGCTAAATAGCATGATTTGTTACTTTTTGAGTCATGGAGACAATATTATAAAGTAAGAATACACCCACAAACTATACTAACAATACACATAATATTTTAATGATGTGATTTCATAAAGCAAAGTTATTGTACATAAATACTATCATTGTGTCCTTATTAATAATAATATTCCTTTGCAAAATAATTATATTGCTTTGCAAAACAAATTTGCATGTTCTTAAAAATAAAGTTTCAGAAAGGTTATCTTGACAAGAGGGTTGAAAAATTATGTTGTGCCTAGAGCTAACACAATCTACACTTTCAACATAATCTCTTCTGGATTCCAGAAGCTAGTTGCCAGTGGTATATCAGAATTTCAGATTGGTTAAACACTTCTAATGCATGGTATTAAGCATTCTGAAGCATGAGTTTAACCTAGGCAATTATCTTATCCACTAATAAAAGTTTATGTCACCACACCAGACTTAAATACCCTTTTTTAGACTCCAAATGTGAGTATAGAAGAGAATCGAAACAACATGGCCTTTTCTGGCTTTTTTTTTTTCAGTTACCATCATCAATACTTTCCCAATTAAAAGTGCAGCAGAATATCTTTGATGCTATGAAGGGAAATATCCATGTATTTCCTTTGTTTTTACACAAGAAAACTGAAAGCGACTAGATGAGAGGGCCTGGAAACGAGAGCAGGTGGACAAGATCCGATTAGAGGAGGGCAGTGGGAAGAATGCGTCACTGGGAGACTTTACAACAAAGGTGCAAAACAGAATCCAACAGAATCCAGTGTCAGAGCTGGACAACTCTTTGAAATGGTAGAATCTAAATTTTAGAGGAAAAAAATCGGTGGGGAGTATGTTATTAGATGTAAACTATACACCCAATTACTGGGGAAAAGGAAATTTGAATGTCCGATGCTTTTTACCCTTTTTGAAGTTTTCCAGCCCACATGAAAATCTCCACAGTTTTCTCTGAAAACCAGAGACTCTTATAAAACTGTGTTTTTGCAAAGATAAATGTGATTATGCTGCTATGGACCAGTCATTATGTAATCATTATATGTATGATGCTTTTTAAATGTTGTTGTCAACTTTCATGGCTACTTCCAGTTAACAATCTATCCCATAAACAAGTGGTAAAAACACGTGGACAATTCTCTTGCTGAAAAAGAATGCCTCCCAACTTCCTTATATCCATATTGTTGTCCTATAACTCCTTTCATATCTAGATGGCATGAGATAGCTGAAAAATGAAGCGTTTGGTCAACTGCTCTTTTGGTCAAGCCTCTCTTTAAACATAGGGCAGGCAGAAGAGACAGGACCTTGGGTGAGAACTTTGCCTCTGCCAAATTGTTTCCGCTTTTCTCCTCAGTTACCAGACAGCTCAGTAGCATGGAGAAAGAGTTGATGATGAATATGCAAATAGGTTTTTCCCTTTCTCAGAACAAGGAGGGTAACCAATGAGCCAGAGTCTCCCTCCAACTTTGAAACCAAATAGTACAAAGAATTTAGGGCTAAGACGAAAATATTATAAAAGTAAGAACAAAATCGTCCTTCCTATGGATATTGTTTTTCAGTTTTTATTCCATATTCTTACAGTTTAGATCAGAAATTAATGGCAATGATAGCTAATGCCCTTTTATGTTATAGCTTCAATGCAGAAATGCTGAAAGCATGAGTTACAAACAAAATTACTGGAGATACAGATTCATTTGTACTGACACCCTACCAAGCAAATTTGAAACAAATACTACTATGACTTCCATTTCAGTTTAATTAGTAACATATAATAGGAAAATAGAAGCATTTTGCTCAGCATTATACCATTGCACAGTATAAAACTGCTTTCAAATGACAAGGATTTTTGCTACTGAAGTTTGCCCTTCATTCTCCAGTTATTTTAATTAAATAAGTTTCACATCTAACTACCTCAGCTACTGTTAATTTAGAAACATGAAATCATGCACTTTGTAACCAACAAGTTTTCATTTAAAATTCCAAAAAGATACTTGGTGCAAAGCAACTTTCAAAAATTTATATATGACATAAGCAACTCAACCTCAGGAGGTTGCACTTCATTTTGTTTATTTGTTTCTAAGTTGGATTTGGGGTAAAATCCTCGTTTCCACTCAACACCAGGAAAAGCTGCTCTATATTTGCTTAATTTGCCTTAAACATTTTGTGCTCCTTTCCCTGTTTATTTTTTTTTAATTTGAAACCTATCTCTGAAAAAAAGAAAATGCAACAGGTGGCAGATGAACAGCAAACTGAAGAGAATGGACCAATCATTTCTCAGTTCCCTGTGGTCAGCTCTCTGCATGACATTCTGATCGCCATTCCTGTGCTTCTTTCTCCCGGGACCATTACAGAAATCAGGTCTGAGAGACCCCTGTATGTGTGTTTAGGGACCAGTGTGACATTTCCCCCAGTGAGCACAGTGCCTGGACCCAAATGATAACCTTGGAAGTTCTTGTGCTTTTACTTTGTGAACATTGTACAAATGTATTTGGAATTTTATTCAAAATGAAGAAGTAAACTAGTTATTAATTTTCTTTTCCTTCCTGTAAATATATATATTCAAACTCCATGTATCCAAACATTCCTTTAGCATTCAGATTGTAAGAGTGTCGTCACTGGCTGGAGGCCGCTGCCTCAGAGCCGCGGTCCCATGTGCTCTAGTTAAAAGCACAGTGTGTGGAGTATTTGAGTACCATAGTTATTTTGGTCTGTTAAGTAAGTTGCAATTTGTGATGAAATGAAGTGGAAAGTAGTGCTTCATAATGAACAATTTTCCTTGGTTACATGATTTTTCTTGTAAAACTTTTAAAAATGAAAGAAAACTTGAAATTTTATATCTTTGGATTTTGTAGATTTTTTTTTATTTTATTGCAACACAAGCTACCAAAATCATTAAATAAAGTACACTGTGGTCATTTTAACAGAAGTCTGAGTTCCTGATTCTTTCCAAAGCTAGGAAGAGAGCAGGATATTGTGGGTTTACGATGAGGAGATAGGAGGAGAAAGCCGTATTCACCGGCATAGTCTCAAGGCAACGTGATCAAACCTTAAAATTAACAGAACTAAGATCTGTCAAATCTGAAATAAGTTCAAATTACACAGATTTCCAGGCTATGTTTCATGAACTTATTTTATTTATGAAAAGTGCTAAGAATATTTTTCCAGAACTATTATAAAAACAGAGATGTTTTAGATAACAAAGAAGCTTAAAAATACAAATAATTTGCTTAAAATTAATAAAATAGGAAAACATCAATGAACACAATGTTTTAAGGAAATCATGTGTCTACATGTCTGATTTTTCTACAAATAAGGATTTTTGTTCTATGTAATTGTTTTACTTAAAATATTCCATTTCTTTGTTCTACTGGTTTATAAAAGCCTTCCTTTATAAAATATTAAAAGGAAACTATAGATGAGCTCTGTTGTATATGTAGAAACTACAATAGATAACAAATAGGAACAGATAAAGAAAACTGTTGGAACAAAGAAATGAAAGAAATTCGGGAATTTTACTCGTTTCTTTTTTAGAGTAATTTATTAGAGTGTTCTTTTTTCTGACTATGATAACACTTGTTGTGTAAAAATATTTGAAGCTCACTATTTCAATATGCTTCTTTCTTGTCTTTTTTGTAAGCATTGTATTTTTTACATTGCAATTTAACAATTTTTTAATTACAATCATTTGACATGCATATTATTAGGGTTATAAATACTAATGAAACACACTTTTTTCCTGAAAAAATACAGTCAAGTAGGGAAATGAGTCCAGATACACTAATTATTATCTCATTTGGTGGTAAAAGCAAAAGTAGAGATCTGTACAGACTCTTCTGGGGAGTTTAATCTGGCCCGTAAGGGCCTGGGTGGGGGAGGGAGGAGCCTGAGTCTTAGAATGATTGGATGGAGCAGACTTCCCACCCCATCCTGGCTGAGACAAAATGAACATGAACAACATACACATTTCTACGTGGTTAAGCTACTGACACTTGGGAGTATTTGTCACAGCAGGTAACCCTTTCTGACTTTTAAAGGAGCATTCCAAGGACCCACAATGTACAATTACCTCAAGAAGGTGTGTGATTAGCTCAACTCCGTCTACTTGAGGTCCAAAAATGAGGAAGAAAAGAAATAGCTACTTGCCTATATGTTCTCTACAATGAGCAGAGATTGTTATTGTGATCTAAAAAAGTAGATCTACAATGAGTAGGTATTGTTATTGTGATCTAAAAATGTAGAATTCATATTTAAGGGAAATATTTTTAAAAAGAAAAACATACCATATTCCTGCATTAGAAAACTGAATTTGGTAAGCAATGCAATTTGCCCCTAATTAATCTAGAAACACAATACAACTCCAAACTAAGCCACAAAGATATTTTATAAAACTTAACAAAATTATTATAAAATTTATAATTATTATAATTATAGGAAGAATTATTTGGTTTTAAATAAAATTATTGATAAAACTTTATCTCCCCAACCTATTATAAGCAACATAAGCGTGCACTACCAAGCACAAGAATATATTAACAAGGTCTGACCTGTGTGCTGCAGTTGGTTTGGCATCATTTTGCAAAGCATAAGGTCACTGAGAGACAATAGATTGATGTTTCCCTCTCACATCGATGTTTCTCTCCCTCCCCTCCCCTCTCTCTAAAAATAGATAACTAAAATCTTTTTGAAAAGTATATATTAACAAGTCCAGAAATGAACTTGTACATGTTAGGTAAATGAATTTAGTTTATGGCCATTTTAAATCAATAGAAAATAGACAGTTTTAGGATAATCAGCTCACCACTATGAACATCTCTTAGCTCTTACCCCAAAATCAGAGCATATAAAAATATAACTGTAAAAAATGCAACTACAAAAATAATGTATTAATATCACCTGAAACAGAAAATATTTTCTACATTTTATTCTAAATGTGAGAGAGAAGGGAGGGAAGGGGGGGGAAAGAGAGAAAATTTAATCCATAAAGAAGTAGGCTAAGAGATATGTGTATATATTTCTATTACTTCCCCAAAAGGGAAATAAAATCATTCAAAAATCAACTGAAAAAATATTGAAGGTACTAGATCAAATAAATATCCTAAAATGTATGTACAAAGATATTTATAACAGAAAAAAGTGAAAATAACTGAAAAATAATAAGAAATAAACGATGGCACATCCGTATCGTGAAACACCCTATTATGATTAAAAATAATACTTTTAAAGTAGCCTTATTGCATTTAATAACAATATTCATTATTAAAACTTCATTTTCAAAGTAAACAACAAAGAAGCCAGTGTCTTGGTAAAGCATAAACAAAAATAAAGTAGTACATTAGAATACCAAGCAAGTAATGGTATAATGAGCAAAAAATATTGAAAGGAACAATCGGCTCTAGCTAAATATGCAGCTACCTGAGAATAGTCTTTTCTGACACACCAATTGATCAGTGAGTATATAATTGGCAACTATGCTAGGTGTGAATTGAATTTATTTGACAGACTTTTGGAAAAGATATAGTTATGCAGGGGAGCAACTGAAATTTTCTCTGAAGAATTCATTCCTAGAGCTAGTTCACAAAGAGTGATTGAGTCTGGCAAGACTTTAGGAAAAGGATGTGTTTTTCAATCAAAGCAAGGACTAAAAAGAGAAGCAGTGAGAAACGGCCAGCCATCTCAACATGCATACCAAACACCAGGACAGCTGAGGCATCTTGCAAAGAAACCACTTGTGGTTAATCAACAGTGTCAAAGGCATAACTTACCTACTGCATGAAACATGATTTCACTTGAATAAGAGAATCAAAAACCAACAATCACCTAAAGAATTTTATTGAATCAGTGCTGTCTTTAAAATCCTACCCATTTCCAGGCAATTCTCTTACCATTTCTGTATATATTACCATACCTGACTAGTGCCTTGTTCTATCCAAACCCTTCACATAAGAGATGTCCTTGCTACCATTCTGTCTCACAGGCAAACTGATAGACATACCTTCTGGCCCTCCCCTTGAAAAGTTAAAATCCATGTATATTTACAAACATCTTTGCCACTGTCTCAAGAAGATATTCCTACATCTTTTCCCAAGGCTTAAACTCCCACCTGTGTTTTTTAATTCAATTACAGTACTTTTTACTTTATTTGAAGGACATCACTTCAACCTACTGTCCCTTCTTTTTCATATCTTTCCTGAAACCATTATCATGCTGTCCATCAAAGTGCTGAAATAGACCAAGACAAAATCTAAAACCTAGGTTTTTGTCTCTCTCCTTCTCACTCCTCCTCCTGTCCTCCCCTTTCCTTCTGTTCTAGTCTTTTGAATGAAGAATTTGAAAATTTAATATTACTCATTCAAAAATAGAAAAAGGAAAGTGTGACTTACTTCAGAGTATGGATTACATCATATCATTTTAATGGCATGAAGAAATGAATATTACCATAGACAAATTAATTAAACTATTGAAAACTCATTCTCATCTAAATGATGGTGGTTATGGTGAAGACAAAGCTGCTATCCAGAAGTCATCTGGTGCAGTGGCTATGACTGTAATAAATAACAGATGTTACTGCTACTGAATTCATGCTCAAAAATATAAATAAATTGCTTGTCTCCAAGGTCAATGACCTTTTTACTCTTCCTATTACTTGCCTTTTTACTGCATTTGATGCTGTTGGATATTTCCACCTTAAAACTTAGGGGTATATTCCCTAGTGTTTCTCCCTCTCTGGTTCTCCCTTTCCTCTCTCAGTGGCACTCCCTCCTCTTCCCATATTTAGTGTGGTGGTTCTTGACTTTCCCTCCTCAGCACTCTTTTCCTTCTCTAGGACTCTCCTAGGCCACTTCTATTGCTTTAGCTATGTAGAGTTTTTTTAAAAAAAGAGCAAAAAAAGAAGAAAAAAGAGGAGCTATTTCCCCAGAGTTTAGAACTATTCGCTCACTAGACATATGTCCAAAATGTGTCCCCATTTTTTATATAGTACAAGAATGGGTTTCCAAGAATAAATTTCTACATAGAGAGAAGAGATTTTTGGTATAGTTATTTCACTTCGAATCTTGGTCCATTCTTTTTGCCTTCAGGAGAAATGTGTCAGAAATTACATAAAACTATTTTGTAGTATTATTGCCTTTTTCTGACCTGTTGACGTCAAAGACTGTATAAACACAATATATCTACCCCTGTTAAGACATAGACAAAATTATTATGAACATCAAGACTGTTGAGTATTGTTTGGTAAATCCAGTGGGTGAAATAAGAATGTGTTCTGCTCTTACTCCTTCTCTCTAAAACTTGCATCGTAATGACCTGATAATTATTTTTGATGAATTGGACACATCCTCCTTCTTCCTGCCCAGTTCATGTATTGGAAAGAAACATTCTTTATGCCAGTGAAATTATTCTACTGGTATGAACTAGGTGAAGCCTTTACAGACAACCTAACTGCCAGCTATTTATCCTTTGACCAAGTACATTACAATGTATATATCTAGATCACAAATGTAAATATTCTTCAAAATTTAAGCAACACTTAAATATATGCAGCAAGTCATTACATTTGATTATCCACGATATAATTTGTTTAATTGGAGGCCTCATTAGTAAATATCATTACTCAAAATTATGACTCTTTTGGTACCCCAACTTTAATGTATTTAAGGCTAGATTATCATATCTAGACATTTGGACTTCTTTTTTAAAGATTTTATTTATTTATTTATTATTTAGAAAGAGAAGAACAGAGGGAAAAAGAAAGGGAGAGAAATGCTGATGTGGAGAACACTGGTTATCTCTTGCATGTGCCCCAACTGTGGACCAGGCCCTTAACCCAGTCCTGTGCCCTGACTGGGAATCAAACCCAGTAACTTTTTGTTTTGCTGGGCAACACCCAACCAACTGAGCCACGCCAGCCAGTGCCAAACATTTGGATTTTTAACATTTTTTAATGTGTCAGTGGGAATTCAAAACAATTTTCTGAGGAACTTTTACCCTGCATGCTAAGCCTCCTTCTTCCCTCTACTGGGTAAAAAGACAGTGACACATTACATTCAGGTGCAATTTTTCAAGTGCATAAAAAGATATAACCTTAACTCAAGTGCAGTTAGCTATTGAAGTATGACTCTAAAAATGTCTGTAGGTATGCCATCTGTGCTCCAAATTTTTGTCACAGTATACAACCTTATATACTCTTCCATACAACAGTCATCTAAAAAGTGTAATGAATGGCACAAATTAAGGATTTTCTGAACAGCATGCTGTCTTTATCTTTCTCTGTAGCGGAGGTCACAAATTTCATATCTACAGAGCTCAGGCAATTAATATAAATGAGTGAATACTGTGGCAAACTAAAGAGCACATTACCCATCTAAAGAGAGAGCTACCCAGTGGGTGGCCATACAAGAAGGCAGGCTCATGTGCTAGGCCTTTTCATGCTCAAGAGAAGAAAATAAATAAAATAAGGATTTTTATATAAAACCCCTCATAGCTATTTTTTCAATAATTCAGTATTTAAACTCTACATGCTAAAACCAATGTCTACTGGCCAGACACAGCCAATGGGCAACCATTTGTGATCTTTCTAGATCTAGATTATAGTTTTTATTATTGTTGAAACCAGATGCTTATAAATCCGGATTTCATTACCTTCCCCATAGCAATTGTTTTAAATGTACTGCCTGTTGCAGTATGCCACTGATTTATTTTAAATGACTTCTAAAAATCTATGTGAGCTCACTTATTATTGAATTTTTCTATGAGTACTATGAAGAATCTTGTTCTTTATGGTTGCATGATGCCCTCATTATAAGAGCCCACAGAAGAAATATCTTTCAGGTCTTAGTTCTAAAGATAGTTATAACCCCATATACATTTATAGCTTGAGAATACTGTGACTGAATGTTTCTCCCTTTGCATTGGGTCCATAGGAAAACCAGAGGCCTACCTCAAGCAAAATGTAAAAGGAAACATGTGTGTGTGTACTGTGTGTACATGTGTTATGTATATATGTGTGTTGTACAGAAATCAGGCTGTGACTGTTATAAATAGCAGATGTTACAGCTTCTGAATTCACTCTTAAAAATGAAAATAAGTGTTTTGTTCCTGAGTTCAATGGCCTTTTTATTCTTCCTACTACATGACTTTTCTGGCTGCATTTAATGCTGCATTTGATGTTGTATGCTAAAGATTCTGGGGTTTTAAATTCCTATATTTAAGTTTTTTGAATTTTTACATTTATTTTTTTCACTACCAATTCTACTTGAGAATTCTTCATTTTATGTTCCTTCTTAAAATTATTTCTTATTCCAATCTTTGAAAGCTGTCACAAATTGGTTTATCTTACTATTTAGAAATGCAAGAACAAAAAATAAATAATGCAATAAGGAAAACTAAATAGATACGTAGTGCTCATCCTTAGCCTTCTACTGTCTACATAACTCCACCCATATAACTTTAAATGCTTACCAGACTTCACTAGCCAGATATTCTACAAGCACCTGACATTCAACATATAAAGAACAAAACTCATTATTGTTCATAGTTTCTCTCCACTCATTAAACATCATGGTAAATAGAACATCAAGCTAAAACTCTCAGTGTGTTACCTTGAACAATCCCCATCCATTTCTTCCCAATATCCAATCTGTCACCAAATCTTATTGATTGTAACATTGAAATGTCTCAAATCTATACCACTTGTTCTACTTCACATCTTTATCATTTCTCACCTTAAACTATTAAATGAACTTATTTCTCTCTTGAAACTGACTTTTACTTGAGTTCAGTGGCCTGTCTCCCCCTATCCTCACAAACCTTCAACTTCCTGGGTGGATTTAAAGTATCTTGCAGAGACCTTTCAAAAATACAGGGAACTATAACATCAGGGATTTTCCACTATGATTATGGAGTGAGTTAAAGAATCAGTAAACAAAAAGCTAGGAAGTGAATTAAGTCACTTTCTCTCTTCTTAAATAATCAGACCTGAATCATGCCAGTTGTCAAGCTCTCCAGAAACTCCACAATCTATGCAGAAGGGTGTGCAGATTGGTCATGGAGAAGCAAGGTTTGGGGAAAGGCAGTGTCCTGAAAAGTTCATGACCATTTCATGGGAGTGGAATCAAAACTGGGTCAGAAAGAGCCATGCCAACATCATGGCATCAGGAGCAGAGAGCAAGGCTATGCTTAGTAGGGTGAGAGCAATCATGCTGAATTAGTGAGCCAGGGGCTTAAAAAGAGAAACCTCCACACTGTCGGGCTAGAGGAGGAATACACAGGCTTTAAAGGAAGGTCATCAGGACCCATGAGTTAGAAAGAGGGGTGGGACTGTCCAACAAGCTCTGGATAAGCAAGTAGAGAAAGTAGGTGAGGCAAAAAGTGGCCATGTTGGAGGCAATAACTTTACTTCTTCCCAAGAAATTTAACTAAGTCTAACTCCTTTGGCAACTTCCTTCAGAACCACTCTTTCCAGTTTTAAAATAACAGAGACTATTAGGTGCAGAAGTGACTCTGTTGGTTGAGAATGTCTTCATATTTCTCTGAGCAAATAATGTTGCTACCTCTTTGGGGAAGCCAGAAGAAAACACGGAATCGGGCCGAGAGAAGTGGTTGACTAGACATTCCATCAGGACCTATATTTATATTTTCAATTCAATTTGAGGCAATAATCATTGATTCTCGGCTTCTGGTAAGCATTTGCTTAGTGGGGCCACTCTCTGATCCTACATAATAAGATTGGAGTGACAGAAGCTAAGAGTTATCAAGAATTCAGCCGAGGGTTGAGAATATAAGACAGAAAGCTGTACTTGAACAAGAATTAAATTTTAAAAATTATTTTTAAAAAAATTTAATTATGAAAAAAAAAGAATTCAGCCAACTTCACCCCAACCTTTAAACATACTGGGAGAAACATCATCAATCCACAGAATACCCATTCTAGAAGTCCATCTTCCCAGCAAAAGGGAAACCTGATATTCTGGTATTTTTCCACATCGTTCTCTCTCAACTATATACTCGATGGCAGATAGGCAATGGTGTGTTTCAGGGAATAGCACTCCAATGAAGAACAACCCTCCTAATTAACTCCATTTCTTTATCTTCATTTACTCCTCAGGCCACTTCAGTCTTGCCACCATGGCACTGGGATGGCTCTCACCAAGGTGTGTTTTTATGGAGAAGTCCAATAAATATCTTGCCCCTCAGCATGGGATAGCCGGAAAGCATGTGACGGACTTCCAGACATCTTCCCTGACCCTCCCTTCTCTGAACCTCCAATCCAACATCTAGTCAATTACCAAAGTGTGTCTACTTCATAAATCTCTCTAAATTCTTCCCAGTTTTGTCATCTCTTTCCTGGATTGTTACCATTTTCCCAGGTATTGGGTATCATTACTTCCTTTCTTTTTTTAATCCGATCCACTTCACACAGAAACCAGAACAATCTTTCTAAAATGCAACTATGATCAAGTTGTTACTAAATTTCAGTGGTTCATCAGTGCCCTCAAAATAAACTTCAAACTCCTGTTGCTAACATAACCCGCCTAGTCTAGATGTGGGTAACTCAGGCTCATCTCTCACAACACTCTTTCTTGACTATGTGTTGTAAACACACAAGAAAAATTCTTTCAGTTTCTCAAACAGTTCTCTGCCCCTCCCACCTTTCCTGCTCCTGATCACCTGTAATTTCAGCTTCTCTGCACATGCCTTCCAGGAACTCCTGGAGCTCTCACGACACCCTGCCCCTCTGACTTCGGAACATTTGTCTTCATAATTGTATGTGTTCTTATCTCCCCAACAAGTGTGTAAGTGCAATGACATCAGGGACCACATATATCTTGTTATCTATTGTATACGCAGTGTCTCACAGAGAGCCGGACACATAGATCACAGAGAAAGGTCAATCCCAAATTGCCGATTTATGTTTTTATTTTGATAACAGGGTTAAAAAACATGACAGCGCAGACAGACTTAGGATTTAGGTTTGTGATAATAAGGAATAGAGTCTGTTTTTTACATGGACTAAATTCTTTCCCTGCCCCGAAGTTCAGAAATCTTGGAACTGTGGAATGCTCTAAAATATGATCCTTATAAGTGAATATTTTTGTCTTCCTTAGCTCAGGTTGATTTTTAAGAAACTATCATAAGCTAGGTGGCTTGGACAACAGATGCTTATTTCTCAAAGTTCTGGAAAATGGAAAGTCCAAGATCAACCTGCTGACAGACTCAGTTCCTGTTTGGAACCCACTTCCCGGCGGCAGATGGCTGCCTCCTCAGTGTATGCTCGCGTGGCCCTTCCTCAGTCATGTAGCAAGAGAAAGAAAAAAAGCAGGCTCTCTGGTCTCTTCTTATAAAGTCACTAATCCAAGCTTGAGAACTCTACCCTGATGACCTCACCTAGACAAATTTACCTCACAAAGCCTCCCTCTTGAAATGCCATCACATTAGAGATTCAATATATAAATTTTTGAGAGGATACAATTCGCTCCATTGAAACTTGTAACAGTCCTCTATCCCAAAATCTGAAATTGTATTCCCTTTTAACTGAACCTAACTAGACACATAACATTTTTACAGAAGATTTTGGGATTAATTGTTTCTTGTAAGCATTGCAACTATGGGCACTTGTTAAAAAGCTGAAGTGTTGGTTAATTTCTGAGATAAAGGATTGAAGTATTAAACCTGCTTTTAAACATAAAATAAATTTAAGGAAATTAAGAAGTAATAAAGTTTTTGCCAACAGTAGCAATTTTTTAATATATTTTATTGATTATACCATTACAGTTGTTCTATTCCCCCCTTTATTCCCCTCCACCCGCACCCTCCCTCCCCCACCATTCTCCCCCCCACTTAGTTTATAACCACGTGTCTCAAGTTCTTTGGATTCTATATTTCCCCCACTATTGTCGCCCTCCCCCCCATCTATTTTCTACCTACCATCTATGCTATTTTCTGTGCCTTCTCCCCCCTTCTCCCCCTCCCACCCCCCTGTTTCTAACCCTCCATGTGTTCTTCATTTCCATGGTTCCACTCCCGATCTAGCTGTCCTCTTGGTTTGCTTTTGTTTTAGGTGTGGTTGTTAATAACTGTGTGTTTGCTGTCCTTTCACTGTTCATATTTTTCATCTTCTTTTTCTTATATAAGTCCCTTTAGCATTTCATATAATAAGGGCTTGGTGATGATGAACTCCTTGAACTTGACCTTATCTGAGAAGCACTTTATCTGTCCTTCCATTCTAAATGAAAGTTTTGCTGGATAAAGCAATCTTGGCTGTAGGTCTTTGGATTTCATGACTTGGAATACTTCTTTCCAGCCCCTTCTTGCCTGTAAGGTCTCTTTTGAGAAATCCGCTGACAGTCTGATGGGTACTCCTTTGTAGGTGACTGTCCCCTTATCCCTTGCTGCTTCTAGGATTCTCTCCTTCATTTTGGTCTTGGCTAATGTAATTATGATGTGCCTTGGTGTGTTCCTTCTTGGGTCCAACTTCTTTGGGACTCTCTGAGCTTCCTGGATTTCCTGGAAGTCTATTTCCTTTGCCAGACTGGGGAAGTTCTCCTTTATTATTTGTTCAAATACGTTTTCCACTCGTGGCTGTTTCTTTCCCCCTTCTGGTACCCCTATAATTCGGATGTTGGAACGTTTAAAGATGTCCTGGAGGTTCCTAAGCCTCTCCTCATTTTTTTGAATTCTCATTTCTTCATTCCTTTCTGGTGGGATGTTTTGTTCTTCCTTCTGGTCCATTCCATTGATTTGTGTCCCCATTTCCTTTCCATCACTATTGGTTTCCTGTGCATCTCCCTTCATTTCAATTAGTTTAGCCTTCATATGTTCCTCTAATTTGTGACTTTGTTCCTATAATTTGTGACTATAATCTACCAGTTCTGTGAGCATTGTGATAAATAGTGTCCTGAATTGTGCTTCTGAGAGGCTGGTAATTTCTCGGTCACTTAGAGTTATTGGCTCTGGGACTTTAAGTTCTTCTTGTGCCATCTTTTGGGCTGTTTGTGCCTGTTCCATAGCAGGATCAGAGCCCTAAAGTGTTCACTGGAACAGGGCAACTAAGTCGCTGGCTTGTGACGCTGTACGTGGGGGCGGGGTCAAAGAGGGACTCTGGCGTTATGTCCGCAGCCTGCCGCCACGGCCCTCACCAGTGCCAAAGGGCAACTAAGTCGCTGGGTTGTGACACTGTATGTGGGGGCGGGGTCAAAGAGGGACTATGGCCTCCTGTCCGCCGCCTGCCGCCACGGCCCTCACTGGTGCCGAAGTTGCTGCCGTCACCAGGCCCACGCGTTTCGTCCCACTGAATGCGAGTGTGCCACCGCCATCAGCCCTCGCCCCCTGGGGCCTGCGTGGTCTGTCTCACTGTGTGCGAATATGCGCCCGAGGTCTGCCCCGCACCCCAACTGGTTCCTGTCTGCCTGCGCGTCTGGGTCAGGGGCCCTGTCCTGCCCGACCCTGCTTGCTGCTGGCTCCGCCCCTCTTACCGTCCCCGTTGAACGGTTAGATGTAGTTGGACTTCCGTATAATTCAATTTTCTGTCCTTTGGTTGTGTCTTTGTTTCTCCAAACCTTTGTTGTATTCAAACTTGGTTGTGGGAGAAGGCACAGTGTTTCCACCTATGCCTCCATCTTGGCGGAAGTCTAGTAGCAATTTTTTTTAAATAATGCCCTGAAATGTCATAACAGGTACAGGTACTATATTTTGGACTGCTGATCCCAAAACATTTCAAACAAGATTCATGTAAATGTTTTTCCTTTACTTTATTCCTATAGCTTATGTGTTTCAGTATCTCTAGAGGATTTCATGAAGCCACTTGGCAAATAGCAGCTGCTTTACTCTATTTTTAAATTGACTCACACAATAATTTTAAACAGAACTGAATATTCAATGATATTTTTGGAAATATATTCAAATTAGACTGAAGAAAATAAATGCTCATTATTGCCATTTTCCATACAAACCGAAGTTGGAAGAAATACTAGCGAGGAAAAAGAACATTAGCAGAGAGTTGGAAACCTAGTGGGGTACTGTGGGCTTTGTGTGTTTCTGATTTCTGATGATAAAATATGCAGAGGAGTTTCCGAAATAAAACTTCACAGCATTTCATGAGAGGAATCCTAAGACATTAGTATAATATTTTTGTGACAGCATCTGACCTTTATCAAAATAAAGCACCCGCCAGCTTTCTTCCTATCTTATCAAATTTCTTCATCTCAGGCATAGCCAAACCTGGCCTATTGATGCCTAAGCTCAACCCAGCATTCTGTGCTTTTCAGTAACTTTCATGCCTGACTTTCTGCAGGCATCACACCATTTGGTAGGGTAGGGGCTAGTCTAGACATATTGAAAGTAGAGATGGGGCAGGTCAAGAGGGATAGCACAAAAAGGACACAAAATAATCAATGTCTGGTTCACCTGCCTCTCTTTCCCTTGATCCCTCATTCTCAAACAACCACCACCAAGCGTGTTTCATCAATATGCGTTATATGCTGAATTGAGTTCCCCTCAAATTTATATATTAAATTCCTAATCCCAAGTACCTCAGAATATGACTGCATTTGGAAATAAGATGTTTAAAGAGGTGATTAAGTTAAAATAAGGTCATTAGGGAGGACATTAATTCAATATAAGAAAGAGAATTTGGACACAAAAAGAGACATCAGAGATGGATACACACAGAGGAAGTACTATGTGAGGACATAAGAAGGTGGCCATCTGCAAGCCAAGAAGAGCTGCCTCGGAAGGCTCAGAAGAAATCAAATCCACTGGCAGCTTTATCTGGGACTGCAGAACTGTGAGACAATAAGCTGCTCTTGAAACCACCCAGTTGTGCTTTGTTGTGGAAGCTGTAGCAAACTAACACAGTATGTTTAATCTAATCTTACTATAATATTTAATATTTTGTCCTATGTTTTCTATTAAACAGCTTTCAAGCAGTTTGTTCTCAACTAGTTCTCTTGGACCCAGTCTGTTACAAGCAGAGGTGACAGCACATGCAAAGACACTGAGGTACAACAGCCAGCAGGTTCAACAAACGGCAGTAGCTCAGTCTAAGACAGCTCTGTCATAACGTGAACCAGGGCAATCCCAAAGCCCTTAAGTGTGCAAGAGCCTCTCTAGGCCACAGAGACTTTGCAGCATTCGGTTAGTAAATATGATGTTTCTTCTGGGTTCACATAAGCACAGTTTATGCCAATTGCATATATACACAGTTTCAGTTACTGTTTTGAAAGGTGTTATAACATGAGGCATTTCATTAGCAAAGTTTATTGAATTTAGTAATATCTTTATATTTTTATGTTAGAACAAATTCAAAAGAAGAAATGTGCACATGACTTCAATACTAGAGCAGTTGCCACAACATACACTCTTACAAATGCACACTAATTGGTTCAGAAATGTAGTTCAATAATCAGAAGCCAGAGATGACCTGATCATGAATGAGATGCATAGAGACCGTGGGAGATCTACATTAAGAAAGCAGTCAATAGGTCATCTGAATTATGTATAGATAGTGAGTAATTGTAAAATAAAATGATAAAGCTTGCTGAGGGTATTGTCTTGGCCAGATAATTGGACCAAGTGAGTGGAGGCTTAGATATTATAAATAGTCATTAATTCTTTATATTCATAGACCAATATATGCAATTCAGGAACATCTATAAAGGACACATGGACAAAACCAAAGGAGGTTAGGGATCAAGGGTGGAAAGTGGGGATGGCTGGGGTGGTGGGGAATGGTCAGGGGAAAATGGAGACAACTGTGCTTAGACAACAATAAAAAAGGTAAAAAAAACCAAGCACATAAAATGAATAAATAAATAACTAGGTCTCTAAAATGTAAAGGGTGGCTACTAGAAGAAAAACATTAAAAGTTGAAAGTGAAAAAGAACAAAAAAATATAACAAATGGAGGACACAAAGCACAATGTCAAGGATAGGACCGACCATACACTTTTTCACAGAAAAAATTATTAAATTTAATTACTTACTTAAAAAAGAACACTAAAAAAGCAAGTGATGAAGAATTTGCAGTACACAGAACAGTTAAATGCATTGAAAGATTATACTGAATCAATGATAAAAATAATCTGGAGTAAAAATGTTAATAGCAGGTAAAATAGATTGATCAAACAGGACAAAGAGAGATGTTTTACACTAATAAAAAAGATTCAAGTCAGCAATAAGGTAATATACATAAAAACAAAACTTTTATATACATAAAAATAAAGTGTTCAAAATATTATGACAAAATATAAAAGCCATAATAGATCTGCCTGTCTCATAAATCAAGCTACTTATATAAACTAAAATTAGGAAAGATATAAAGTAATTGAATAATATGACATATTTGACCTTCCAAAGTGAAGAGTACCAAAATATGCCACCTCAAAATATGCCTATTATATGTACATTATTTTGATCAAGGCCATTGAGAACCAGCAAGTGACAAAAAATATTATCTATTCTGTATTCAGTCTGTATGTCTGTCTTTATACCAGTACCATACTCTTGATTACCAGCTAATGCAACAAGACAGGAAAAGGAAATAAAGGGTAATCTGACTGGCAAATGTCTTAGGTCAGGCTGCTGTAATAGAATACCATAGAGTGAGTAGTCTAGCTTATAAACAACAGAAATTTATTTCTTACAGTTCTGGAAACTGGAATTCTGAGCTTAGGGTATCAGCATGGTCACATTCTGGTGAAAGACTTCTTTCAAGTTGCAGAGGGCTGACTGTCTTCTCATTGTATTTTTACATGGCTAAAAGAGAGCTAGAGCACTCTTTAGAATCTCTTATATAAGGATATTAATCCCATTCACGAGGACTCCATCCTCATAACTTAATTAGCCCTCAGCACAATGGTGGTTCTCTGGGGTGGAGATCTGAGCAGGCATCTTTCCTTCCCATTGTTGACAGAAAACCCCAAAGGTATTGCAACTTCCACACCATGATGTGCCCAGTACCTGAATCAGAGATGAGTAATAGGTTCACCTCCATGAAGCATGCAAAAAGTGTGGCCAGCCTGGGGCTAACCACCAGCACCTGCCCCGCCCCAAAGTCAAGTGAGTCAAAAGCAGATCCTTGGAGTACCCCACTTAGGCCCACATATGTAGCAGGGAAGGAGAAAAGGGGTCAGAATCCTGGATGTCCAGTTATATTTGAATTTTAAGTTGAATTTTTAGTATATCTTATGCCATATTTGGGACACACTTATACTTGAAAATGGCTCAGTATTTATATGAAATTCAAATGTATCTAAGCATGCTTTTAATTTTTTAAATTTTTGCTAAATATGGCAACTTTACACCTGGACACCAGGAACTGGGGAAATGGACCATAAAGAACAGATCCCAGATGCACCATGGTTTTGGTATCAAAGGCTTGTCCCACTGGGTGTGAGTTTTTCCAGCCCCTCCCCCAGGAGACCATTGCAGTTGGCAGCCCCTGCTCCACAGTAACCTTGTGTGACCAAAAGGTGGCGATCAGTAATGCTATGTTGGAAGAAATGCAACAGGACTCTGTGGAATGTATTACTAAGGTGTTGAAAAAATATAATATAGGGAAGGATATTGTGGCTCATATTAAGAAGGAGTCTGACAAGAAGTACAACCCCACCTGCCCCTGGATCGTAGGGAGGAACTTTGGTAGTTAAGCCATGAAACATGACACATGACACATGAAATCAAACAGTTCATCTACTTCTACCTGGGCCAAGTGGCCATTCTCTTGTTCAAATCTGGTTAAAAGTAGACTGTACCACTCACCCAGTGAATCATCCAAAAATAAAGATTGCATGCTAAATTCCAAATGCCAGAGACTGAAATCTTCATCCTTGCCTAAAGGAATACCTTGATCTTGAACCTTTATTTCATTGTTTTGTACAGTGCATTCTCTATACTTATTTGCTATGGTTAAAAAACAATTAGCAAAACAGCTTACATTTGTATATATTTTCCATTTCATACTTCTCTGCTCTATGTTTCCCCCCCCCTCAAAATTCATTCCTTTCCCCCCAAAAATAAATCTTTTGGAGGAAAAAAACAGATCCTGAGGAAGCAGGGAGGCTTGTGAGCCAAGGCCTCAAGCCTCTGACCCACACTTCACTGATGTCACTTAGAAAATACAAATTCAAATATAAAATTAATAAGAATGTCAAAATGGCAGCCACAGAGTATTAATCTTAAGAATAAGGCCATTCTGAGTATGGGATCCTGAGCAACTGCCTAGGTAACATGAGCATGAAGCCTAGAAAATGAGCCCATTAAGCACTCTTTTTTGCCTTAAGCTAGGATGAGTTCACTTCTACTTGCTCACAAGAGGATTCTAATTAATATATCGATATTCACATTTGCAAATCAAAAGGCCAAAATTATGCATTTATAGTGGGAATGGGACTTGTGAGATGTATAGTTTCACAATAATTTTTATTCTCTGATCTATGGAAAACATTTCTAAGTCACCTAGAACTGTACTGTACTCAATAAATGTTAAAAAATTCTTACTTTTCCTTATTTCTTTTCTAATCTCCAGGCAGAATATCATCCTCCTGTCTTGACATTAAAAAAGGTCACTATTAATTAAAAGAAGTTTATCAAGTTATATTTGTATTACCTTCTTGAGAATTTTTTCATGTGATTTGAAAGGTTCCCTTCCCACTCTTTTCAGTAACAAATGATCTTTTAAGGTAATTTTTCTATTTTTATTTCACCATCAAATCCTAAGGGTATACACTAGTTAGGTATACATCACTCTTGCACAAAATTTCATTTATAGGAATTTGCAATTGGAAATCCTGCCTCCCCCATAGTCCATCTTACCAGAAATAACTATTTGAATCAAAAATGAAAAAAATGGGTTGAATTCATTGTCAACACAAACTTACAATGTTAGATGGCAAATCTGCAATAAACCAAGGGGAATTTTTCCCAGCTCACTAGCCAAGAAAATAGCATTATTGACTATTTAATAATTGTCCTTTCATTGCTTATCTCCACTTTTAAGATGGATTTCCAGGCTTTTGAAATCAATATACCCCCTTCAAATTTAGAAGGGAGTTCAATATTGCTGACCCTAAGCCTTACTTGTCACATGGTAATAATGACCACAGAGGGTGATTAGAAAGTGGAGAAGGAGGGAGGAGCTCTCCACTTCCTTGATTCAATTCCCTGAGGCCTAAGAATTAATATTAAAATAGTGAGAAAATAATGCCATGAATTTATAAAAGTAATAAACCATCTCCAATAAATTTAATAGTCCTATTTTTTAAATTAACAAAATTTGTGAATAACATGAAAACAACAGATGTTCATATTTGGAACTCTATTAATGAATCAAATATATTAACGACTTTTAAAAATTTACTTGCAAAGTTATGACACTAATTACTGATACCATAAGTCATAGAAAGATACTGAAAGGACCATGGCTATACCACCAAAACAATTGGACGACTCATTAATTTGGAGAAAAAACACATTGTGCTTTTTGATATACTATTTTGGGTCATTGTTCAGGTTTTTGTCAAGAATATTCACAACATTCACTTCATCTTCGTTCTCAAATATTCATTTGTGTGTATTATCCCTCTGTTCCCATTCCTACCTGGCTAGACAGCCTCCTTAACTGACTAACATTTTCCCTTGTTTTTCACTTATCAGGAATGGGTAAAAGATGACACTGAGCAAGTCCACCTTCACCTGAAAAAAAGAGAAGACCTACTTAATCAGCTCTGGCTACTATAACAAAATTCCATAGATGTGTGGCTTAAACAACAAACATTTATGTCTCACAGTTTCAGAGGGTTGGAAGTTCAAGATCAAGGTGCTGGGATCCTTACCTCCTCCTGGGACCAAACTAGAATTACAACTAAAATATAGAACAATCAACCAAAATAACCAATTGAAGACTAGCTGATCAGAAGTCTTATCACAAAGGACTTACAGAAGAAACCACATGGAAACTGGTAGACAAGGTGGAGACATGAAAAGGGCAGCCCCACTCCTGTGGGTGTTGACTGAGATGTTGGAGGGATGTGTCAGCTGAAAAGGTTACCCTTGAGGAGCTGGGGTCTCAACCCCACACTGAACTCCCCAGCCTAGAACACCAGAGCTGGAAAAAGGCACCCACATAGCATTTGCTGTGACAATCAGTAAAGATTCTATCTGCCAGAAATAGAGGCACCCTCTTAAAGGGCCAGTTCACAAAATCTTATTTGCAGTCACTCACCCTGGGCCCTGGTGGAAGGAAGGTAGAGTGGACTAGAGTTGCCTGAGAAGAGTCTGGGGTTTGTCCTTCTGGGTAGAGAGCTATGGGAACAGCCTAAATGATCCATGTGCCAAGCAATTCTTCTTTACTGCAGATGCCCTCTTTCTTGGGTGGAGTTCTCTCCTTCATGTGACATGAAGCAGGGGGAATGCTCCACCCTTTGGACTCCCTGTCACCCCATCCTGCTAAGCTCTCCAGCCTGCTGAGGAGTCAGCTGTCTGGGCTGGAATGTGGAGGTCTGGGCAGACTCAGGAGATGTCAGTGACTGAATGGGGTAGTTTTTGGGTAGGCACCACTCCCCTCATTTTCCTGTGGAGTTGGCTGGTGTCTCCCACTCACAGGAGATCCAGTAGCCCCACTTTTCCAGCCCCCACAAGCTTCCTTTCCCAACTCCTGGTGGCAATGCCCTGCCAAGGTCTGCGCAGAATCCAAGAAAGACTGAGTTGTGTCATTCTTAGATCAGGCCATTCCCCCTACCCCCATCCACCCCACATACCAGACTGGAGCAGAGTGTTCCCTTCACACAGCCCAAAATGTGGTATGTTTGGACCTGGAAAACTCTGCTGACTTTACCCTGGTGACTCCCTGAGGCTTTGCTCCACCACAAAGGAATGTGAGCACCCAGTGGATGGCATCTAGACTGGGTGTACCCTGGGACATTTGCTGAGCAGCCTCAGACCCAGCACTGGCACTGCGTTTAAACCTATATCAAGCTGGTGAATATGACTTGCTCCTTACCTGCTGACTCACTGAACACCTATCTATTGCAACTCAAGTACTATCAGAGGCTCTTTCAGTGACTGGGCATATATGGAGCTACAGACAGAGGCAGATCTCAGAGTGCCTTGGAATTTTTGTTGACCTGCCCCTAGGCCAGGTGCTGGAAAAAGCCAGCCTTAGTGTGCAGAGCTTGATCCTTCTTGCACACACCCAGGCCCAGATGAGGCAGTCACAATCTGTACATTGGTTTGTAGCTTCAAACAGGTTGCCAAGGGCTAGTCACAAGCAGTGTTTGATACTGGCCTAAACCAAAGTCCCTCCCATAAGGGCCCAGAACCAGCACGCCCAGTGACCAGCTTCAGATAGCAGAGAGGGATCCAATTACTTTTTACAAGCGGCGTATCAAAGGGGAGATATCAGCAGGCACCATATTCTGCTGAGGCAAATTTCATGTATCCAACACCCTCATAGTAGCTCATACATGGTGGTTGAGGTTGATCCTCAGAATCAGCCAGCCTGAGGATTGACCCCACGCATGAATGACCCAATAGAAAGCAAGATTCAATTACAACAGGTGGGCCCACAAAACCCAAGAAATATTCCTGGAGCCCCCAGCTCAGATGATCAAGGAGACTGTACCACTGGGTTCCACAGGAGACCTACTACATAAGTCCACCCTACCAAGACTGAAAGTTGTAACAAATCTACATTATACATAGAAACAAAAACAAAGCAACAGCCAAAATAGGTAGAAAAAAAAACATGCCCCAAATGAAGGAACAGGAAAAATCTCCAGAAAAATAGTTAAATAATATAGAGGCAAGCAATTTAACAAATACAGAGTTCAAAAAATGGATGATTAATAAAGTTGCTGAGAACTTCAAGAAAAAAGACAGCAAGCATAATAAAAAGATATAGAAACCATAAAAAGAACCAGTCAGAAATAAGAAATACAATATCTGAAATGAAGAATACACTAGGAAAAAGAAACAGTAGGTTGGATGAAGCAAAGAATCAAATCCATAATTTGGAAGAGAAGGTAGTGAAAAACAGCCAATTATTACAGCAAAAAGAAAATAAGAATTAAAAACATGAGAATAGACTTATGTCCAAGATGGAGGCAAAGGTGGAAACACTGTGCCTTTTTGTACAACCAAATGTAAGGACAACAAAGATTTAGAAACAAAAACACAACCAGAACAGACAGAAAATTGAACTGTACAGAAGTCCGACAATGAACCATTTATACAAACAGGTAAGAGGAGTGGAGTCGGCAGCCAGTGGAGAGAAACAAGCATGGGGAGGAAACAAGCAGACCCAACCCAGTGAGGTTTCCTCCCTCTGGCATGGGGAGGAAACAAGCAGACCCAACCCAGTGAGGTGTGCAAGGCAGTTGGCTGATGGTAAACACACATTCGCATGCAGATAAACCAGGCAAAAATGGGCAGTGAGACAGACCACACAACCCAGGGCCCCAGCACCAGGGAATAAAGTCTAAAAGCATGGATTGAAAAAAGTTGTGAGGGTTGAGGTCCCAGGAAAGAGTCCCAGCCTCAAAGGAGAGTTTGTTGCAGAGACCTACAGGGTCCTAGAATGTACACAAGTCCACCCACCTGGGAACCAGCACCAGAAAGGCCCAATTTGCTTGTGGGAAGTGGCAGCGGGGACTGAAATTCAAGAAAGAGCAGAACAAGCACCATTGTTCTCTCTCTGACCTTGCCCCCACACATAGCGTCACAACTCAGCAACTTGGTTGCCACACCCTGGCGAACCCCTCACTACGTAACAATGTTATGTAGGTGTAACCAGACCAAAAAATTATTGCTCAAATAGAAGAACAAATCAAAGACCCAGAGCCAATACTTTTAAGCGACCAAGAGATAGCCAACTATCAGATGCGCAGTTCAAAATATTGGTGATCAGAATGCTCAAATAACTGGTTGATTTGGTTTGCAAATTAGATGAAAAAAATGAAGGCTACACTAAGTGAAATTAAGGAAAATGCACAGGGAACCAATAGTGATGGGAAGAGAAATGGGACTTGAATCAATGGAGTAGACCAGAAGGAAGAAAGAAATGACCAAACAGAAAAGAATGAAGAAATAAGAATTTTAAAAAATGAAGAGAGGCTTGGGAACCTTCAGGACATCTTTAAATATTCCAACATCTGAATTATAGGGATACCAGAAGAGAAAGAGGAAGAGCAACAAGGGGAAACCTTATTTGAGCAAATAATGAAGGAGAACTTCCCCAGTCTGGCAAAGGAAATAGACTTCCAGGAAATCCAAGAAGCTCAGAGAGTCCCAAAGAAGTTGAACTCAAGAAGGAACACACCAAGGCACATCATAATTACATTAGCCAAGATTAAAATGAAGGACAGAATTCTAGAAGCAGCAAGAGATAAGATGACAGTCACCTACAAAGGAGTTCCCATCAGACTGTCAGTGGATTTCTCAAAAGAAACCTTACAGGCAAGAAGGGGCTAGAAAGAAGTATTCCAAGTCTTGAAATCCAAAGACCTACAGCCAAGATTGCTCTATCCAGCAAAGCTTTCATTTAGAATGGAAGGACAGATAAAGCACTTCTCAGATAAGGTCAAGTTCAAGGAGTTCATCATCACCAAGCCCTTATTATATGAAATGTTAAAGGAACTTATCTAAGAAAAAGAAGATAAAAAAGATAAATAGTAAAAAGACAGCAAACTCACAGTTATTAACAACCATACCTAAAACAAAGTCAAACTAAGCAAACAACTAGAACAGGAAAAGAACCACGGAAATGGAGATCTCATGGAGAGTTAGCAACAGGGAAGTGGGAGGAGGAGAGAGGGAGAGAAGGTACAGAGAATAAGTAGCATAGATGGTGGGGGGAAAATAGACAAGGGGATGGCAAGAATAGTATGGGAAATGTAGCAACTAAAGGACTTGTGACACATGGACATAAACTAAAGAAAGGGATGTGGGGGTAGGGGGTGTGCATGGTGGGAGGGAATGAAGGGGGGAAATGGGACAACTGTAATGGCATAATCAATAAAATATATTTTTAAAAAATAAAATAAAAATAAAAAACGAGGATAGTTTAAGTTCAAGGGACCTTTGTGAAAACATAAAGCATAACAACATCTGCATTACAAGGGTACCAGAAGAAGATAAAGCAAGGGATTGAGAACTTATTTGAAGAAAAAATGACCAAAAACTTCCCTAACCTGGAGAAAGAAAAAGACACACAAGTTCAAGAAATGCAGAGGCCCCCAAACAAGATGAATTCAAAGAGGTCCAAACCAAAACACATTATATTTAAATTGGTAAAGATTAAAGACAGACGGTGTATTAAAAGCATGAACAGAAAGACAGTTATTTATGAACAAAGGAACTCCATATGACTGTCAGCTGATTTCTCAATGGAATCAACTCAAGCCAGAAGGGATTAGCATGAAATATTCTAAGTGCTGCAAAGCAAGGACCTACAAACCAAGACTATTTTATCAAGCAAGACTGTCATTTAAAATTAAAGAACTAAAGAGCCTCCCAGAAAAGAAAAAGCTTGAAGGGCTTCATTACTAGCAAACCAGTATTACAAGAAATGTTAAAGTATCTTCTTTAAGAAGAAGAGGGAGGAAGAGGAGAAGAAGGAGGGGAAGAAAAAGAAGGAGGAGGAAAAGAAAGAGAAGAAGGAAGAGGAAGAGGAGGAAGAAGAGGATGAGGAAGCAAAAGAAGAAGGGGGAGGAGGAGGAAACACAGGAACTTAGTTATAAAATTAGACTAGCAGTAAATATGTACCTATTAATAATCATTTTAAATGTAAATGGCTTAAGTGCTCCAATCAAAAGACTTAGGATCACTGAATGGATAAGAAAACAAGACCCATATATATGCTGTCTACAAGAGATCCACCACACAACAAAAGATAAACACAGACTGAAACTAAAGGAATGGAAAAAGATACCTCATGAAAACTTTTAAAAGAAAAGAAAAGCTGGCATAGTGATACTTAGACAAAATAAACTTTAAAACAAAGACCATAACAGGAGACAAAGAGGGACATCGCATCATGCTCAAAGAGCTAACCCAACAAGAGGATATATCCCTTGTAAATATTTATGCATGCATCATAGGGACGCTTACATTTGTAAAGCAAATCTTCATGGACATAAAAGGAGAGACTGATTTGGGAAGATGGCAGTGAAGTAGGAAGGAACTGAGCCCAGTTCTCCCTGTGCTCAGCTGAAACACCTAGCCAATCTTCTGAGGAACAGAGTGAACAGCCAACAGAATCCCAGTTTACATGAAGTTTGGAGGCTAAAAATTGTACAGGACATTGAAAAACAGTGAGGAAATTGTGCTGGGACAGTAAGGTCCCTGGGATCTACACAGGAACCTTGGCCGCTGCGGTCCCTGTCCCAGTGCCTGCTGCAGGATACGAGGAGGAGAGTTAGATCACCAGTTCCCTCTCCTACCAGAGCAGGGAGGGCAGCCCAGCACCAGGAGGGACCTGGATGCTGGAACTCACTGGGGGGAATAGAGATGAAGTGGGAGATACAAAGATTCAGTATACATCCACTGGGACTGTGGATGCTGGCTCCAGAGTAACTGGGGAGTCAGGCAACACCTGGAGAAGGAAAGAATTGGGCCGTATTGGACCCTGACTCGGATAGTCTCTGGACTGGTTAGAAAGCTGAGCTGTGTGAAGGTCATGCACTTGTTAAGAACTGCAGGCAGCTGCTTCGTAAGGAAACTTCAAGCAGCAGCTGGCACACCTGAGGGTGGTTTCAGCTGCATGCACTCAGAGACTAAGTGGCTGATTTTAGCCTGGCAGCTCACAGAGGACCTAGGCTGGAGGATGGGCAATTGTGAATATTGTGGCCCAGACCTGGTCCCCATCCTCTCAAAACCGTAGGAATGAAGAAAAGCAAAACCCAGCGTTCCTCTTTCTGTGGCATCCAGGAACATCAGCAGAACTTGCTGAATGGGTTGAAAGTCAGCAGGAGGCTTATATTATTCTTTCCTCTCTCTTTTTTTTCCTTTTTTTCCTCCCCCAAGTGAGATAACAAAACATAGAGTTATGATAGGTCCAGAGACAGACCCAAAGGGGAGGCCACAAGGCTAACCCCCAAAATTGAGAAACTGAGACAAATGTCCCTTTGCTATCCCATAGAGCTAGCATTTTATTGTTTATGTGTATTATTATTTTTTATTATTTTACTACTTTTATTTTATTAGTATTTTTAAAATTTCCTTATCTTCAGTTTTCCTTGTTTTATTTCTCTATTTAATTCCATTGTTTGACTGGTTCCCTTATTCTCTCTTTATTGTATTTTAATTTTCCTTTTTTCACTTCACTCGGTTCCAATAACACAATACAGTTGATGGTTACTTTCTATTCTGGTTATCCAAATCATATATTTCTTGTCATATTATTGTTGTTCCAGTACTGTTGTAAATAATTGTTGTTCCATACAAGTGTACATACTACACAGGAATATTCTCTGATCTGAGCCCACTTCACTTAATTCCTGAGCATTATTATTATTGTGGTTAATTCTAGTCTCTTTCACACTATGCCTACTTTCTATCCTTTACTCTCACTATATCTCATCATCTAACCTTGCACAAGTGCTCTGTTTTCTGGGTTCAGCTCACAATTCTCCTCCCCTCTAACAGGAGTCTAATCTCTCTTTCACCTTTTATAAAAAGTGGCTAGTTGGTTGAAATATCATAGTTAACACTATACTTATCCAAAGGATCTCCTATCACTTCTCTACATGCTAGTACTTTAAAACCCATAGATTACTCTCCCGCTGTCTTAATCCATTTTGCCTACCCCCTACCACTGATCACATACAAGAATAGGTGGGAGCTGTAAACATCAGTATACCTGCTGGAGGAGAGAAACCAGCAACAAAGGAACAACCAAAAGGTAAAAACTCAAGTACAACAAGAGAACCCACACAAAAAGAAGGAAGGGCAAACCTAGGGCATTCAGACAATGAGATTAAAGAGACCACACCACTGAACCCCATAGAATTCCTACCATAGAAGTTCACCCTACAAAGACAGGTAGCAAAGCAAAACATCAGGAAACACAGAAACAAACAAAAAGTCATCTAAACTAGGGAGACAAAAAAACATTCAGTCAAAGGGAATGGAGGACTCCCCACAAAAAGATCTACATGAAACGAAGGTAAGCAAATAACCAGATATAGAATTCAAAATAATGCTAATAGTGATGCTGAAGGAACTCACAGACAACTACAAGGAAATGAGTGAGAACTACAACAGTATGAAAAAGAAAATAGAAACTATAAACAAAAACCAAGAAGAAATGAACAAGAAAATCTCAGAAATAAAAAACACATTAGGAGGAATTACAAACAGGCTAGATGAAGCAGATGATTGAATCATTGACTTGGAGGACAAGGTAGAAAAAAACACCTAGAATGAGCAGGAAAAAAAGAGATTCAGAAAAAACAAACAGGTGGTAACGGAGCTTCAAGACAACATGAAGTGTAATAATATCCATATAATAGGGATACCAGAAGGAAAAGAAGAAGAGAAAGGGATAGAAAACCAGTTTGAAAAAGTAACGATGGAAAACTTTTCTAATTTGATGAGGGAAAAAGTCGCACAAATCCAGGAAACACAGAAAGTTTCAATCAGAGGAACTCAAGGAGGCCCACTTCAAAACACATCATAATTAAAATGGCAAAATTCCAAGATGAAGAGACAATCTTAAAGGCAGCAAGGGAGAAATAGTAAGTAACATACAAGGAAACCCCAATAAAACTAGCAGCTGACTTCTTAATGGAAACACTCCAAGCCAGAAGATAATGGCAAGAAATATTCCAAGTAATGACTATTCCAAATAATGACTATTCCAAGTAAGGGATATTCCAAGGGTCTGAAACCAAGACTGCCCTATCCAGCAAGGCTCTCACTTAAAATGGAAGGCCAAATAAAGAGTTTCCCAGACAAAAGAAGCCTCAAAGAATATACTTCCTCTAAACTAGCTCTGCGAGAGATGCTTAAGGATCTGCTATAAAAAAACAGGAAGAAAAACAGTGAGAGAAAGAGGAACACAGTTACAAAAAATGGCAATGAATAAGTACCTATTGATAATAAACTTAAATGTAAAGGAATTAATGCCCCAATCAAAAGATATAGAATAGCTGAATGGATAAGAAATCATAATCCAAACATATGCTGCCTACAAGAGACCTACCTCAGGACAAAAGTCCTACACAGACTAAAAGTAAAGGGCTGGAAGCAAATATTTCAAGCAAATCAACAGAAAAAAATGAGCCAGGGTAGCAATACTCATATCACACAAAATAGACTTCAAAAAAGGGCCATAAAAGAGACCCAGAAGGTCGCTTCATAATACTCAAGGGAAGAATCCATCAAGAAGACATAAACATTGGAAATATATATGCACCCAACATAGGAACACCTAAATACATAAAGAAAATCTTAGAGGACTTCAAAAAAGATATTGGCATCAACACAATTATAGTAGAGGATTTCAACATCCCACTGTCAAAAATGAAGAGATCTTCCAAACAAAATATCAACAATGATATTGCGGCATTGAACGATGTCCTAGATCAAATGTACTTAACTAATATATGTAGAGCCTTTCATCCCAAAGAAGCAAAACACATTCTTTTCAAATGCACATGGGACATTTTTAAAGATAGACCACATATAAGGACAAAAAAAACGAGCCTCAAAAAATTCAAGAAATTTTAAATCGTATCAAGCATTTTCTCTGACACAAGGGACTGAAACTAGAATCCAACTTCAAGGAAAAAATTGAAAACCACTCAAACTCATGGAAACTGAATGACATGTTACTAAAGAATGAATGGGTCAAGAATGAGATCAAGCAAGAAATCAAAAAGTTTCTGGAAACAAATGAAAATGAACTCACAACAACCCAAAACTTATGGGACACAGGTGAAAAGCACTCCTGAGAGGGAAGTTCATAGCAATACAGGCCTACCTAAAAAAGATAGAAACATTTCAAACAAACAACCTAACCCTACACCTACAAGAACTCGAGGAACAACAACAAAGACAGCCCAGAGCAAGTAGAAGGAAGGAAATAACCAAGATCAGAGCAGAATTAAATGACATAGAGACTAAAAGCACAATTCTCAGGATCAGTGAATCCAGGAGCTGATTTTTTAAAAAGATAAACAAAGTCAACAAGCCTTTAAGCAGGCTCATCAAGAAAAGAAGAGAGAGGACACAAATAAACACAATCAGAAATGAAAGAGGAGAGATTACAACTGACACCACAAAAATACAAAGGATTGTAAGAAATTACTATGAGGAACTATATGCCAAGAAATTTGAAAGCTTAGGTGAAATGGACACATTTCTAGAAAAATATAACCTTTCAAAACTGAATAAAGAAGCAGAAAGTCTGAAGAGACCAATAACAGCTGACAAAATTGAAGCAGTCATCAAAAAACTCCCAACACACAAAAGCCCTGGACCCGATGGATTCACAGGAGAATTCTACAAAGAATTTAAGGAAGAGTTAACCGCTATCTTTCACACACTATTCCAAAAAAAAAAAAAAAAAAAAACAAGAAGATGGAAGATTCCCAAACTCTTTAAATGAAGCCAGCATTATCCTAATTCCAAAACCAGACAAAGACACAACAAAGGAAGAAAACTTCAGGACAATATCGCTGATGAACATAGACGCTAAAATCCTCAACACAATATTGGCAAACTGCATTCAGCAATACATTAAAAAATATATATATACCATGACCAAGTGGGATTCATCCCAGGAATGCAAAGATGGTACAATATTCTCAAATCATTGAATGTAATACATCACATAAACAAAAGCAAAGACAAAAATCACATGACCATGTCAATAGATGTGGAAAAAAACACTCATTTATGATAAAAACACTCAGCAAAGTGAGAATAGAGGGAGCATTCCTCAACCTAATAAAGGCCATATATGAGAGACCTACAGCCAACATCATACTCAATGGGCAGAAGCTAAAAACTTTCCCATTAAGTTCAGGATCAAGACCAGGTTGTCCACTTTCACCTCTTTATTCAACATAGTATTGGAAGTCCTAGCCACAGCAATCAGACAAGACAAGAAAATAAAAGGCATCCAAAGCAGAAAGGAGAAAACAAAACTGTCAATGTTGGCAGATGACATGATAGTGTACATAGAAAATTCTACAGACTCCACCAAAAAACTGCTCGACCTAATAAATGAATTTGGCAAAACAACAGGATACAAAGTCAATATTCAGAAATCAAAGGCATTTTTGTATACCAACAGTGAAATGTCAGAAACAGAAATAAGGGAAAAAACCCATTTGATACAGCAAGAAGAAAACTAAAATACTTAAGATAAATCTAACCAAGGTGGTAAAAGAACTGTTCTCAGAAAACTATACAACACTGAAGGAAGAAATCAACAAAGACACAAACAAATGGAAACATATACTGTGTTCATGGATTGGAAGAATTAACATCATCAAAATGTCCATACTACCCAAAGCAATTTATATATATATTCAATGTAGTACCTGTTAAAGTACCAATGGCATATTTCACAGATATAGAACAAACACTTCAAAAATTTATATGGAACCACAGAAGACCACGAATAGCAGCTGCAATTCTGAGAAAGAAGAACAAAGTAGGAGAGATCACAAAACCTGACCTCAAACTGTATTAAAAGGTCACTGTAATTAAAACAGCCTGATACTGGCATAAAAGCAAACACATAGACCAGTGGAACAGAGCAGAGAGCCAAGAAAGAAACCCAAGTCTCTATCATGAAGTAATATTCAGCAAAGGAGGCAGAGGCATAAAATGGAGCAAAAAATAGCCTCTTCAACAAATGGTGTTGGAAGATCTGGACAACTACACACACTAAAAATGAAACTCGAGCACCAACTTACACCATACACAAGAACAAATTCAAGGTGGATAAAAGATTTAAATATAAGCCATGACACCATAAAAGTCCTTCAGGAGAACATAGACAGAAAATCTCAGACATTCCACACAGTAATATTTTCACTGATATGTCCCCTAGAGCAAGGGGCATAAAGGAAAGAATAAACAAATGGGATCTCATTAAAGTAAAAAGCTTCTGCATGATTAAAGAAAAAAGAATTAAAATGAAAAGAGAATCAACAGTATGGGAAAACATATTTATCAATGATACCTCAGACAAGGGTTTGATCTCCAAAATATACAAAAACTCGCATGACTCCACTTAAGAACACAAGCAATCCAATTTAAAAAATGGGCAAAGGATCACTTCTCCAAGGAGGACATACGGAGGGCCCAGAGACATATGAAAAGATGCTCAGTATCTCTAGCCATCAGAGAGATGCAAATTATAACCACAATAAGATACCACTTTACACCGGTCAGAATGGCCATCATAAACAAAGCAACAAATAACAAGTGTTGGAGAGGATGTGGAGAAAAGGGGACCCCAGTTCACTGTTGGTGGGATTGCAGACTAATGCATCCACTATGAAAAACAGTATGGAATTTCCTCAGAAAACTAAAAAATGGAACTGCTTTTTGACCCAGCAATTCCACTGGGTCAAGAACCAATTCCACTGGGTCTTCATCCTAAGAATCCTGAAACACCAGTTTATAAGAACCTATGCACCCCAATATTCATAGCATTACAATTGACAATAACCAAGTGCTGGAAGCAACCTAAGTGCCCATCGGTAAATGAAAGGATCAAAAACTATGGTACATTTACACAATGTACACAATGTAATGCATTTACACAATGTAATGCAGCAGAAGGAAAAAAAGGAGCTCCCACCCTTTGCAACAGCATGGACGGAACTGGACAACATTATGCTAAGTGAAATAAACCAGGCAGTAAAAGACAAATACCATATAATCTCACCATTAACTGTAATCTAATCAACAAAACAAACAAGGAAGCAAAATATAACCAAAGACATTGAAATTAAGAACAAACTGACAATAACCAGAGGGGAGAAGGAAGGGGATAATGGTGGGGAAAGGACAAAGGGTTTAAGGAACAACTATAAAAGACACATGGACAAAAATAAGGTGGGGTGAAAACAGAGGAGATGGTGGGGATGGCTGGGTGGTGGGGAGGAGTGAAGGGGAAAGGCAGAAAACTGTACTTGAACAACAATGAAATTCAAAAGTAAAATTTTTAAAAAAGGAGAGACGGACAACAAGGCAGTCATAATATGTAACTGTAACCCCCCAAATTAATGAATAGATTTGCCAGACAGATAATCAACAGTGAAACAGTGGCCTTAAATGAAACTCAAGTCAGATTAATTTAATTGATATCTTCAGAGCATTTCACCCCAAAGCAACAGAATATACACTCTTTTTCAGTGTTCATGGAACATTCCCTAGAATAGACCACATGTTAGGACACAAAACGAGTCTCAATAAATTTAAGAAGATTAAACTTATATCAGACATTTTCTGTGACCATGCTAGTATATAACCAGATATCAACCAAAAGAAAAAAAATGAAAAACAAACAAAGACACTGAGGCTAAATATCATGTTACTAGTTCTTGGTGTAGCTCAGTTGGTTGAAGCATCATCCCATAACCTAAATTTGTGGCGGGTTTGATTCTTGATCAGAGCACATAATCTAGGTTGCAAATTTGATCCCTAGTTTAGGTGCATACAACCCTCAGTCCAGGTATCTAGAGGAGACAACCAATCAATGTTTCTCACTCACATCAATATTTTTCTCTCTCCCTTCTTCGCTCTCTAAAAGAAAAAAAAATGTCCTCAGGTGAGGATTTATTTTTTTTTAAATAACACATTACTAAACAATAATGGATTAACAATTAGATGAAAAAAGACTTCAAAAGATACCTTGAAAGACATGAAAATGAAAATACAACAACCCCAAATTGCTTTCAACATGGTGAAAGCAGTACTAAGAGGGACACTCATAGCATCATAAGCCTATCTCAAGAAACAAGAAAAATCTCAAATAAATAACCACACTTTATTCTTCAAGGAAAGAGAAATAGAGCAACAACAAAAAAAATCAACAAAGCCCAGAGCAAGTAGAATAAAAAATAATAAAGATCAGAGCAGAAATAAACAAAATAGAGTCTAAAAATAAAACAATTCAAAGACTCTAATTTAGGTGAAACCAACCTTTGGTCTTTGAAAAGATGAACGAGATTGAAAAACCTTTATCCAAATTTGTCAATAAAAAGAGAGAGAGAACCAGAATAAATAAAATCAGAAGTGAAAGGGGAGAAGCACAACAGAATCCAACAAAATACGAAGGACTGTAAGAAAATATTACAAACAACTATATGCCATCAATTTGGACAATCTGGAAGAAATAGATAAATTCTTAGAAACATACAATCTTCCAAAATTGAATCAGGAAGAATCAGAAAATCTGAATAAAGAGATTACAAGTAGTGAAACTGAAGCAATAATAAGAAAAAAACTTCAAACAAATGAAAATCCTAGACCAGATGGCTTCACAAGTGAATTTTACCAAACATTCAGAAAAGAACTAATACCTATCCTCAAACTATTCCAAAAAATTCAAGATAAGGGAAGCCTTCCAAGCTCATTTTATGAGCCCTGCATTATCCTAATTCCAAAATTAGATAAAGACACTACAAAAGATGAAAATTATAGGCCAATATCCCCAATGAACATAGATGCTAAAATATGCAACAAGATATTACCAAACCAAATGCACTAATACATTAAAAGGATCTTACAGCATGATCAAGTGGGATTTATAACAGAGATGCAAGGTTTGTACAATATTTGCAAATCAATAAATGTTATTAATTACATTGACAAAGTGAATAATAAAACTCACATGGTCATATCAATAGATACCAAAAAAGCATTTAGTAAAATCCAACACATACATACAATAAAAAAGACTCTGAGCAAACTGGGAATAGAAGGAACATACTTCAACAATCAAGGCCATATATGGCAAACCCACAGCCACCATCATAGTCAATGGGCAAAAACTAAAATTGTTTCTCTTAAGATTAGGAAGAAGTCAGGATGTCTGCTTTCACCACTCTTATTCAACATAGTACTGAAAGTTCTAGCCACGTCAATCAGACAAGGAAACAGTCAAATTGGAAAGGAAGAAGTAAAGGAAGAAGTAAAACTGTCACAATTGGCAGACAACATACTGTATATAGAGAACAATATAATTTCACCTAAAAGCTATTAGAACTAATAAATGAATTCTATAAAGTAGCAAGACACAAAATAAATATTCAGAAATAAAAATAAATATTCTGTCTCATTTTTACACCAATAGTGAACTATCAGAAGGTAAACTAAGAAAACAATCCAATTTACAATTACATAAAAAATCACCTAAGAGTAATTTAACCAAGTATGTAAAAGAACTGTACCAAGAAATTATAAAACACTGAAGAAAGAAATTGAAAAAGATATAAATGAGTGTAAAGATATACTATGCTCATGAATAAGAATTAGCATCATTAACTTGTCCATATCACCCAAATCAATCTATACATTTAATGTAATTCCAATCAAGATACCAATGGCATATTTCATTGAACTAGAACAAGTATTCCAAAAATTTATATGAAACCACAAAAGACCCAATAATCACAGCAATCTTGAGAAAGAAGAACAAAGTTGGAGGAATCATGCTCTCTGGTATCAAACTATACTACAAGGACATATAATCAAAACAGTATGATGCTGGCATGGAAACATATAGATCAGTGGGACAGAGTAGAGAGTCTAAAATTAAACCCACACCTTTATGGTCAATTGCTATTTCACAAAAGAGACAAGAGCATACAATGAGGTAAGGATAGTCTACTCAATAAATAATGCTGGGAGAATTGGACAGATATGTGTAAAAAAATGAAATTAGACAACCTTCTTACACTATACACCACTCAAAATGAAGTAAAGTTTTAAATGTAAGACTCAACCTTAAACATTCTTGAAAAAAACATAGGCAGTAAAATCTTGAATAGTCCTCTTAGCTCTATTTTTTCTGATATATGCCCTCAGGTAAGGGAACAAAAAGCAAAAATAAACAAATAGTACTACATCAGACTAAAAAATTTTTTCATAGCAAAGGAAAATACCAACAAAATTAAAAGACAACCAAGTGAATAGGAGAACACATTTACCAATGATACCTCTGATAAGTAACTATCCAAAATTTACAAGGAAGTCACACAACTCAATGCCAAAAAACAAATAATCCAATTAAAAAATGGGCAAAGGATCTAAATAGACACTTCCCTAAAGAGGACAAACAGCCCTGGCAGACGTGGCTCAGTGGCAACCAAAGGGTTGCCAGTTCAATTCCCAGTCAGGGCACATACCTGGGTTGCAGTCCAGGTCCCCAGTAGGGGGTGCATTACAGGCAACCACACATGATTGTATCTCTCCCTCTTTTTCTCCCTTCCCTCCTCTCTCTCTAAAAATAAACCGTAAATAAATCTTTAAAAAATAAAAAACGGCCCTGGCTGGTGTAGCTCAGTGGATTGAGCACGGGCCTGCAAACCAAAGGATCACAGTTCGATTCCCAGTCAGGGCACATGCCTGGGTTGCAGGCCAGTTCCCAGCAGGGGACTCACAAGAGGCAACCATACATTGATATTTCTCTCCTTCTCTCCTTCCCTTTCCCTCTAAAGATAAATAAATAAAATCTTTAAAAAAAACAAAAACGTAAAAAGGACATACAGATGGCCAATAGACCAACAGGCATATGAAAGGGTGCTCAATATCATTAATCATCAGAGAAATTTAAATTAAAACTTCAATAAGATATCACTTCACATCTTTCAGAATGGCTATTATCAATCAGTCAACAAAACAAGTGCTAGTAAGGAAGAAAGGAAAGGGAACCCTTGAGCACTGTTGGTGAAAATGCAGATCAGTGCAGCCACTTGGGAAAATGGTATGGTGTTTCCTCAAAAAGTTAAAAATGAAGCTGCCTTATTACCCAACATTTCTATTCTAGGAATATATTTGAAGACATCACACTGATTGGAAAGGATATATGCAACCCTATGTTCATTGCAGTATATTTACAATAGCCAAGATTTGGAAGCGGCTAAAATACCCATCAGTAGATGAGTTGGTAAAATAAAACTGTGGTATATTTACACAATGGAATACTAATCATCTGCAAAAATGAAGAAAATCTTACCTTTTGTGATAGCATGAGTGGACCTGGAGAGTATTATGCTAAGTAAAATAACCCAGTTCGAGAAAGACAAATATCATATGATTGCACTTATATGTGGAATCTAATGAACAAAATAAGCTAACAAACAAATTAGAAAAAGACTCATAGACAGGCAACAGGCTGAGAGTTGTTAGAAGTGAAGGTGGTTGTGGGGTTAGGTGAAAATGGTGAAGGGATTAAGAAAAAAAAACTTCACAGACACAAACCATAGTATGGCAATTACCAGTGGGAAAGGGGATTGGAAGGAGGTGGAATAGAGTAAAGGGAGGGGATAAAGGATGATGAAAGAATACTTGACTTTGGGTCATGAACACACAATACAGTATACAAATGATGTATTAGAATCATACACCTGAAACCTATATAATTACATTAACCAGTGTTACCCCAATATGTTAGGAAATAAAAATCAAGGTGCTCGTTGATTTGATCTCTAGTGAGAACCTTCTTGTTTCCAAAAATTCACTTTCTTTTCATATCCTCACATGGAGAAGAAATTCCTTCTTTTCCTCTTCCTATAAGGAAATTAATCCTGTCATGAGACTTCACCCTCATGACTTCATCTAACCCTAATTACCTCCCAAAGGTCTCACCTCCTAGCACCATCACATTGGGGGTTAAGGTTTCAACATATGAATTTTGCGGGGACCCAACCATTCAATCCATAACAATTTTTAAGGTGCTGAAATGGTTTAGTGAATAAAATGTATAGGTGTAAATCAAAATGCACAGGAAATAGGTTTTCAAGTAAAAAATAAAAATTGATTGATTTGTATATTCATTAAAATGAATACATTCTATCAGAAAATACCAAGAATTATCCAAAATAGGGAACCCTGTCTAATAAGGAACCAATGACGTGTAAGAAACAAACACTGAGCTCCAACACACAGTTACTGGTAAATCCTTCCTTCCAAAAACTTTCTAAAATATTTTTATTAGATATTTACCTTTCTTTATGAGTTTCAATGATTTCAATACACAAACCCATGTAGTTTAGTGATTATTTAATTAGTATCTACTCCAATTTGAAAAAAAATTAGTGTAAAGTAAAATTTATACTATCATAATGAGTCCATGGAAACACACATCTAAAAGTGAGAAAGAAGGGATTTAAACTGCTTAATAGGTAAGAATTTTTAAAGCTATGTAAGCAGCAATAGGGTGGAATAGAAACAAGATACAGGTTTCCCTGCCTGGAAAGCTTTTGAAACACCTAAGCAAAGCACTTGTAAAAATTTCTTCAGAATGATTTCATGAATTTCAGCCAATCATGCTAGCACATGTCTACTTTGCCATTTGGGATCTTGAACATCCTATGCATGATGCAAACTATCAGCTTCATATGATGACTGAGCATAAAATCTTCCCAGTTTATTCTTCAGTAAAAACTGAAATAAATTCTAAAAATTACAAGGTGTTGTTTTCCTCACCAAAAATAGCCGTCTTTCTTTTCACATGAGTGGTTCTCGGATTTCTCTCTAATTTTATCTACATTTTCCAACCACTTGGGCAGAGTCCTAATGCTAGTAATGATCTTAACTGTCCAAGTTTGTAAATATGAGCTATTAAAATACACTATTTCCATTATGTGTTTAATATTTTTTAACTTTATAAATTTTGTTCTTGGCTTGGGGATTTCACTAAGATTCTAAAAACGAGCTACTTCATAATTTATTTTTTTCCTTAAAGTTAAAACATTATTGTCACCAAAATGCTCTATGTTTGGTCTCCCCACTTCAATACCACAACATCTTTTCTCAAGGCCTGTACCTGGTCTTTTAAGAATCCCTAATACCAGCCAATAGGTGACAAACTGGGAGGAAGGAAACAGAATGCAGATAGAGAATGTAGTTCTATTTATGTTATTAAATTTCATCTTTATTATAACCTTAAAAAGAAGATATGATTTAACCATTTCACAAAGGGTGAAACTGAGACACATAAGGGTTTAGCAACTTGGCCAAGACCAAGCAGATAAAAAGTGGCAGAGCTCAAGTTCACACTGTAGGGGTGTTCAACTTTGGCATCACTGGGCAACACTGGAAGAAGAAGAGTTGTCTTGGGCCACACACTAAATACATCACAACATTTAATCACAAAAAAAAAATCTCTTGATGTTTTAAGTAAATTTATAATGTTGTGTTGGACCACATTCATAGCCATCCTGGGATGTGTGAGGCCCACAGGACACAGGTTGGACATCCCAAAGCCTACATTCACTCCACTCCATCTTGCTTCTTTCAAGCCCCTGTCATTGATCAGCAATTTGAGTAGTGGGTTGCATCAGCCAATTCATACAATGCTGATTTGTGTGAAAGCAGAAAACATAATACTTGACAAAGAGGGGACCCTCCCTTTTTATTTAGGAGCTTATTGGGAAACCAAATCAGTATCTGAGAGCTGCCTGATGAGGGAATGATTCTGGATTTGGAAAGGCACTATGGGCCTAGTCCTGCCCTAAAATTTGATGATTCTAAACTTGATCTGACCTTTCTCAATTAATGTTGAAGATTCATTACCCAAGTTTCTTCCAAAACACTGTACGAGGAGAGTCCAACCTATGGTCTGCTAGGTCTAAGCAAAATTGTTAATAGGGCAGTCTAGATAAACATGCTTGTGTCACATGATACCCCACCCTGTCACATTCCACTGCATAAAAGGACCTCCTTCTATAATGTTCCAGGACCTTGCTTTTTGGTAGTGGTATGGCATTGAACAAGACCTACATGGTTTCTTCCCATTGACACTCACAGTCTAATAGAATATAGAGACAATTAGCACCACTAACTGCTATAAAAATGCATGACTGAGAAATTTAACCTGCAGTGACCTAGTACAAATGGATGGGCTATGTCAATCTGTGCTTAGTAGTCACAGTGTAGTCCCCAACAAACCCCCTCTCAGCAATTCAGGAAAATGAACATCTAGGATTTCTTTTCTACAAGTCTCAGTACCTAGACAGGTACAATGGAGGAATATGAAAATGAATGAGAACCCTCCAGAGGCTCACAGTGCTACAGGAAAGACAAATTTACACACAGGTAAACCTATTGCAGGGTCTACTGAAACCTGCAGTATAATATTCATAGTAACAAATGCTACAGAAGGACAAAGAAGGAAGAAATGAATGATGACGGTGAGGGGATGCTGATCTGGGATATGCTGTTGGAAGAGATATGTTTTGTGCAAGGCCTTACAGGTAAAAAATATCTTCTAAAAAGGAGTAGAATTTTGACACATGGAAAAAAATTGCTTTTGGTTGTTCACTAAGGTTTTAAATTGTAAAGAAAACCAGTTTATTTTAGTGGCATTAACATTGTTATCACCACCCACTAGTCCTTATTTACAGACCAGGATAATAACTTCCCTTTCAAAAAAGTCTGCTTGCTAATTACACCAATATGCTTAGTAATACGCTCTGGTTGGTTTAAAATAGTGGTTTTCTTTTTTTTATTTCTGGAGACTTTTGTTTAAATAAAATTCTATTTGAAACAACAAAGTCCTTTCCCCAGCTTCTTCCTCATACTTCACCTCTCCCCACTATAGCTCCCAAAGGGGATTCTCCAAGCACAATTTTAAAACAACTAATATAAATAAAAACTTACTGCACAACTAGATGCTCAGACACAAACACTAACATTGTTTTACATGTAGATAGAAAGATTCCACAGAGCTCACATCCTAATGCATTTCTAAAAACAGTATGTGTCACAGAAGATGGCACATGGATGGTGGGTGTTACTTGTCTCAGGAAAAGTGAGCTCTTCCTTGAATGTGCATCTTGCAATCTGAGTAGGAGTTCTTACTTTGCCATGGGACTGAATTTTGAGATAATTAGTGTCCTGATTGCCTCTACGCCACCCAAGTTGATTGGCCAAGTTTGGCCTATATTCAACTACTAAGGCAACCCTGCCATTTGAGGGTGTCCTATCAGAACAAAGGTTCAAGTTAGTTCTGACAGTGGAATTATTGAAAGTTCAGTGAACACAGAAAACAAATGCAGCCAATGGCAGCCATTATAAGGAAGTGATATTAAGCATCTCTCTCAAAGCACACTAGTAGAAGTAGAAACAATTTCAAGAAGATTAAGCATGATCTTGTCTACAAAGATACCTTGGGAAAGAAAAGGTTGTGTCCTTAGGCCTTTGAAAGTGATCAGAAGCCTGAGGACGTGCAAATCAGTCCCTTTAAGCTGCCTAGAGCTCCACAAGGCCCTTTATTCCATTGTCAAAAACCATGGAGCTTTCGCTGGCCAGGTAGCTCAGTTGCTTGGAGCATTGTCAGGTATGTGCAGGGCACATACCTAGGTTCCAGGTTCAATTCCTGGTCAGGGTTTATACAGAAGGCAACTGATCAATATTCCTCTCATATCAATGTTTCTCTTTTTCTCTTTCCCTTCCTTTCTCTCTAAATCAATAAACATATCGTCAGGTGAGGGTTAAAAAAACAGTGGGGCTGCAAGTAGCAGTGCATTCCTCTTTTCTTTTCTAAAAATATTTTATTTTACATTTACTGAGAATTTACTATGCATGTATGAATATCCTTGTACTTACTACTTCTGTCATATACATTTCTACCAGTTCTTCCCCCAATTTGATGACCACAGTGGCCCTTTAATGGTTTCTTAGTACATCTTTCTCCTCTCATTCCTGCTTCTTTTATTTTTTCTTTTCTTCAGTTTCATTTCCTTTAGACATCTCTAGAACTTTCTCCAAGAAATTATTCTATGTTGCATCTCTGATCTTTCCCCACATATAAAAGAATGTTTTAGTCTGTCTTCTTCTTTCAAAAGTTCCTTATAATCTTTCACTTCCTCCACTCTGCCCACCCACACAATAACTGCTACCTTTCACCACTCTGTCCCATCTTTCTAAGACTTAATGAAACAAAGTTGGGTTTTGTGGGGTTTTTTTTTACTTATTTCCACAGGTGTAGTCCTAAGTCAGATTTCTGTCCACACAACTCCCCTGAAAAGGCTCTCCCAAATGTCATCAATGACACACTGTCCTCAAACTCAATTTTCTATTTTAGTGCTCACTGTCCTTCAGGTCTGCATGAGTTTACACTGCTATCTCTCTCTTCTCCTTTAAGTCTGGAGAAGCCATATTCTCCTGGTTCTCCTCTCAGGGAGCCTGGTCTCTGTGTACAGCATCTGACTCTTTTTCTAGACTAACCATGAATGTAGGTGTTCCTTAGACAGGTGTCTCACTTCAGACATTATCCTTAAAAAACAACCAATTCAAAGCATAACCTGACTATTTCTATCACAGAGATGGCTCCTATATCAGGATTTTTCCACTATAAGGGAAATAAAACTGAACCAAAACTGACTTAAGTAAAAGAGGAGATTTATTGGCTTGTGTAACTGAACACACACTTTAGGTACAATCTGATCTAGGGCTCCAAAAATGTCTTCAGGACTTGGTTTCTCTTTCTCCATATATCTTAGCTTCAACTTATTATTAATTGCTCCATTTTAGATTAGTCTCCCCCTGTAGTCTCTAAATAGCTATAAGTATCTCACTGCTCACAGTTCCAGGATAAATCCAAGGAATATTATCTGAACCTTCCCAAATGAAATGTTTCCTTGTCCAATGTTCCACTTACTCTCAAATCTTACCTTACAATTCCTTACTACTTTGTCCTCTCTTCAGTGCTTTTAAGAAATCATTTTAAAAACATTTTATTCAGTATAACTTACCATTTTTAGAAAAACTAGCCCACCATTACTGGAAATAAAATTATTTTTATCAATTTAAAATTTGGAGAGGTTTGGTAGTAGTTAGATTTAATTTTTATTGTATTTTTTCCATTACCATTTAGTCTTTTTACATCACCCTCTCCCCAGCAATCACCACACTGTTGTTTTCTAATTATTGATTCATAGTTCACATTTTCCATTGTAGACTAACTTGAAGACAGGAATCTTATTTTCTTTAACTTTGCATTTTCTATAGTACTTGAAATAAAAATATTTCATATATTAAGTCTGTAATGAATAACAGTTTAAATAAAAATAAACTAGTGTGAACACTCTAATTAGTTCAAGATTACTGGTCTAGTATAGAAAACCTGAAGACATTTTCAGATTCTCAACAGCAGCAGAAAATTAAACAATAGCTAAAAATATATCATAGTCAGACTTTCATTGTTAGCCCAACTCTCCATAAGACAGAGAATTTTGGCTTGGCATTTCAATAAAATGTAACTGGGAGACATTCCACAAAGAGAAGGCAGTAATCCTATAAGTAATTGTGGGAAAAATCTTTGAAGACCTTGGAAAAATAACCACCACTTTCCAGCAACCTCCTTTCAAGACACACCCTTTGCTGTGGAGGCTGCTTTCTCTGGTACGGGTCTCCTCCTCAGGTGTGGAGACCTGGATTAGTTTGCTAGGTCAGCCATACTAAAGAACCACAAACCAAGTGGTCTAAACAACAGAATTGTAATGACACACAGTTCTGGAATCTAACTGTTCAAAATCAAAGTGCCAGAGGGGTTAGTTTCTTCTGAGGGTTATGAAAAAGATTCTGTTCCATACCTCTCACCTAACTTCTAAAGGTTGCTAGACACCTTCGGCATCTCATGGCTCATAGAAGCATCATTCTCATCTCTGTCTTCATCTTCACATAGTGTTCTTTGTATGTGTGCACATATGTCTCCAGATTTCCTCTTCTTATAAGGACAACAGTCATATTGGATTAGGGTCCACCTCTCTCCAGTATCACTTCATCTTAACTGATTACACTTGTGGCTATCCTATTACCAAATAAAGTCACATTCTGAGGTTCTGAGGGCATATTAATTAGGGTTCTCTAGAGAAATAGAACCAATTATATATATGAAGATTTATTATAGGACTTGGCTACATAGTTATGGAACTCAAGAAGTCCCACAATCTGCCATCTGCAAGCCGGAGATCTGGAAAGCTGGTGGTATAAATCAATGTGAGTCTGAAGGCCAGAGAAGCAGGGGAGCCCATGGTGTAATTTCCAGTTCAAAGCCAAAGGTTTGAGAACCCAGACCTCTGATATGTGAGGGCAAGAGAAGATAGACATTACAGCTCAAGAATTGGCTGTTGCCCTCCCACATTGGTGAGGGTGGATCTCTTTAATCAGTCTACTGAATCAAATCTCTTCCAGAAATATCCTCACAGATGAACCCAGAAATACTGTTACCAGCTATCTGGGAATCCCTCAATACAGTCAAGTTGACACATGAAATTAGCCATCACAGAATGAGAATGTCAATGTATGCTTTTGGCATGGGGGCAGATACAGAAGAGGGGAATACAACACAAATCCATATACGACTTAGAATGTCTAGAAAAGACTTTTTAAAATCTATCTCAAGCACAGAACTTGAAACTTCTTTTCTCACTACCAGACTCACAAGCATTTAAGACCAGTAGTGTCTGGGGCTCAGAGACAACTGTAGTCTGTCTTGTCTGGGGGTCAGCAGCCCACGTGCAGGGATGACATACATAGTTTCCAGACCTTCAGGCCTTCTGCCCTTGGCTCACCAGAAGAACACTCTCACTCCTCTGCCCTTTCACTGATGCTGGGAACTGTGTCTTCACTATTTTCAGAAAATAGTAGCATTTTATCAAAAATTTGTACACTCCTGTGCATACCCAACTTTTTAGTGAACTAGGCTTCTCAGTGCAAGTCACAAAAGGCCTGTCACAGTGTACTCTGCGGTTACAGATACAGGTTTCCAGGTCAAAAAGTTAGGGGGACTCAAGATCAAGAAGACAATAATTTCATCTNCTGTCTTGTCTGGGGGTCAGCAGCCCACGTGCAGGGATGACATACATAGTTTCCAGACCTTCAGGCCTTCTGCCCTTGGCTCACCAGAAGAACACTCTCACTCCTCTGCCCTTTCACTGATGCTGGGAACTGTGTCTTCACTATTTTCAGAAAATAGTTGCATTTTATCAAAAATTTGTACACTCCTGTGCATACCCAACTTTTTAGTGAACTAGGCTTCTCAGTGCAAGTCACAAAAGGCCTGTCACAGTGTACTCTGCGATTACAGATACAGGTTTCCAGGTCAAAAAGTAAGGGGGACTCAAGATCTAGAAGACAATAATATCATCTCTTTGACACATATGTAACTGTAAAGGAAGTACATTCTGCAGAAGACTGGCCACAGGGTCTGATTATGTAGAAAGCACATTGGCAACTAATTTCTGCTTTGGGCACAGTTTTGGTTTGAAATGTGTGATTCTGTTACTGCAGAGTCCAAGCATACTTTGGTGAAATGACCAATGGCACCCAGACCTGCATACTAGAAAAAATAAATACATAACCAAAAGGCAATGATGCCATGAACCAGACTTGAAACATCTCTGATGGTTTCCAATGCCTCCCCACTGCATGCCTATGGAAGTTTAAGAGTGGTACAACCTACTCTCTTCTCCTCGTGCACATGTCTCCTCCACAGGACTCCCCTAGTCCCTGACTGGGACATGCACTTTGACACATCTGTGCCTTTGCTCAAATTGTTCATTCCCTGGAAGGCCCTCCACTCTTCTTCCAACATCTCCACAGCTCTGTATGTGGAACACTTCAGACTTATCTTTAACAACTATCTTTTAGAGACTTCTGGCCAAGATGGAGGCATAGGTGGAAACACTGTGCCTCTTTGCATGACCAAGTTTAAAGACAACAAAGTTTTAGTAACAAAAATGCAACCAAAACACAGAAAATTGAACTGTACAGAAGTCCAACAACAACAAACCATTCAGCCAGACTGGTAAGAGGGGCGGAGCCAGCGGCTGGCCAAGCAGGGTCCGACAGAAAAAATCAGCCAGACCAACCCAGGTGTGCAGGTGGCAGTTAGCAGATCCCAGGCGTGGGGTGGCAACAGGCAGACCCAGTGAGGACGCAAGGTGGCTGGCTGACTAGGGTCAAACATTTGCATGCAGATAAACCAGGCAAAGGAGTGAGCAGTGAGACAGACCGCGCAGGCCCCAGCGGCTTGAGGGAAGCAACAGAGGGGACTACCATTGACCCTCTCAGATCCTGCCCCCACATAGAGTCACAACCCAGCAACTGGGTCACCCCGCCCTGGTGAACACCTAAGACTCCGCCCCTCATAGGTAACAGGCATGAACAGACCAAAACATTATGGCTCAAGAACAACTGAAAGCCCCAGAGCCAATAATTCTAAGAGACCAAGAGATAACCAAACTATCAGATGCACAGTTCAAAATACTGGTGATCAGGATGCTCACAGAATTGGTTGATTTTAGCCACAAATTAGAGGAACAAATGAAGGCTAAACTAACTGAAATGAAGGGAAATGCACAGGAAACCAATAGTAATGGAAAGGAAACTGGGACTCAAATCAAGGGAGTGGATCAGGAGGAAGAAAAAAATGACCAAACAGAAAAGAAGGAAGAAACAAGAATTAAAAACATGAGGAGAGGCTTAGGAACCTCCAGGACATCTTTAAACATTCCAACATCCGAATTATAGGGGTACCAGAAAGGGAAGAAGAACAACCACCAGTGGAAAACTTATTTGAACAAATAATAAAGGAGAACTTCCCCAGTCTGGAAAAGGAAATAGACTTCCAGGAAATCCAGGAAGCTCAGAGAGTCCCAAAGAAGTTGCACCCAAGAAGGAACACACCAAGGCATATCATAATTACATTACCCAAGATTAAAATGAAGGAGAGAATCCTAGAAGCAGCAAAAGGTAAGGGGACAGTCACCTACAAAGGAGTTCCCATCAGACTGTCAGCGGATTTCTCAAAAGAGACCTTATAGGCAAGAAGGGGCTGGAAAGAAGTATTCCAAGGATCTACATCCAAGATTGCTCTATCCAGCAAAGCTTTCATTTAGAATGGAAGGGCAGATAAAGTTCTTCTCAGATAAGGTCAAATTCAAGGAGTTTATCATCACCAAGCCCTTATTATATGAAATGTTAAAGGGACTGATATAAGAAAAAGAAGATAAAAATATGAACAGTGAAAGGACAGCAAACTCAGAGTTATTAACAACCACACCAAAAACAAAAGCAAACTAAGAGGACAGCTAGATCGGGAGCGGAAACGTAGAAATGGAGATCACATGGAGGGTCAGCAACAGGGGAGTCGGGGAGAAGGGAGGAGAAGGTACAGAAAATAAGTAGCATAGACAGTAGGTAGAAAACAGACAGGGGGTGGCAAGAATAGTATGGGAAATATAGAATCTAAAGAACTTGTGACAGGTGGACATAAACTAAAGAGGGAGGAATGGTGGGGAAGAGGATGTGCAGGGTGGAGGGGAATGAAGGGGGGAAATAGGACAACTGTAATGGCATAATCAAGAAAATATATTTTGAAAAATAAATCAATAAATAATTTTAAAAAACATCTTTTAAACTGCACTTATATAGATACTTCCCCAACACTCCCATGCAGGATCATTGTCCTTCCTTTGAAATCCAAATAACTTGTGGACTTGAGCAATGGCACATTATTGCACATGGCTCCCCCTCACTAGATAGCCTGTGAACACTCACCAATACTTGAACAGAACTGGACAATCAGATAAGATTTCTCCATTCTTACCAAAAATCTCACTCTGCACAGCTTCAGGGGAAATTTCAAAGGCTAGTCTGTCTGATCGTCTGGCCAACCACAGGGTCCTCAGACACACCCAGATCACTGGTGTGCTAAAGTGCTTTATGCCAGGAGCTTGCTTTTTTTTTTTGTAAAACTACCTATCCTGTTTTGTGCAGAGACCTCATCTACCCGTGATTACTTCATCAGGAAAGACACCATTTTAATAATGTAATAAATGTACCATTTTCCATAGAAGTTTCTACACAAGCAGGTATTTGTTTACTCTTCAAATCCTTTTTAGCAAGTAGTGTGCTGGCATTTCTCCCTAATCAGCTGCAATTGTTCTTAAGCATTCATTCACTATATTTACAAGTTTGCAGCTGCAGTAAAACCTGCATGCTTTGGGGTTTTTCAGACTGCTTTCCATACTTAATTATTGTGCAAGATACAAAAGCTGCACCTGGCTGTAGAATTGTAAATATCTTAGTGAATATGATTTTCGCAAAGGGGAATATATTTGGGCTTAATAAAGGTACCTAGATGATATCATCACCTTAGACAAAACTGTCCTTAGTAAAGCGATCTTAAATTCCCTAGGATTAAAGACCCTATAATGTTCTCCGTGCCAGCGAAGGTTTTTCTGTACCACTGTCCAGTACCACAAGTGGTCTTGTCTTTCCAGAAAGACAAATGTGGACTGAGAGCTGACAAGGGAGGCTGGAGACCTGGGTTGTAGTCCTGACACTAGCATATACCAGGAGCTGCATGATTTGAAAAGAGGACACTCATTTGGGTCTCAGATTCCTCACAAACAAATCAGGAATTTGACTCTATGATACTTAAGCTTATATAATAGAGTCTGTAGGAAGGTACCACTGTTTCATTCAAAAAACTGAAAGCCAACTATTAAAAGCAATAAAAGAGAGATGATTAATTTTTCTAGGCTTTAATCCTTACTATTGAGATACATGTTATATTTACTCATACTCTGCTTTATTTCAGAAGTGTATTTCATAAATTTCTTTATTTTATAAAATTATTAACAAGGATATTAAACATCTGTTTTATCATCATTGACAGCTTTCCTATTACATTATATTGTGTAACACAGTCCACCCTTGTCCATGGTTGCTTTCCTACAGCTCCAGTTACCCACAGTTGACTGCAGTCTAAAAATAGGAAAAGAAAATGTTGAGAAATAAACAATCCATAAGTTTCAAATGGTGTTCCCTCCTGAGCACCATGATGAAACCACGCACCTTCAAGCTCCATCCTGCCTGGAATGGGAATCATCCCTTTGTCCAGTGTATCCATGCTGTAGACACTCCCTGCCCCTTAGCCACTTAGTAGCGACCTCAGTTATCAGCTCAGTGACAGAGACCACATTCACAGAATTTTTATAATACGATAACACTATAACTGCTGTATTTTATGATTAGCTGTTGTCAATCTCTTACTATGCCTGACTTATAAATTAAACTTGATCACAGGTATGTATGTATAGAAAAAACCCAGTATACATGAGGTTTGGTACTGTCTGCTGATTCGGACATCCAGTGGGAGTCTTGGAACATATCTCTCATGGATGGGCACTAGTGTGTTGAATTTAATCATTAAAGATGAGAAGTAAGGGATTAAAATTTTAATACATTTATAAGTGAATTGCTTTATTCATTGACAGATTTAAAATTTATGACGGAAAAAGCTTCTCCTTTATTTTAATATTATGAAAATGTTGCTGTTGCTGCATAAATTTATGCATATTTGTTCAATCTTGTTTCACTTACAAACGTTAGGTAGAGGTTAAGTTTTAGACCTCCTTTCAGTTGAGGTAAAAGGCCTTGACTCTTTCTTTAGCAGTTTCACTGATATTGTCTCGTGGGAGCTCATCCATTTGACAATGACCGTGAAAATTTTGTAATAGCTGGGCTGGGCAAGTCATTTTTTCCTGTGAAAGATCTCCGGAAGTCAGGACAGCTATTTTTGTCACTAAATGTGTTAAAATTACAACTAAGTTGGGAGGCTTACTTTGGCCTTAGATCAGGGGTGCCAAATTCATTTTCACCAGGGGTCACATCAGCTTCAAGGTTGCCTTCAAAAGGTCAAATGTAATTTTAGGACTGTATAAATGTAACTACTCCTTAACGGTTAAGTGAGAGCTCAGTGTTGCCACTAGTAGAAACAAGGTGCTGGGCTAGATAAAACAAGGTGGAAGGCCAGATTTGGCCACGGGCCTTGTGTTTGCCACCTCTGCCTTAGATGATAGGATGACCAGTAATGATGATGAATCTACAGCCTTCCAATACCGAAAATCATTCTTTAATAATCATTTAACTTTCATTTGGTTGTATTATTGAATTTCCTTGGGAAATTTTCTTCAGACTATAGGACTATTATAGAACCATTTTCATTTCTTATGATAATACACTGTAGGAAACATAAAATGAAGGTGCAGTCAAGTATCCTTAGTGAAATTTTGGGATTAAAATTAATTATTCATACACCTTTGATCTCAAATTTAATTAGCTATGAATAATCTAGGTATTCAAAAGAAAAATTTATTTCTGTTTTGGATATTTCCTTTACATTTTCATTCCTTTTCATGCATGTATCAGGTGACACAACTGTATTTGTACACTCCTTGGGTTATAAGAACCCCAGACCTTCTTCCATACAGTGAAGTGGAAGCAAATGCACCAGAAAAAATCATGGCAAATGAATAAAAATTGTCCTTTTAGGGGAGATTCCTAACATTTAATAGCATCATTATGAAACAGTTCTAAGAGAACTCTGAGCACTTAACAACAATAGACTCAACAGATTTTCTGAGGTAAGATTATCTGTGTTCAAATTTTGGCTCTGTTTATTCTCTGTACAACTTTCAGCAAGTTATTTAACATCTTTGTGTCATTCTTTCATTATCAATTAATAGGGATATTGATAATCCTGACCTCACAGTGTGTTTTGGGCTGAATTGTGTCCCCCCAAATTCATGTTTTGAAATCCTAACCTGCAGTGCTTTAGAATGTGACTATTTGGAAATAGGGCCATCAATTAAGTGGTAATTTCAAATGCAGCTATTACTGTGGTCCCTAATCCAATCTGACCAGTATCTTTATAAGAAAAGCAAATGTGGACACACTGAGGGACACCAAGGATGAGCACACAGAGGAAAGGTCATGTGAAAAACTAGCAAGAAGTCAACTGTCTGCAAGCCAAGGGGAAGAGTCTCAAAGAAACCAATCCTGCTACCACCATGATCTTGACCTCTAGAACTGTGAGTAAAAATGAATCTTTGTTGTTTAAGTAACCCTGTTATGACAGCCCTAGCAAACCTATATACAAGATATCATGAGGGATAATAAGCATTCATGAGTTTAACTAGTATTGTTTGGGTTATAGAATTTATTATTTATACTTCTCACTTATATATTCTAAATTTGTCATAAACATGAGATGAAATTCTACTAATTAAGTCATTCTATTCTACTAATACTTATGTGTCCTCTGCAGCCATTTACCATCTCTGAGTTTCATTTTCACATCCAGAAAATGGGGAGACTATATCTTTCATCCCTAAGGAAATCATGTCCATCTAAAATTAGTGATTTCAGTGGATCAGAGTTTGATGAGAGCAGCTACTCTAAGGAAGTATGGCTTCACTCCAGCAACAAGCAGTTAGGCCTGGACTGGGAAGAGAGTCAGAAAGGATCGTTGTCCTCCTTACTTGCCAGCTTGGGGAGAGGCCTCTGGCCCCCCTGCAGAGCCTCCAGCCTCCAAGTGTAAAAGGGGGACAAAGAAAAGAGGCTGCGGGACATATTCCACTCAGGCAAAGAACGAAAACAATTTGGGGTTGTGCAGAGTGGATGAAAGTTCATAGACAATCCCTGAATGACATCAAATATCAATAAGCACCATAGCCTAATATACATAAATAAATAAATAAAACTTGTAAATTAATTTAGAAGCTACAGCTAGCATTTTAGAAACAGAAGGATATGGACTAAGAGACAAGAGAATATGGAGAACAGATGACAAAAATAAAGCATTTTATAAATAGCCACGATGTACAATGCATGGATTTAATATCCAATATATTTATTTTTAAATGTTTTATTGATTATACTATTACTGTTGTCCTATTCCCCCCCTTTTATTCACCTCTGCCTTGCACACCCCCACCTACCCCTTTAGTTCATGTCCATGGGTTGTACATATAACTTCTTCAGCTTCTACATTTCCTATATTATTCTTAATCTCCCACTGTCTATTTTCTACCTACTATTTTTTTTGATTTTTCGAGATATTTTATTTGTATCTGTTCTTTTTTTTTATTATTTAACTTTTGTTCAAGTACAGTTTTCTTTCTTGTATTCCCAGCCCTGCACCCCCCCCCAGTGCTCCCCACCCCCCTCCCATCTCCGCCCCCCCGTCTTAGTTATTGTCCATGTGTCCTTCATATTTATTCATGTGAGTCCATCCCCTTTTACTCTGTGCTTCTACCTACTATTTATGCTACTTATTCCCTACACATTTTTCTTTTTTATAATTTATTTATTTATTTTTAAAAATATATTTTATTGATTATACCATTACAGTTGTTCTATTCCCCCCCTTTATTCCCCTCCACCCGCACCCTCCCTCCCCCACCATTCTCCCCCCCTTAGTTTATAACCACGTGTCTCAAGTTCTTTGGATTCTATATTTCCCCCCTATCTATTTTCTACCTACCATCTATGCTATTTTCTGTGCCTTCTCCCCCCTTCTCCCCCTCCCACCCCCCTGTTTCCAACCCTCCATGTGTTCTTCATTTCTATGGTTCCATTCCTGATCTAGCTGTCCTCTAGGTTTGCTTTTGTTTTAGGTGTGGTTGTTAATAACTGAGTTTGCTGTCCTTTCACTGTTCATATTTTTCATCTTCTTTTTCTTATATAAGTCCCTTTAGCATTTCATATAATAAGGGCTTGGTGATGATGAACTCCTTGAACTTGACCTTATCTGAGAAGCACTTTATCTGTCCTTCCATTCTAAATGAAAGTTTTGCTGGATAAAGCAATCTTGGCTGTAGGTCTTTGGATTTCATGACTTGGAATACTTCTTTCCAGCCCCTTCTTGCCTGTAAGGTCTCTTTTGAGAAATCCGCTGACAGTCTGATGGGTACTCCTTTGTAGGTGACTGTCCCCTTATCCCTTGCTGCTTCTAGGATTCTCTCCTTCATTTTAGTCTTGGCTAATGTAATTATGATGTGCCTTGGTGTGTTCCTTCTTGGGTCCAACTTCTTTGGCACTCTCTGAGCTTCCTGGATTTCCTGGAAGTCTATTTCCTTTGCCAGACTGGGGAAGTTCTCCTTTATTATTTGTTCAAATAAGTTTTCCACTCGTGGCTGTTTCTTTCCCCCTTCTGGTACCCCTATAATCCGGATGTTGGAACGTTTAAAGATGTCCTGGAGGTTCCTAAGCCTCTCCTCATTTTTTTGAATTCTCATTTCTTCATTCCTTTCTGGTGGGATGTTTTGTTCTTCCTTCTGGTCCATTCCATTGATTTGAGTCCCAGTTTCCTTTCCATCACTATTGGTTTCCTGTGCATCTCCCTTCATTTCAATTAGTTTAGCCTTCATATGTTCCTCTAATTTGTGACTTTGTTCCTCTAATTCGTGACTATAATCTACCAGTTCTGTGAGCATCCTGATAAATAGTGTCCTGAATTGTGCTTCTGAGAAGCTGGCAATTTCTCGGTCGCTTAGAGTTATTGGCTCTGGGACTTTGAGTTCTTCTTGCACCATCTTTTGGGCTGTTTGTGCCTGTTCCATAGCAGGATCAGAGCCCTAAAGTGTTCACTAGAACAGGGCAACTAAGTTGCTGGGTTGTGACGTTGTATGTGGGGGCGGGGTCAAAGAGAGACAGTGGCTCTCACTGGTATTGCAGGGCAACTAAGTCGCTGGGTTGTGACGCTGTATGTGGGGGTGGGGTCAAAGAGGGATTATGGCGTCCTGTCTGCCGCCTGCCGCAGCGGCCCTCACCAGTGCCACAGTTGCTGCCATCACCGGGCCCACGCGTTTCGTCTCACTGCATGCGAGTATGCCACAGCCGTCAGCCCTCGCCCCCTGGGGCCTGCGTGGTCTGTCTCACTGTGTGCAAATGTGCGACCGTGGTCAGTCTGCCCCGCACCCCAACTGGTTCCCGTCTACCTGCGCGCCTGGGTCAGGGGACCTGTCCTGCCCGACCCTGCTTGCTGCTGGCTCCGCTCCTCTTACCGTCCTGTTGAACGGTTAGATGTAGTCGGACTTCCGTATAATTCAATTTTCTGTCCTTTGGTTGTGTCTTTGTTTCTCCAAACCTTTGTTGTATTCAAACTTGGTTGTGGGAGAAGGCACAGTGTTTCCACCTATGCCTCTATCTTGGCGGAAGCATTTTTCTCTTTTTTTCCCTCTCCCCAACACTGCTGATGACCCTCCATGTGATCTCCATTTCTGTACCTGTTCTATTGTCTGCTTTGTTTTTATTTTTATTTTAGGTTGAGTTGTTGATAGTTGTGAGTTTGTTGTCATTTTACTCTTCACAGTTTTGATCTTTTTCTTAGGTAAGTCCCTTTCACATTTCATGTAATAAGGGCTTGGTGATGATGAACTCCTTTAACTTAACCTTATCTAGGAAGTGTTGGAAACTACCCTGTCTGGTTTCAGAAGCTATAACCCACCATGGCTGAGGCTGAGAAAGACACCTTAGAACCATAAGCCACTAAAAAGACAAAGCTTATCTTCCTGGCGGGGGCGCTGCCTCTTCCCCCTTTAATTTACCCTGCTTGTCCCCAGACAGATGACTGGTTAGCCAATGATGGGTAAGATGCCTCAAGGGAGGGATGACCTAAGACAGGCATGGTCATGAAGGGGCCCTCAGAGAAAGGCTTGGAGGGCTATAGAAAAAGGGAGTGATGAACCCTCAGCCATCCCCATTCTGTCTGCAAGAAGTATCCTAATCTCTTGGATGCCTTACTTCCCCTGCCTGACTTAAACCTCAAACAATCACAAAGGGTGGTGCAGCCCTGGCCAGAAATGGGCAGTTCGCTGGGGCAATCAGGCCTAAGACAGAATGCGTAAAATCCTATGAAAACGCTTTGTTAATAATGCCCTCAATCTCCTTATAAGGGTCCAAGCATGAAATGAGTTTGTTTCCCAAAGTTTTATGGCCCTTTGGCTAACTGACCCTGACTCAGAATAAGCCTTCATAGTTCTTTGAATGTTATCTATTGTTTGATACTTATTGCCTGACAATGATTGATGAGCTTTACCTGTATTCCTGTGCAAACTGAACCCAATAAAAGCCCAGTGAGGAACAGGCTCCTGGCCCTTTTTCTCTGAAAGATTGCCACCTTTCCTCCCCAAGCAGACCGTATCTTAATAGACTTATTCTCATCTTTGGCAGATGAAGGTGGGGCTCTGTGGGTGGAGCCCCCCACACAAGGAAGCACTTTATCTGCCCTTTGATTCTAAATAATACCTTCGATGAATAGAGTAATCTTGGAATATCCAATATATTTAACTGTGCCTGTATATTTTGTCTTCTTCCTTGAATAAGATGTATTTTTGGAAAAATGGACAAAAAGTTGGCGCAAATGAAGGAATTCTATACGCATTTGGTTTACATTTTAGCATATTTTAAATTGCCTTTCACATGAATAAAAATATACTCACAGGGAGGCCCCAATTCTTGCCCAACAGACCCAGGAATCCCTTGTGTTGCTCATATCTGCTATTCTTCCTGCAAGACAAAAAGGCCAGACCATGAAGGACCCTCCCAGCAACTTTCTAAGGGTCCCAGGGTGAGGAGCTCAGAGGCTCAGTCCCTTCCCCAAGGCAGGAAAAAAATAAAAATAAATAATTGTCATATATATATAGAGAGAGAAATTACATACATACACACACACACACACACACACATATATATATATGTATGTATATCCTATGTAATGAGCATAAATGCAGAGATTCTTTTTATTCAGATTTAACCCTGGAAGATCATCATAAGCTCTGAGCTGCACACTTAGTTATTCTTCATCAATTTTAATTTAGAAGCTGTCTGTCTCTTCTTAACTATCTGAAAATATCATTCCATTTTTTTTTCTGTACAATGAGTATGCATTTGGGAAATCTTGCTCCCCAAGCAAGCTCTCAGAGGGGTCCACTTGCAAACTTCTGCTTCATCACTGTAGAGAAAAATATAATGTTATCTCTAGACTTAGCAGTCATTAGCTGAGGAATTGATTACTCCTGAGACATTTCATTCTCCTTCCCTGGCTGCCCAAAGTGTAATTGCTGCTAAGCAGAAATGAAGCCCAGCTCCAGCTCTCTCCAGATGGTTCAGGATATTTTATCAATGGAAAAAATTAAAAGCAAAGATAAGGAAAGGGAGAAAGAAGAAACAAGTGTAAACAGCATAGACAATAAAAGTGAGGACTTCTGACCAAGATGAAGGTGTATTTAGATACACTTGGCTTCCTCACCACACCCAACCAAAGAAGGACAACAACAAATTTAAAAGCAATAAACAACCAGAACTGCCAGAAAATCAAACTGGAAATCCAACAACCAAGGAGTTAAAGAAGAAACATTCATCCAGACTGGTAAGAGGGGTGGTGACAGGCAGCTGGGGCAGAGAGGACACATGGCAAGGTGGCAGACAGGGTGGGCGAGGTGGTGGCTGACGGACTACACAGCCCCACATTCATATGCAGATAAGCCAGGAGGAACAACTAGGGAGCAAGACAGACCTTGCAACCCAGGGTTCTAGCACAGGAAACTAAAGCCTGAAAACCTATGACTATAAACACCCGTAGGGGTTGTGGTGATGGGAGAAACTCCCTGCCTCACAGTAGAGTTCATTGGAGAGACTCATGGGGTCCTAGAACATACACAAACCCACCCACCTGGGAATCAGAACCAGAAGGGCCTAATATGCTTGTGAGAAGCAGGGGAAGTGACTGAAAGTGGGCAAGAGCTGAGCAAGTGGAATTGTTCCTTCTCTGACCCCTCTTCCATATACATTGCCACAATGTAGCAACGTGGGTTGCCCCACCTTGGTAAACACCTAAGGTTCTGCCCCTTACAATGTAACAGGTGTGCCAAGACAAAGAAATATGGCCCAAATGAAAGAATAGATCAAAGCTCCAGAAACAGAACTAAGCAACGAGAAGATAGTCAACCCATCAGATGCAGAGTTCAAAAAACTGGTTTTCAGGATGCTCACAGAATGATCGAGTACAGATGCAAATAGAGGAAGAAGTGAAGGCTATGCAAAGTGAAATAAAGAAAATATACAGGGAACCAACAGTGAAGGGAAGGAAACTGGAACTCAAATCAATGATTTGGCACTAAAGAAAGAAATAAGCATTCAATTGGAACAGAATGAAGTAACAAGAATTCAAAATAATGAGGAGAGGCTTAGGAACCTCCGGAAGAACTTTAAACATTCCAACATCCAAATCATAGGGGTGCGAGAAGGAGAAGAGAAAGAGCAAGAAATTAGAATACTTATTTGAAAGCATAATGAAGGTAAATTTGCCCAATCTGGCAAAGGAAATAGGTTTCCAGGAAGTCCAGGCAGCTCAGAGAGTCCCAAAGAACTTGGACCCAAAGAGGAACACACCAGGACACATCATAATTATGTTAGCCAAGAGAGATAAGGAGAGAATCTTAAAAGCAGCAAGAGAAAAGGAGACAGTTACCTACAAAGGAGTTCCGGTAAGATTAAATGGCTGGTTTCTCAAAAGAAACCTTATAGGAAAGAAGTGGCTGGAAAGAAGTATTCAAAGGCATGAAAGGCGAAGACCTACATCCAAGATTGCTCTATCCAGCAAAACTATCATTTAGAAGGGAAGGGCAGATAAAGTGCTTCCCAGATAAAGAGGTAAAGGTAAAGGAGTTCATCATCACCAAGCCTTTACTATATGCGATGTAAAAGGGACTTATCTAAGAAAAAGAAGATCAAAACTATACACAGTAAAATGACAACAAACTCACAACTATCAACAACTGAACCTGAAAAACGAGAACAAACTAAGCAAACAACTAGAACAGGAACAGAATCACAGAAATGGAGATCACAGGGAGGGTTATCAGCAGGGAGGAGGAGGAGGAGAAGTGGGGGAAAGGTACAAGGAATAAAAAGCTTAATTGGTAGGTGCAAAATAGATGGGGGTCGGGGGTAGCTAAGAGGAGTATAGGAAATGGAAAAGCCAAAGAACTTTATTTACGACCCATGGACATGAACTAAGCAGGGAAATGCTGGTGGGAGAGGGGTGCAGGGTGGAGGGGGATAAAAGGGAGTAAAAAATGGGACAACTGTAATAGCATAATCAATAAAATATACTTAAAAATAAAAATAAAATAATAAAATTAAAAAATGCTTTTCAAAATAAACTTAGTTTTTATGTACTTAAAACAAAAGAATAATGTAACTCATATGAAATGTATGAGTTACCCTTACTAATCTGGGTAAATGAAAAACATTCTAGAGTCCCATTTTTATGCTTCAATTTTTGCTAACTTACTAAGTAGGCTTAAAATGAAAAAGAAATTTAACAGAATTTCAGATCCATCTTATTTAATATGGACATTATGTGGAAAGTTTAAAGGGGAGGGACTAGAAGGAACTCATGTCTCCCCACTTTTATTTGAAAAACAAAAACCCCTCCTAATAATTCTAGAGAGAATAACATGCTGTGTAGCAGAAAAAAGATTCAGTTGAGAAACAGAAGACTGAAGCTCTCATCTCAATTTTTAGCCAAGTCATTTAAATTTTTTTAAAAATCGGTTTTCTCAACTATCAAGTGACAAGTTTATCTCTAACAGCACTTCTGACTCTAATATTCTGGAGTCTTAGGCAACTGTGTATTGACCTCTAACTCGACTATCTCCTGCCAAATTTCTCCTTGGAAACTTAATCAAGTGCCCAGTTAACCAGGCTCTGCTCTGCACCAGACAGGGCGGACCATAGCATCTTCTCTACCTACAAGCAGCTCATGAAGCCCCAAGGAAATTAGTGATGTGTTTAATATGTACACATGTATGTCATTTGTGTAAGTCAAGTTTTAAGAAAATTGCAGAATAAACATGCAAAAATAACAAGAAAAATTCTAAAAACCAGGACTAGCCCTCCAAAGATTTAATTGTGTTACACAGCTACAATAATTAACAGTATAGTACACTGGCATATGGATAGATAGGGAGATTGACACAGAAGAGAGAATTCAAAAATAAATCTGTATATAAATGAACATTTAGTTGAAAACAAGGGCGCCATTGTATATCAGTAGGGGAACAAGACGGATGTCACTGTCAACAAGGAGGTATCGGGGAAAAAATAATTCAGATCTCTAACTTTCTCTTTACACCAAAATTAACTCCAGACTTCCAACAGATTTCAACATTAAAAAAAAAGAAACTTTTATAAGAGAATTAGGGGAACTCTTGGGAGACTGTTTTATTATCCCAAAATAGGAAAGGCCTTTGAAATAAAGACTCAAAATCCAGAAGCCATTTAAAAAGGGAAGAATGGATTTGACTACATTAAATTCTTTTCAGATGTGTATATTTTAACAACCCTAAAGCTAAAGATTTATATATACATATTTTTTCTTTTTAAATATTTTTATTGTTGTTCAAATACAGTTGTCTCCATTCCCCGCCCCCCATCCCGCCCCAAACCCAGCCATTCCCACTCCCCACCCTTGGTCCTACCCCCCTGAAAAACCACATCACATCTGCAGACAGGGCACAGAGCAAGCCATGGCAGGTAAGCCGTCAGGACAGCCCCCAGACCCAGCCATCTGTCACACCATGGGCTTGTCTCCATTTGTAAATGGGAAGTCTTCACCTTTGCAGTATATATTTGCTGTCCAAATTGTGCAAATTTGCGGGCTCATCCCAATAAGATCGGTGCCAACCAAATGCTAGTTACGCAGCTAGGCAGTTTTTGGTAATCCCAAGATATTAGAGCTGGAATAATAAAGAATAATTACAACCATGTGTTTAGCACCTATTCTCCGTCAGGCATTTTATATCCGTATTCAATCAAATATTTATGGAGCACATGCATTGGTGCCACAAGTGTGGGGATAGTCCCTAACACTGCCCCTGAGTCTGCAGTGCTCAGAGATCAGGGGGGAATGTGGACCAGTTAACGGGCAACTATAACACAGTGTGATGAGTGCTGAGTCAGGAACACTGAGGGACCCTAACCATACCTGGGGCTCAGCGAACACTTCCAAGAGGAGGTGCTCCATGCTGAGGGCTGATGGAAGAAGAGCACAGGAGGGCTTTAAGCTGCCCTCAACAGAGCAAGGCTTCGATGAGAGGGAGGACAGGAGGTCTAAGGAGTCAGAGCTTTCGTTGGGCAGAAGCAGCGAGTTCAGGGTTGGAAGGAGAGAAATGGAGGTGGAGAAGGCATGAAAGCCTGGGATGTCCCGGCTCCATCTCAAGAGCAGTGGGAGGCTACTAAAACACTGTAAAAAAATATTCAAAGTTGATTCCCGTTTGATTCCTTGTCAGGGCACGTGCCTGGGTTTCGGTTCAATCTTTGAAAGATCACTCTGGCTGCAATGTAAACAATGAAGGGGGCGGGGAAAGAGTAGTCCTGAGGTTGGAGAGAAGTGAGAGTCCCTAAGACTGGTAGAGATGGGGCTAGGAATGGGGTTTGTGTGGAAGAGGGGAGAATGGAGAGTAGAGAATAAGGCCCCGGCCTCTGGCTTGAGCAATTAGGTGGATGTTAGGACAGAAAATAACCAGATAGGCAAGCAGTTAATCTTCACCATAACGTTATGAAGTAAAAATTGTTATTCCCATTTTACCCATGTAAAAAACAAGGCTCGGAGAGATTAAGCTAAAAGTACGAGATCGCACAGCAGATAGAGTTAACATTCTTTCTGCTCTACCATGCTGAAAATACCATTTCAGACTCCTTGGCTCAACTTCTTCCTCTGACTGGGAGCTACTGGAGGCTCTGGGAGGGCACATCACTCATCCAAGTTTGCACTAAGCTACCAGAAAGCAGCCCTTCCCTAGAGCTGAGTCTCCTAACTCCCAGAAGTACCAGAGCATCTCTCAGATACAATTTATCACCGGTGCTTTCCTCTGTAACAGAAGAGATGGGGCAGCCATGGACAGTCTAGAGGGTCAAGGGCATTACTGGAAGGGGTCATGGTTACAGGTGCAGCTTGGGGAGTGTCAGGATTCCCCAACCCTGTCTTCTCTCTAGGGTCACTAACATTCAAATAGTCAATCCTTTACTGAGATATACTGAAGTATATCTCTTGTATTTATTTTTTTATTTTTTTATTTTTTTTAAATATAATTTTTATTTAATTCTTGTTCAAGTACAGGTTTCTGTCTTATAATCCCAACCCTGCCCGCCCCCCACCCCATGCTCCCCGCCTCCCTCCCCTTTCCACCCCCCACCCTTATTGTCCATGTGTCTTTTATACTTGTTCATGTGAGTCCATTCCCTTTTCCCCTATGATTCTCTCCCCTCTCCCCTCTGGGCCCTGACAGCCTGTTCCATATTTGAGTGTCATTGGTTGTATTTTGCTTGCTTGTTTGGTGTATTTAGATTCCTGTTAATGGTGAGATCATATGATATTTGTCTTTCACCGCCTGGCTTATTTCGCTCAGCATAATGCTTTCCAGTTCCATCCATGNGGTTGTAGGCCTCTGTTTCTCATTACTTGGAATATTTCCTGCCATTCTTTTCTTGCTTGGAATGTTTCCGTTGAGAAGTCATTAGCCAACCTTATTGGGACCCCCTTGTATGTTACTTCCTTTTTCTCCCTTGCTGCCTTTAGGATTCTCTCTTTGTCCTGGAGTTTTGCCATTTTAATGATGATGTGTCTTGCAGTAGGCCTCTTTGGGTTCCACCTGCCTGGGACTCTCTGCGATTCCTGGATTCGTGTGACTTTCTCTCCCCTCATCTTAGGAAAATTTTCTGTTATTACTCTTTCAAGTAGGTTTTCTATCCCTTGTTCTTCTTCTTCCCCTTCTGGTATTCCTATTATTCGGATATTATTACGTTTCATATTGTCTTGTATTTCTCTTAGACTCTCCTCATTTTTTCTGATTCTCTTTTCCATTACCTCGCCTGTCTGGGAGATTCTTTCCACCTTGTCTTCGAGCTCGCTTATGCGGTCCTCCGCCTCATCAATCCTACTCTTCATACCTTCTACTGTGTTTGAAGTATATCTCTTTTAAAAAGTGCCTCATGCTGACTCCCATCTCCTGACAGCAGATACCATAGGACACAGTCAAGCCTAGGTTTCCTCTGGAAATTGCTTCTTTGTCCCTCCATGCTAATAGCTGACAACAGGTCTGAAACATAGTCTCTCCTGGGCTGCAAGGCAAATGACACACATCCTTCCACTTACTTTGACCAGGAGGAAGGGCACAATTTTAAGAAATAAAAGCTTTGGGATTGGGTAGACTGGGCTCAATTTCTGGCTTTGCCATCCCTAACCTAGTGACTTTATTAGGTAAATTCTTAAAATTAGGCAAGTTCCTAAAATGGAGTAATATTTTACATGTTCCTTTAAATGTCTCACAGTGCTTCACATATAGCAAGCATTAATAAATGGTGGCCATTAAAGTTATTAATCTATACTATGCATTGATACATATTTAAATACTCCAAATATTTATATTCTATCATTTTATATTATTACATATATTGTGACTTGTATTAATTATAATAGGATTGAAAGCAGAAAAGGAAATAGCCAGTCACAGAGGGTCTGAGGGAAGAGGTGTGGCCCCTGCCTTTTCCCTGGCCTTGGTATAGTAGACAGTGAGTCTCAGGTTTAGTGTCAGGAAGGTCTAGTTGCTCCCCAGGGTATGACCTTCCAGAACCTCTTCAGCATCTGTCCCTCCCTCCCAGGCCTCACAACTCAGTGTTTTTCCCAACTCCAGCCCTCAGCCAGTCACTCTATGGGAGGATGCCTTCCTTGCCTCTCTCCCTGGTGGGACCAAATTCTGGAACTACTGAAACTCAGTTCTGGTCCTACAGAGCTCTCCCCTCAGGAGAGGTTAAGCAGTGGGCTACATAGATGAGCTCAGTGGGCAGTCCCATTACCTCAAGTTTCTACACACTTCAGGTGTCTCTCTGTTTACCTGTGGTGGACCCTGGCCAGCGAAGTCTGCCTGTTGTGGCTTACGGCAAGAATGAATGCACAGGTGACAACAATCCTGTTAAGAAAAAGGGAACAGGCACGACTACTCTCTCAAGGGAAGAGTGTCTATGGATGCCTTAGCCACTCCCTCAAGAGGGGAGCGCCTCGACCCTTGCCTAGACAGGCTTTTATTGTTTTCCTGGGGTCTTACATCAGAGAAAGATTTATTATCTATTACATAGAATATTATTCTCTACATTTTAGGTACAATCAAGAAAATGAAAATAACATGCAGAGGGAAATCATGATGAGTTGATTAACTCTGTCCTTGGGAGAACCCATACAGGCTTTGGAAATTACCTTGAAGATAGACAATACACATTTGTTGTTTTAAACCATGATGATGGAGTTTTAGCAAGAGCAAGCCATAACAGGCTGTATGCATTTTCTAGGCCTGATTCCCATGGGAAAACTTGGTTTGGAGGTCTGGCTCCTGCCCACCACTTTGCGTCTGTAGGTTTTCCACACAGAGCTGAGTCACATTTGCCAGGCCAAAACAAACCGGTCCCCTACATTTGCCATCTGAAAAGGAGCTCATAACAACCTCAGAGAATGGTGCTGAGTACTAAGCACAAAACTCTGAACGGTGTCCTCTGCACCTATTGTGTACGCAGCAAACGTTAACTTGTCTTATTAGCTTATCTAATCTCCTTTAGCAGGTTTGTATTTCAGGAGAACAGAAGGCAGTGAGGTTTTATTATGCATTTCAAAAATGGAAATAACTTTTTAATGCTGATATTCTTTCTCTACCAAATAAAGCACAGGAACTTTCACTCCACATTAACTCCACATCAGCTGGAACTTTCCACTTCTCATAAAGCCTAACTAATTAGCTCCCCCCCATCAGTAGCCTGCAGCAGTATAGGGCACCTGGCAAAAGATCTGCTAGGTCATACAGCCCTAGCACACAATGAGGGCTTCATAAATGCTTACTGAATGAGCAAACAAATCAATGTGTAGGTTTAAAACAGCGAGACAGAGAAATGAAATTATTTAGCCAAGATCAAGGACCCCTTCTGCAATAAAGCCAGGACTAAAATTCGTGATCTAATATTTAGTTTAATATTTAGCCCCGTCTCTAACTGGCACATCAATTCTTGGCTCTAAAACCCACAGTCAGAAGAAAATGGAAATTGGACAATGCATTTCCTTTAGCATCAATTGTTTTGTTATCTCTGAGCACTATTTAGTTCTTTCCATAGATCCTGGAGATCATTGACTTTTTGATCTGAAGTAGATCTTAATTCCTTCTGTCCTTTTTCTAAAACAAATGCAAGGAACTGCTTCCTTGCTCTAGCGTCACTCTCACAATCTCAAGCCCTAGAAAACCACTTTGGTGAACATGCACTATCATTTATCTGTGTTTTGTTCAGTGGTTTGAGATCTCCTTATGAAGGCAGTTTTTGCAATATTCATTTTTTACCTCTTGGAGCTCCAATTTATTTCCTCCTCTGCTCCTGATAATTTTCATAGCTGTCTCAGGCCTCCTTCTTCACAGTTCTTTTGTATTTTGTAAGCATCCCAAGTGTGTCCAAAGTTGTTCTTTATTTCCCGTCACCACCAGATGGTTTTCCACTGTTCCTTTATACCATTGTTATAACTGCTAGTTTTATTTCTATAGTCAGTCTTTCTAACTCCTTCTGTGTTTAGACAGATGTGGTTTCACTCTGTCACCCTGAAATGATGAATGGATCAGGATGAGATGATATTTCCCTAACAAGACAACTTGCTCTTTTTCTGAGATTAGTTTGGAAATCCATGAACCATGTCCATGAAACAGTATGAATGAAAATGAATTAAGCAGTTCCACTTGTTTGGACATTTTTTTCTCCTTCTTCATATTTACTCTCATCTTCAAAAAGCTAAAAATTAGGTATTTACTTGTTACTGAAACTTAATTATTTTCCTGATTATACCAGATTCTTTTTCATTTAATTATTTTGTTTTGACTACTCAGGACCTTTCCCAAAATAAACAGTGGTGAGGTCCAAGCCTTGTAGCTGCAACTGTGTAACATGGTGGACCAGTAGCTTCCCCTCCCCTCTGCCACCTGGGCACTCTACCAGGTGGGATGCTGTGAGAACTGGTCCATAGCCAAGTATCCATGGAGCTTTCATGGAGGCCAGCAACCTCTCTGAAAGTCCATCCTGAGAGAAGTGGATTTGTCAAGTGGTACCTAGTTTTTTAAGATAAGGAAAAACAAAAGAACTAGCAAATTTTGTTTGAGGCAAAGGCATATAAATTGTTTGGCATATATTGAGATTGAGAGCTTGTGGGAGAGCTGAGTGTGGGGAATTGGACATAAGGTGTGAGGCTCAGGGTAGAGAACGTGGTGGGGACGTATAGAATACCAAGCAGTTACAACATAGAGAATCACTAACACTGAAAAGGGAGAGATGCTCAGAGAGAAAGAGAGCCTATGAAAGCCATCTGAGGACCAACAATATTTCTTTGAGGAATGAGTATTCCAATGGAAATCAAAAAGAAACAATATGAAAAATAAAGGTAAAATCAGAAGAATGTAATATCACAAAGAAAAACAGAAGAAAGTGAATCAAGAGAGCACTGCTAAGAATGGCAAATAATATAGAAAGGTAAAGAAAGATAAGGACTAAAAAGTATCCATTGGATTTTTATTGAGATATAATTCACATACCATAAACTTCACCCTTTGAAAGTTTACAATTCAGTGATTTATTGCTGTATTCACAAGTTGTGCAACAATCACCATAATCTAATTCCAATACATTTTCTTTACCCCCCCAAAGAAAGCCCATACCTGTTAGCAGTAAGTTCCCATTCCCACCTTTCCTCAGCCCCTGGCAACCACTTTCTATCCTGATGGCTTTGCTCATTCTGGTTGTTTCATATAAATGGAATTGTACAATATGGGCCCTTTGTGGCTGGCTTCATCAATTTGGCATATTTTTGAGATTTATCCATGTTGCAGTATATATAAATATTTCTTTTTATGGCTAAATAATATTCCATTGTACACCAACTGATTTTTAAAACAAGGTTGTTCCCTTGTTCTCAAAAAGGTGTGAAAACCCTCCAAGGGGATAGAATAGAGAGAAGTAAGGAAGTTTCTTCCTCCTTCATGGATTCAGCTTGAATCCCCTTCAGCTCCCTGGCATGGGAAGCTCTGCTCTTCACTGCCTGTCAAAGTGGGGTCCACAAAGCCATGTTTTTCACCAGTCACATAAGAAGCAACAAAGAAAAAAAAAGAAGCAACAAAGATACCCCTGACTGGTGTGATTCAGCAGACTGAGCATCCGCCTGCAAACCAGAGAGTTGCCTGTTCGATTCCTGGTCAGGGCACATGCCTGGGTTGTGGGCCAGGTTCCCAGTAGGGGGTACTCGAGAGGCAACCACACATTGATGTTTCTCTCCCTCTTTCTTCCTCCCTTAACCTCTCTAAAAATAAATCTATAAAATCTTTTTTTTTAAGTGACAAATATAGAAAGCCAAAAGAGAATTCAAGGACTTCCGAGGGTATATGTAATATGTACACTTACACTGTTTATGTTTTTATATATTGTCCATTATCCTATCTTCAGATTTTTAGGTTGCTTCTAATTTGGGGCTATTGTGAATAAAACTGCTATTAAAACTCAGATACAAGTCCTTCCATGAACATGTTTTCATTTCCCTGAAGTAAATGCCTAGCAGTACAATTGCTGACTCAAAGACAGTGGTATATTTAATTTTGTAAGAAATTGGCACAAGGTTTTCCAAAGTAGTTGCATGATGGTATCTTCCCACAGCAAAGTATGACAGTTCTAGTTGTTCCACTTCTTTATTAACACTTGATATTGTCAAGTTTGTTATTTTAGTGAAGTGGTATCTTGTGATTTTATTTTGCATTTCCCTGACAACTAGGCAAGTTGAGTATCTTATGTATACTCATTAGATATTTTTGTGTATCCATTCAGATCTTTCAACCATTTTTAAAAGAATTATGTATCTACTTATTATTGAGTTCTGGGTACAAGATATTTGTCAGATAGATGTATTGTAAATATTTTCTCCTAGTCTGTGGCTTGCCTCTTAATTGTCTTCATGATATCCTTTGAAGAGCAGAAATTTTTAATTTTGGTAGGCTCAAATTTGAATTTTTTTCTTTTATTGCTAGTGTTTTGTGTCTAAGAAACATTTGTCTACCCAAAGGTCATGAAGAGTTTCTCCTTTTTTTCCCGCCTTGTTAGCTTCTACACTCAAGGTGACAATACATGTTAGATTACTTTTTACATACAGTGTGAGGTGTGGGTGGCTCTGCATTTTTTTATCCAGATAAACCAGTGCCCATTGTTGAAAAGATTATCTTTTTTGCTTACCTAGGCACCATTGTTGAAAACCAGATGACCATATACATATAAATCTATTTCTGGACTCTATTCTACATGTATATCCCATACCTCATTTTCTTAGGTAAGATAGGCAGTTTAGGTCCTTCAGCTTTATTTCTCTTTTTAAAAATTATTTCACATTTTCACATAGACTTTGAAATCAGAATGTGGTTTCTACTTACTCTACCCTTTTAAACAAAGCCTGCTGAAATTTTTAAATTAAGACTGCATTGAACATATGAATCAATTTAGGAAGATTAGGTGTCTCATCAATATTGAGTCTCCAAAATATGAACATAATATATCTCTCCATTTATGTAGGCCTATTTAATTTACTCCCAGCACTGTGTTATAATTTTAGCATAGAGGTCTTGAATATGTAATGTACATCTACTTTTGAAAGTGTTTACTTGTATTTTAAAAGATGAAAATATTTGTAGTTTGTGAAACAACAGCCAAAACTTTTAAAGTGCTTTAAGTATAGACTTAGTAGGCAAAATCTTTGCAGAAATAAACAATTCACAAAGTGTTAAAATTAATAAAATACATTAGGTAAAGTTAAGGAGCTAAAATGTATGTGTGTGCTAAATGTAGGTAAAAAGAATGGAAGGAGAGAAAAAGTACTTAATAGTCATTCAACACCTGGATACTAAATATTCATGACCCATTAAATACACTGGAAGTACTAAATATTCATGATGTATTAAATATGTATGAGGAATACACTGTCCTTTCTTGAGGTGAGTCTAGTAGAACAGCTTCATGTCTACCATACTCTTGACTTTCATCTATTCTTTCTTTAAGTGGAATGTTTGATCTATTTACATGTATTGTAATTATCGACACAGTTGGGTCTTAATCTACCATATTTTTATTTATTTTCTATTATTTTGTTTGATTTTGTCATAGCTGTCTCTCTTTTCTTGCTTTCATTTGGGCTAATTAAATTTTTATTTTTTTTAATTTTATTTTTTAATTACAGTTGACATTCAATATTATGCTATATTCGTTTCAGGCATACATCATAGTGGCCAGACAGTTAAACAATTTACAGCATGATCCCCTTGAAAGTTTAAGTACCCATGTGACACCATACATGGTTATTACAACGTTATTAGCTATATTCCTTATGCAGATATCCTTGTGACTATTTTGTAACTACCAATTTGTGTTTCTTAATCTCCTCATCTTGTCCACCCATATTCCCAACCCCTTCCCCTCTGGCAACCATCAGTCTGTTTTCTGTATCTATGAGTCTGATTCTGGCTTGTTTGCTTGTTTGATTCTTTGGATTCCATATGAGAGAAATCACATGGCATTTGTCTTTCTCTGTCTGACTTATTTCACTTAACATAATACCCTCTAGGTCCACCCACATTGTTGCAAATGGTAAGATTTCATTCTTTTTATGGCCCCTTCCCTTTCCCTCTCTCTTTCTGTTTTTTTTTAATATTTTATTTATTTATTTTTAGAGAAAAGGGAAGGGAAAGAGAGAGAGAGGGAGAGAAACATCAATGTGTGTTTGCACCTCTACCGTCCCCCTATCGGGGAGCTGGCCCGGAAACCCAGGCATGTGCCCTGACTGAGGGTCAAGCCAGCAACCCTTGGTTTCATAGGCTCACACTCAATCCACTGAACTACACCAGCCAGGGCCCAAGTAATCTTTCATTGCATATATGCATCACCTCTTCTTTATCCACTTGCTTATAGATGAGCACTTGGATTGCTTCCATATCTTGGCTATTGTAAATAATGCTGCAGTGAACATAGGGCTGCATACATTCTTTTGAATAAATGTTTTGAGTTTCTTTGGATATATACCTAGAAGTGAAATTATTGGGTCATGAGGCAGTTCTATTTTTAATTTTTTCAGGAACTTCATACTGTTTTTTCTTAGTGGCTATACCAATCTGCATTCCCACAAATACTGCATGAGGATTCCCTTTTCTCCACATTCTCTCCAACATTTGTTTGATGGATCAATTGATAATAGCCATTCTCATCGTTGTGAGGTGATATCTCATTGTGGCTTTAATGTGCATTTCTCTGATGATTAATGATGTTGATTATCTTTTCATATGTCTATTGGCCATCTGTATGTCCTCTTTGGAGAGGTGTCCATTTAGGTCCTCTGCCCATTTTTATTTGAATTGTGTGGGGGTTTCTTGGTGTTGACTTGTGCAAGTTCCTTATAGATTTTTTACATTAACCCCTTATCAGATGTATCATTGGTAAATATCCTCTTTCATTCAGTAGGTTGTCTTTTAGTTTTGCTGATGGTTTCCTTTGCTGCGAAAAACTTTTTAGTTTGATGTAGTCTCATTGGTTTGTTTTTTCTTTTGTTTCCCTCACCTGAGGAGATATAACAGAAAAAATATGTATTGCAAAGAGAAATGTCAAAATTGTACTGCCTATGTTTTCTTCTGGGAGTTTTATGGTTTCAAGTCCTACATTTAATTTATCAGTTCATTTTGAGCTTATTCTTGTACATAGTGTAAGAAAGTGGTTCAGTTTTATTTTTTGCATGTATCTGTCCAATTTTTCCAACACCATTCATTAAGTAGTCTGTCTCCACCACATTGTATGTTCTTGCCTGGTTCAATATATATTAATCAACCATATAGTTAAGGATTTATTTCTGGGCTCCCAATTCTCTTTTTAATGCCATACCATGATGTTTTTATTATTATAGCCTTGCAGTATAGTTTGATATCAAGTAGCATGATCTCTCCAACTTTGTTCTTTTTTAAGATAGCTGTGGCTATTCGAGGTATTTTTTGATTCCATATAAATTTTAGAATTATTTGTCTTGGTTCTGTGAAAAACTGCATTATTATTTGAATAGGGATTGCATTGAATCTATAGATTGGCTTAGGTAGTATGGACATTTTAATAATGTTAATTGTTTCCATGAGTGATGCAGACTCCATCCAGTGGGGTCCATATGTTGTGAATGTGATTAACAAATGTACATGGACTGCAGAAGTCCTGTGGAGAATAAGGGATGGCATGGCTACTCTCTGAGTGAGAGAGGGCCCCGACCCCTGACTGGACAAGTTTTTATTGCTTTTCTGAGAGCATTACCTCAAGGAAGGTCTTCGTTCATCATTGTCAGGCAGTAAGGATCAAACAAGAGATAACATTCAAAGAACTATGAAGGCTTATTCTGAGTCAGGGTCAGTTAGCTAAAGTGCCATAAAACTTTGGGGAAAAAACTCATTTCATGCTTGGACCCTTATCAGGAAATTGAGGACATTCTTAATAAAGCAGGTTTCACAGGATTTTATGCATTCCCTCTTAGGCCTGAGTGCCCCAGGTAACTGCCCATTCCTGCCCAGGGCTGCACCACACTTTGTGATTGTTTGAGGCTTAAGTCAGGCAGGGGAAGTAAGGCAGCCAAGCGATTAGGAGACTCCTTGCAGATAGAATGAGGATTCAAGCTATGTCAAAGCTAATGGGTGAGGGTACATCACCCCCTTTTTCTGTAGCCCCCCACATCCTTCCCTGAGGGCCCTTTCAGGACTGTGCCTGTCTTAGGTTATCCCTCCCTTGAGGAATCTTACCTCTCATTGCCTGAGGAATCTTACCTGTCATTGGCTAACCAGTCATCTATCCCAAGTGAAGCAGAGTGAAGTAAAAGGGCACAGAGGCAGAGCCCCTGCCAGGAAGATAAGCTTTGTCTCCTTAGTGGCTTATGGCCCTAAGGTGTCTTTCTCAGCCTTGGCCATGGGGCGGTTACAGCTTCTGAAACTAGGCAGGTGGTTCCCAACACATGAAGACAGTATATGCTTCTGTTTATTTGTATTTTCCTCAATATTTTCCTTTATTGTCTCATAATTTTCTAAGTACAGATTTTGTACCTCCTTGGTTAAATTTATTCCTAGATATTTTTGATGTGATTGTAAATGGAATTGCTTTTATAGTTTCTCTGATAGTTCATTATTGGTATATAAAAAATGGAACTGATTTCTAACTATTTATTTTGTATCCTGCTACTTTACTGACTCCATTTGTCAGGTCTAGTAGTTTTATGGTAGAATCTTCTGGGTTCTCTATGTATAATATCATGTCATCTTCAAATAATGACAGTTTTGCTCCTATTCTGATGCCTTTTATTTCTTCTTCTTGTCTGACTGCTGTGGCTAGAACTTCTAAGTAATTTTTAAATTATGTTTTATTTCTTGTATTTCTTGTTTAGCTACACTTCTAATATTTTTGTTAAAAAATAAATACATCTTTAATTCATCACAGACCACAGACAGGCTTCAAATTCTAGTCACAATGGAGTAACATGAACTGGATTTATCATCCCACCTGAAACAACTAGAAAGCAAACAAAATATATGAAACAAAATTTTAGATGTTGGATACCAGTGCTGCTTATTGTTTAATGCTTGAAAAGACTTGCATCATATGTTGTGCCCAGTTTTAAAGACATTTACAGTGGGAGGGCAGGTATCTTGATTATTAAATTTTGTCATGAATAACAGAATATTGACAGAATACTTTCATATCATGTTAATTGTTTAATATTTTAAAGCATTCTTAATTTGTATTTTAATTGTTGTTCAAGTACAGTGTTCTTCCTTTTATCCCCAGCCCAGCCCACCCCAACCCTTCCCCCTCCCTCCTATTTCCACCCCTCTTTGTTATTGTCCATGTGTCCTTTATACTAGTTTTTGCAAACCAATAACCCATTTTTCCTGAAATTCCCTCCCCTCTCCCTTCTGGTAACTGTCAGCCTGTTCTCAATCTCAGTGTCTTTGATTATATTTTCCTTGTTTGTTTGTTTTGTTCATTAGGTTCCTGTTAAATGTGAGATCATATGGTATTTGTCTTTCACTGCCTGGTTTATTTCACTTAGCATAATGCTTTCCAGTTCCATCTATGCCGTTGCAAAGGGTAGGAACTCCTTCTTTCTTTCTGCTGCATAGAATTCCACTGTATAAATGTACCATAGTTTTTGGATCCATTCATTCACTGATGGGCACCTAGGTTGCTTCCAGCACTTGGCTATTGTAAATTGTGCTGCTATGAACATTGGGGTACATAGGTTCTTCTGGATTGGTGTTCCAAGGTTCTTGGGATATAATTCTAGCAGTGGAATTTCTGGGCCAAAAGGCATATCCATTTTTAGTTTTCTGAGAAAATTCCATACTGTTTTCCACAGTTGTTGTACAAGTCTGCAATTCCACCAATGGTGCACTAGGGTTCCCTTTTCTCCACAACCTCTCCAACACTTGCTGTGTGTTGTTTTGTTTACCATGGCCATTCTCACCTGTGTGAAGTGGTATTCTCATTGTGGTTTTAATTTACATCTCTCTGGTAGCTAGTGATGCAGAGCATCTTTTCATATGTCTCTGGATCCTCTGTATGTCCTCCTTGGAGAAGTGTCTGTTGAAGTCCTTTGCCTACTTTTTAATTGGGTTGCTTGTCTTCTTAGAGTGGGGTTGTGTGAGTTCTTTATATATTTTGGAGATCAAACCCTTGTCTGAGGTATCATTGGCAAATATGTTTTCCCATACAGCTTGTTCTCTTTTTATTTTAATATTGTTTTCTTTAGCTGTGCAGAAGCTTTTTATTTTGATGAGATTCCATTTGTTTATTCTTTCCTTTATATTCCTTGCTCTAGGGGACATATGAGTGAAAATACTGCTGTGTGAAATATCTGAGATTTTCCTGCCTATGTTCTCCTCTAGGACTTTCATAGTGTCATGACTTGTATTTAAATCTTTTATCTACCTTGAATTTATTTTTGTGCATGGTATAAGTTGGTGCTCAAGTTTCATTTTCTTGCATGTAGCTGTCCAGACCTTCCAACACCATTTGTTGAAGAGGCTATTTTTACTTCATTTTATGCTGCTGTTCCTTTTGTCAAATATTAATGGACCATAGAGACTTGGGTTTCTTTGTTGGCTCTCTGTTCTGTTCCACTGGTCTATGGTCTATGTTTCTGTTTTTATGCCAGTACCAGGCTGTTTTGATTACAGTGGCCTTGTAATACAGTTTGGTATCAGGTATTGTGATTCCTCCTACTTTGCTCTTCTTTTTCAAAATTGCAGCAGCTATTCAGGGTCATATATGGTTCCATATAAATTTTTGAAGTGTTTGTTTTATTTCTGTGAAATACACCATTGGTACTTTAATAGGTATTGCATTGAATCTGTAAATTGCTTTGAGTAGTACAGGCATTTTGATAACGTTAATTCTTCCAATCCATGAACACAGTATATGTTTCCATTGGTTTGTGTCTTCCTTGATTTCTTTCTTCAGTGTTGTGTACTTTTCTGCATATAGGTCTTTTACCTCCTTGGTTAGGTTTACTCCTAGGTATTTTATTTTTCTTATTGCCATCTCAAATGGGATTTTTTTCTTGATTTCTGTTTCTGACATTTCATTGTTGGTATACAAAAATGCCTTTAGTTTCTGGATATTGACTCTGTATCCTGCTGTTTTGCCAAATTCATTTATTAGGTCAAGCAATTTTTTTGGTGGAGTCTATAGGATTTTCTATGTACACTCTCATGTCATCTGCAAACAATGCCAGTTTTGTTTCCTCCTTTCTGATTTGGATGCCTTTTATTTCCTTTTCTTGTCTGATTGCTGTGGCTAAAACTTCTAATAACATGTTGAATAGAAGTGGTGAAAGTGGACAACCTTGTCTTGCTCCTGATCTTAGAAGAAAAGATTTTAGTTTTTGCCCATTGAGTATGATATTGGCTGTAGGCTTCTCATATATGGCCTTTGGGTTAGAGTATTTTTTATTGATTATACTGTTACACTTTTCCGAATTTTCTCCCCTTTATCCCTTCTCCACCCTGCACCCCCAACTCTCCAACATTCCCCCCCTAGTTCATGTCCATGGGTTGTATACATAAGTTGTTTGAGTTCTCTGTTTCCTATGCCATTTTCAACCTCTCCCCATCTATTTTATGCCTACTAATTATGCTTCTTCTTCCCTTTACCTTTTCTTCCCTTTCCTCCTTTCTCCCACCCCACTGAAATACCTGCATGTGATGTCCATTTCTCTGACTCTGTTCCTGTTCCAGTTGTTTGCTTAGTTTTTATTTTCATTGTTTTTCTTTGCTTTTAGGTTCATTTACTGATAGTTGAGAGTTTGTTGACATTTTACTGTTCATATTTGTTATCTTCTTTTCTTAGATAAACCCCTTTAACATTTCATACAATGATGGCTTGGTGATGATGAACTCCTTTACCTTTACCTCTTTATCTGGGAAGAACTTTATCTACCCTTCCATTCTAAATGATAGCTTTGCTGGATAGATTAATCTTGAATGTAGGTCTCCACCTTTTATAACTTTGAATACTTCTTTCCAGCCCCTTCTTGCCTGCTAGGTTTCTTTTGAGAAATCAGCTGATAGTCTAATGGAAACTCCTCTGTAGGTAACTGTCTCCTTTTCTCAAGCTGCTTTTAAGATTGTCTCCTTATCTTTAATCTTTGATAACTTAGTGATCATGCACCTTGGTGTGTTCCTCTTTGGATCCAACTCCTTTGGGACTCTCTGGGCTTCCTGAACATCCTGGAAATCTATTTCCTTCACCAGATTGGGAAAGTTTTACTTCATTATTTGTTCAAATAAGTTTTCAATTTTGCACTGTTGTTCTTCTCCTTCTGGTACCCATATAATTCGGATATTGGAAACTTTCTGGCTGTCCCAGAGGTTCATAAGTCTCCCTTCACTTTTTTGAATTCTTGTTCCTTCATTCTGTTCCAGCTGGATGTTCATTTTTCCCTTTTGTTCCAAATCAGTGCTTTGAGTCCTGGTGGGTTTTTTTTCCTGTCACTTTGTTCCCTGAGTATTTTGCTTTATTTCACTTTGGGTATCTTTCATTTGTGCTTTCGTTTTTTTACCAAGCTCAATCAGTCCTGTGAGCATTTTGATTACCAGGGTTTAAAATTCTCCATCAGATAGGTTGGCTATCTTCTCATTACTTAGCTCTCTTTCTGAAGTTTTGCTCTGTTCTTTCATTTGGGCCCTATTTCTTTGTCTGGTGCACCCATTAACTTGTAAGGGGGCAGGACCCTAATTATTCACCAGGGCAGGGCAACCCTCTTTGCTGCGCTGTGGCACTGCCTGTGGGATGGGGGCCAGAGAGGGAACAATGCAGCTTGTCTGCTCAGCTCTAGCCCACTTTTCAACGCACTCGTGTAAGACTGGGAGTTTCTCCTACCATGGCAACTGCCACTGTCCACAGTTAGCTCTGAGTCTCAGTTTTGCCTTCAGTCAGCCCTGACTGCACAGTCCGCCACGTTGCCTACCAGTCTGGTTGTTCTGTTTGACTGTTTCTTTAATTTCATGGTTGTTGGAGTTATATGCAATTCGATTTTCTGGCACTTCTGGTTGTTTATTGATTTTAGATTGTTTGTTATCCTCCTTGGGATTGTGTGAGGAAATGAAGGGTTTCTGCCTATGCGTCCATCTTGGCCGGAACTCATTGTTTAATATTTATTGATTAAACTGAACAATCTGACTTGAGTCATTTGATCTGAGTCTTATATAAGGAGTAGAAATTCTCCAGGCGTACTCAGAGTGTGAAGAGCCTTTGCACCCAAGGAACGCTTCCTACACTCCAATCATGTTTATTGGAATATCTCCAGCTAATTCCTCACAACTGCTCCCTGAGGCCTGTGTTGTTGTCCATATTCATTAAATGAGAAAGTGGGACTCAGAGGAGTTAGGTGTTTTGTCAAATGTTATTCAACCAAGGAGAAGTAAAGCTTGGTGATCAGACCCCAGGGCCAGATTTACCTCTCAACAAGCCTTTGAGGCAGGTTTCAAAGGTTTAGGTTAACAACCTGAACAAACTACCAAGGCAATAAGTGTCTGACCCAGGTCCTTTTGTCTTCACATATGGATGATATCAGACAGAATGATTATGAAATGAAGCCTACTTCCATTCTATAGTCTCTAGTCAAGAGAATTATTTTGTTTATTCCGTTTATAAAAACGTGTCCACATCTGTGACTGGAGCGAGATTTCAGAATCTCTTTGCGACTATTGCCACAGATACATGATTAAGGCAAAATGTGTTCCAGGAGTGTTTTTTTAAACGATGTTGTTAAAATTTTAGGTGGGTAAAGTGATGCATTGGATGGCATTTCAATATATTTTGTTGATTACTTGTTATCATTCTTATGGTCTCATAATAAAGAATATAGTCTAGACAGCAGCTGAAAACCACAATCCTCCCCACCCCAACACACACACACCAGAATTCAGGGCTTGATTGAAAAAGCAGTCATAGCTCATGAGCATTTGTCATTTACTTATCGCTGTGACATATTCCAGGGAGGCAGAGATTATACTGCTAGCTCCATATCCATTGTTCCACAGACTTCTTACTGAGCACACCAACTAAAGAAGCATTACAGTATTGTGGAAGGTCACATCTATCTGTTAATAGCATCAGGCTAGAATATTGTCTGATAGGGATAAAAGAAAAATAAATAGAGATGAGAGGTTTGTGAATTGTCTTTCTTCTGGAATGTGAGGACAACCATCCATTGGTGATGAGCTGGTGATGAGCTTGCTGCTGGGTTGCTCCAAATAAAGAATGTGTCCTATAAGTCACCTGGCACTAAGTTTAAAGCAGACAGTAAACATTGATTAACAAGAAACATAAACACATCTGAATTTTGTATAGCTCATGGCTTGGGAGGGGGAGAACATGGATCATAAGAAAACCAGATTATTTTAAGATCTGTTTAAAAAAGTACTGTGCAGGTCATGCCCTGAGTTTAATGTACACTTGGCGGCATTTTCTATGGATTTTCCAGAAGAAATCTGTGCAGGGTTCTGGATGTCATGATGGTCTGAGACACTATAATAGCTTCAACCTTCAAAGAAACACTCAACCTTGTTCAGAATATTTCACTTAGTAAGTTATTAAAATGGAGAGGCCAAAATGTGTATTTTGAAAAGATTTTATAGCAGTAAAAAAGGTGTGCAGGATAACCCAGTAACTAATGAAATAATTTTATCAAAAACAGCTCAGTTCTTCCACCTTCTGCACATTATTTTTTGAAGCAAAAGAAAGTAAAAATGTCTACATGGACAAAAGATTAACAGTCATATGTGGGTGATGGTCCTTATATCATTGAGGGCAGGCTTTTGCTGAAAAAGTTGCCGCTCTCCCCCTCCAGGTGTCATAGTGCATCAGGCCCTGCTACTCTTACTGACTTGTAGCCAACATTTCCAATACTGCTCTGATAGAGCTGTATCTATTATATACCATGCATTTTTTTATTCATCTACAACAAGCAGGCACTCTGGAGATAGCCAAGGGAGCAACACTGATGGGTTCACAGTCAAAATGAGTATCTCAGTTTGCAGTCAGATGCACTTCAGTTCTCTGAGATGGGCAAGTACAAAGACCTGGGTGCACAGGTCTTTTATGGGTGCACAGAGACTGCACAGACTAACAGTGCCCCCCGGGGCTGGGAATGAGGTTCATGGGCAAAATGTCATAGGAAGTTAAGTAAGTTGGGTCTTGAACAACAATGAAAAATTTTCACATATATGGGAAAGTATCACCAACCCATTCCCATTCCCACAGGAAAAGTCCTCCCATCTTTGTGTTCTCTTTTCCATGGAGAGATGGTGATAGGCTGTCCACAGTCATCTTGGTGCTCATTTTACCTCTTCTCCAAGGAAATATCCTTGGAATAGGAAGGATGAAGTTGACAACCACTGTGAGATGGCTGGGTTCCCCATAGCCACGGGGGTGCTTCACAGCCCACAGGCTGAGAACACAGCTCCTTAGACTACTCAGACATTTTTGGCTGACTGAGGTGTCCGCCAGATGGAACCTTTGGTCAAATTACTTGTAAGAAAGATGAATGAGGAAACAAGTGGTGGGAGACAGGGCAGAGGTGAGGGGTGGAGGGATAGAAAATAGCATTAATCAGCCCTCAGGGTCCTTGCACTTACAGCTCCCTTTGTCTGTGATGCTCTTCCCCTGGGTTTCTTCAAGGTGAACTCCTTCTCATCCTTGGCTTCATCCTCAGAAAAGACTTCCCTGATCAACAGCACTCCCTCTGTGTCCACAAATTAGTCCTCACCCATAACCTGCTTCAACCATAATATTTTATTTTTTAATTTAATTTTTACTTTTTTATGCTGTTACAGTTGTTCCTGCTTTTGTCTCCTTTTCCCTACCTCCACCAAGCCCCAACCTCTCCCCTCTCCAAGCCAATCCCCATCTTGTTGTCAGTGTCCCTGGGTTGTGCATAAACGTTCTTTGATTAAACCCTTCACCGTCTTTCATTCCACTCCCCTACCTCCTTTCCTACAGCTGTCTGTTTTAGGTCAAGCTTCTGTTACTCTTTTGTTCATTGGTTTATTGTGTTCATTATATTGCACATATAAGTGAGGTCATGTGGTATTTTTCTTTCACTAACTGGCTTCGTTCACTTGGCATAATTTTCTCCAGGTCCATCCCTGCTGTTGCAAAATGTAAAAGTTTCTTCTTTTTTACTGCTGTGTAGTATTCCATCATGTAAATGTGCCCTAGCCTTTGTATCCACTCATCTACTAATGGACACTTAAGCTGTTTCCCAATCTTGGCTATTGTAAGTAGCTATGCTATAAACATAAGGGTGCACATACTTTTTGGTATTGGTGTTTCAGGATCCTTGGGGCATATTCCCAGAAGTGGAATCACTAGGTGGAAAGGGAGTTTCATGTTTAATTTTTTAAGGATGCTTCATATTGTTTTCCACAGTGACTTCCCCAGACTGCATTCTCACCAATGGTGCACTAGGGTTCTCTTTTCTCCACATCCGCACCAGTACTTGTTGTTTGTTGACTTATTGATGATAGCCATTCTGTCAGGCATAAGGTGATACCTCATTGAGGTTTTAATTTGCATTTCTCTGGATATTATCATTTTATAATGATTTTCATTTTTATAGGTTGTTACTTTCAGTCTGTGTCTCCCATTAGGCTATAAGTTCCTAGCAGAACTATTGTGTCTTCTTCACTGCTAAACATGCAGTTTCTAGGAAAGTGTCTCACATAGTAGGGGGTGCAGTTGATACTTGGTGTAATCCAATGAAACAGGCAGTGGCCTAAGAATGTCGGGCCCCCCGCCAAGCACACTGGAGAGGCCTTTGCAGGTGAGGAGATCCTACAATGAATTTCTATCCCCAAAGTAACTCACTGTTTCGTATGCTCTGAAATAAAAGTTACATAAATATTATCCAAGAGGAGTAATTGCAGACTGTTCCAACTGGTATTTTGATGAGAAAAAGAAGTAATTTCTTTTTCACATCTTTCCTTTCTGCAGGATGGTTACTACTCTGTGGATTGATACATTTATTTTTGTAGAGCATTTGAAGATAACCTGAGTCTGCTGCATACAATATAATTCGAATTTGCTTTATACTGAATTCAAGAGATGGAAGGACTACTATCACGTAAGAACTATGATAATGTAACATGAGCATGGCATTAAAGTACTGTTAACAGAAGTTACTTTGGAGAGAACACCACTGGGACTAATGAAGGTTAAACTTTAATTCTGTTAGAAGCACAACTTTTGAAAACCTGAAGCAAATATTTATCTACTAATGCACACATTGCCAAAGGGAATAAAACACAAGTTAAAGGAGACTTCCTTTAGGAAAATACAAGTTTCGCCCTGCTCTTGAAAATAAGAGCTTCTAAAGAGTTTCCTTTTCTCAGCCTCCCTTCTGGTGCGAGCACTTGGCTCCTTTTTAGATAACACGCGAAGGATGTATGCATCTCTGTGTGACACCATTCCAGGCAGCCAGCTTTGAAGTTGCCTTTTGTGAATGTTCACTTATGGATGAAATTTGGCATGTTTACGGGAGGGGAAAGCGTTATAATATATTCAGCTGACTCCTCAGCTTCGAAGTGATTAAGTGAACTGAAACTAATTCAGGGCCCTACTTTACATTTTTGGCAAACAAGCAAATATGCAGATTTGTCCCAAACAGATGTGCCTGCCAGTTACCCCAGTAGAAGTTCCAGAAGCTGAGGTTCATTGAGCTAATGCTCCAATTAGTGAGAACATCATAACAAGTATATAATTATTCTGAAACCTGTTGAGTTTTCATCTGCTATCAATTTTATTTCATTTAAACCCAATTCAGGCTGAACCTGAAATGAACTCTATCATTTAAAATGAAGTTCTTACACTAGCACAACTTTTGTGTGTCACATGTGCTTTGAGGTTGTAGACAAGAAATTGAAAGGCCACAATTTGTATTCAGATGGCTTCTCTGTAAATTTTCCAGTGCTAAAGGAGAGGTGGTAGGTAGCTTGATTAATATTTTGTATTTTCATTCTGCCCATTCCCACAGTTAACCAGTCATTCACAATGTGCTGGACACTGTGCTGGGGACAGAGGTGCTAAACTCTGCTCTCTGTGGTTGTGAAACTCTGAATGGAAGAGGAAGTAGAGTAGTCCAGAGAAGTGCACAGTGCCCCCAGGTAGGCATCAGAGTGGAAGAAGAAACTATTGGGTTGGTCAAAAAAATTCTTTTATTTTTTTCCATAAAATAAAAGACACATTTTTCATTTTCACCAATAACTTTATTGATATGAACATTTTGAGTATGTTGGCTCTCTCCCACGTGGTATACATTGATTGTTCTCAGTTAATGTCTCAATTTGATCACTACCAATTTAAACTGTTCTACCCCATTGTGGAGCATCATTGACCAAGAAATCGCCAGCATGAAACTTCACAAACCCCTTTTGACACATTCAATCATTCACAGCACCTTCTCCATACACTGCACAAATCTTTTTTTCATTTCAGTTCCGTTTCTACCTTTCTTGAAATAATAAAACAAAATATGCTGAAAATGTTTATTTTCTTCCACCTTCAACATACAAAAATTCACCAATTTTGATAAGCTTTTTTAAATGCATGCTGATATGACAGCTGTCCCAATATAACATAACAAAATTATTTCAAATGAAGTTAAAGAGAAGTAAGAGCTAATAGAGTCATCTTATGGAAAAAAACAAATGAACTTTTTTGGCATTCAAGATTCAGCAACCAGTTAACACCTAGAGAGGTGCAGGAAGGCTTCCGAGAGGAGGGGGTATCTGATCAGAGTCTTAAAGGGTAAAGAAAAGTTCTCCAGGGAAAAGAATGGAGATGAAAGGGGAACTCCAATTTAAAGGGACACATGCAAGGACTAGACCAAAGGTCCCCAACTTTGTGGTTTATTGCAACCTCTGTGTTTAAATAATTTTTATGCTACCTCTGAGCCCAAAAGAAGTAGCCTAAAAGTTCCATTTATTAAACTGGTAAGTTCAAATACAATTAAGTCACAACCCCCCAAAAAACATGTTTTTATTTTATTTTGGGGATGTGTATCAGCTGGGTACTACACAACTTCTCAAACCTTTAAATCAGAGTGGACATAGCCACCCCCACTTTCTGTTCCACATTGATTTTCATATTTGCTTTTTATCAGAGCTACTGCCAAAATCTCAGCTTCACAAAGATATTACTTTAATAGAATGTTATTAATGCTGAAATTGTAACCTATCCTTAACTAGTAGTATCTAGTTTTGAGTACCTTGAACTTGAATTATAAAATATTCCTGCATCCCTGACCAGGTGGCTCAATTGGGTTGAGAGTCACCCTGTACACCAAAAAGGTAAAGGTTGTGGGTTTGATTCCTGGTCAGGGCACATACCTAAACTGTGATTTCCATCCCTGGTTGGGATGAGCACAAGTAGCAACAAATCGATGTCTGTCTGTCTGTCATCTCTCTCTCTCTCTCTCTCTCTCTCTCACTGTCTCCCTTCCTCTTTCTCTAAATCAATGAATGTATCCTTGGGTAAGCATTAAATATCTATTTATTTGTTTGTTTGTTTGTTTATTTGTTTATTTATTTATGCAGTGCCCTATGATTTTCTTGCCAAACCTAACAGCATCGCGGTGCTCATTTTGGGAAATACTAGGCTACTGATTAGGTTGAAGTTAAACTATAAATGACCTTACACATAGGGAGACATTTCTGAAATGCAATTGTGATATGGCCATGACAATAAATAATCAGCTGGCAATAACTTTAACTAAAGGTGATTAGAAAATATGTGGATGAGGTAAGCAAATAAATATTTTCTCTTTACATCCTGATGCATAATAAAGTAAACAGATTCCTTTATTTCTTACTTCCAGTCCTCAATGGCCTCTGGACCAGACAGACACTTGTAAGGTCCAGCATAAATGGATCTTGATCAGCTACCCATCATTATCTGTCAACTAAAATTATCTGTCAATTACATGTACTTTAAAAAAACAGCAAGCTTGCTCACTAGCAGCATTATTCATAGTAGCCAAAAAAGTGAAACCAACCCAAATGTCTATCAATTGGCCCTGACCAGTGTGTCGCATTTGGTTAGGCATTATCCTGCAAAGCAAAATGTCACAGTTCAAATCCCAGTTAGAGGATATGCCTAGGCTATGAGTCTATTCTCCAGTCAGGATGCCTATGAGAAACAACTGAGTGATGTTTTTCTTTCCCTTCCCCTCTCTCTAAAGAATAAATAAAATCTTTAAATGCCTATCAATTGATGAATAGATAAACAAAGTATGATACAAACTTACAGTAGAATGTTATTTAGCAATTAAGAGGAATTCAATACATACTACAACATGGAAGAACCTCAAAAACATTATGTTGAGTGAAACAATCCAGACACAAAGGGTCACATGTTGATTGATTTCATTTACATGAAATGTCAGTAATAGACAAATTAGATAAATCCAGAGAGACAAAACAAGTCGTCAGGAAGGAAGGAGGAATGGGGAATGACTGCAAATAAACATAACATTTCTCCTTGAGGTGATGAAAATATTCTGGAATTATATAGTGGTAATGGTTACATGGCTCTGAGTTTATACTAAAAACCTCAGAATTGTGTATTTCAAAAGTATACAAAACTTTATGGCAGCAATCTCCAATCTTTTTGGCACCAGGGACTGGTTTCATGGAAGACAATTTTTCCACAGATAGTGGAGGGAGGCTTTTGGTATGATTCAAGCACCTTATATTTATTGTGCACTTTATTTCTATTATTATTACATTGTAATATAAAATGAAATAATTATACAGCTCACCATAATGCAGAATCAGTGGGACCCCTGAGCTCATTTTCCTGCAACTAGACAGTCCCATCTGGGGATGATGTGAGACAGTGACACTCAAAATATATTGCTTATGTCCATTCTACTCCAAAATCTGCAGTAGTTGCTGTCACTGCAGGAAACCCTGCTTCACAAAAAGATAGGATGTTGGGAATGGAAGCAGGCTTTTCAATGCTTTTGAGGCAACCACAGGGTATTCCGCCTTGACTTTAATCCATAACATATGAAGACCTGAAGTTGTCTCAAACATACTTTTATGACCACTATCGTTTGCACTCTCAAGCAGTTGATCCTCTTCTAGCATGGACCATGTCAGTTCACCTGGCTTATTCACAAATGGGTCATGGATCCATTCCTTCCCAGTTCAGTGTCTTTTGTGGTTGGGAAAAATGCTCAAACTCTTTTTAAAGCTGAGGTAGGTAATCATGCAGCAGCTGGGAGAAATTAGGTCCTGACTCAGTCTCTTTCAAAATCTCTGCTAATGTTTAAAACAGGTCAAAAATCCCAATGTTCACTCATCGCCCCCATGATTCCAGTTTGGCTACAAATGCAGCCACTTTATCTGCCAACTTGAATGCAGTTTTCATTCTCTCCTGGAGTGACAGATTGAGTTTGCTGAGCAGGTAGAATATGTCACACAAGTAAGCAAATTTTGCAACCCATTCTGTGTCACTGAAATGTGTTGCCAGTGGTGACTGGTTTTCTAAAAGAAATCTCTGGAGTGGTTCTCATCACTCAAAACTCTGGCAATTGATCTACCTTTTGAAGGCTATCTCACTTTTGTGTGCAAGAGAAGACATATGTGCTCTGCTTCCATCTCCTCATAGAGCTGCATGAATAGACATAAGTTATGGGCATGTACTTCTGTGGGGGCAACTTTGCCCTCAAAGTCCCCCCATCTGCCATAGATGAAAGTGAAACTACCAAGACATGATCTCCTTGGGGAAGAGAGGTGGCCAATCTTTCAGAAGAGAAAGGCCTAGAGCCTCTTCCTCAAGAGGTTTTTATTGGATTGTAATACACAGGAATACAGGCAGTAAGTATCAAACAGTAGATAACATTTCAAAGAAATCTGAGGGCTTAGTCTGAGTCAATGTCTGTCAGGAAGGGGGGTTGCAGAAACTTTGGGAGACATACTCATTTCCTGCTCAGACCCCTTATCATATGAATGAAAACACTCTTAGCAAAGCAGGCTTCACAGGACTTTGTGAATTCTTTCTTATGCCCGATCACCCCGGATCCCACTCTAGCTGGCAAGGGGCTGCACCGTCTCCCCCATCATAGGTTTTAGGCTTAAGTGGATTAGAGCAAGGAAGCACTTCTCCCAGATGTAAATAGGGACTTGGGCTATGTCAGAATAGCCAGGGGGCAAGGGTCCATCACTCCCCCTTTGTTGCAGCCCCCTGAGTCCTTCCTTGATGGCCTCCCAAGTGCTCATGTCTGGCTTAGGTTGCCCCCCCTCTGAGGGGTCATGCCCGTCATTGACTAACCGACCAAGCACTGGGGGCAGGAGATGGATGAAGCAGAAGCAGCGCTGCTGCCAGGGAGATGAGCTTTGTCTCCTTAGTGGTTCACATTCCAGAGGTCGCTCACTCAGCCTTACCCATGGTGGGCAGTTAGAACTCCTGAAACCAGGCATAGCTGTTCCCAACATACTTTAATGTGGTTTATAATTTTAATCACATCCTGCAAACTGTTGTTAAGTTCAGGTAACATTTTTTAGCTAACCAGCATTTCTCTATGTATGACATAGTGCGTAGACTCATATTCAGAAGCAGCCTCTTTCACCAGAGTAATTAATGAAACCAGAAAGCTGTTCAGTCATGGAAGCCACTCCATCCTTGCATATATCAACATAAAATGACTAATTCAGTTTTCCTGATATGTGATCAACTTGAATAGTCCTGCAGCTGTGGTGTTGGTTGGCAACAAAAGTGCACATAACATGACATTGTGCACATCCTCCTGAAAAATAAATATATCACACAAAAACAAGTATTGTTGCCTCATCTGTTGCCTCATCGTCAGTATTGGTAGACTCATCAACCTGACTGCATACCATGGAGACTTGTTTGGAACCGCCCTGCCTGGTTTCAGAAGCTGTAACCCACCCCCCCCATGACTAAGGCTGAATGAGTGACCTTTGGACCATAAGCCTTGGCAGAGGTGCAACTTCTGCTCCTTCTTCTTCACCCTGCCTGGCCCCCAACGTAAGATTCTCCAAGGGGGCGAATGACCTAAGACAGGCACAATCATGTGGAGGCCCTAGGGAAGGACTTGGGAGCTATAGCAAAAGGGGATGATGGACTCTCACCCCTCAGCTTTGACATAGCCTGAGTCCTCATTCTGTCTGTAAGAAGTCTCCTAATCTCTTAGCTGCCTTACTTCCCCTGACTTATGTAAGCCTGAAACAATGCTGGTGGTAGGTGCCGCCTTTAGCTGGAAAGGGTGGGCTCCCTAGGGAAATCAGACCTAAGAAAGAATGTAAAATCCTGTGAAACCTGCTCTGTTTAGAACGCTCTCAATTAAATGATAAGGCCCCAAGCAAGAAGTGAGTTTGTTCCTCAACGTTTTATGGCTCTTTAACTATCTGACCCTGACTCAAAACAGGCCCTCAGAATTCTTTGTATGTTTGATTCTCACTGCCTGATAATGATTAGTGAGCTTTACCTGTATTCTTGTGCAAAAGGAACCCAATAAAAGCCTGTCAAGGCAAGGGTCAGGGTGCTCTCCCCTTGAGAGTGTAGCCGTGGGGTCCCTTTTCCTCCACAGCACTCAGTAGTCCATGTGAATTTGTCATGTGTCTCATCCATAATGCCATGGACACTGCGGGCCAGTGTCTGCATCAGAGACTCATTAATCCTCTTTAACAATTGTGGCTCAATATCCTCTGCTTCTGCTTTTTCTTATCTTCTTCAATTTCCTTCTTCAATGTCTTATAATTTTCTGAGTATGGTTCTTTTATGTCCTTGGTTAGGTTTATTTTTTGGTAGTTTATTCTTTTTGAATCAATTGTAAATGAGATTGTTTTAATTTCCCTTTCTCTTTGTTCATTATTGACATATAAAAATGTAACTGATTTCTGAATATTAATTTTGCATCCTACTACTTTGCTGAATTCATTTATCAGTTCTAGTAGTTTCTTAGTAGAATCTTTGGGGTTCTCTATGTACAGTATCATGTCATCTGCAAATAATGGCAGTTTTACTTCTTCCTTTCCAATTTGGAAGACTTATTTCTTCTTCTTGTCTGATGGCTATGTCTAGGACATCCAGTACTATATTGAATAGTAGAGGTGAAAACAGATTTTCTTGTCTTGTTCCTGATATTAAGGGGAATGCTCATAGTTTTTTGCCCATTGAGTATGATGCTGGCAGTGAGTTTGTCATATATGGCCTTTATTACGTTTAGGTATATTCCTTCTATGCCCACTTAGCCAAGAGTTCTGATCATAAATGGGTGGTGGGTTTTATCAAAAGCTTTTCCTGCATCTATTGATATAATCATGTGGTTTTTATCCTTCATTTTATTTATGTGGTAAACCACACGTATTGATTTGTGAATGTTGTACCATCCTTGCATTCCTGGAATAAATCTCACTTGTTAATGGTATATGATCTTTTTGCTGTATTCAGTTTGCTGATATTTTGTTTAGGATTTTAGTATCTATTTTCATCAGTGATATTTGCCTATAATTTTCTTTCTTTGTAGTGTCTTTCATGAATAGGGAAGATTAACATCACTAAAATGTCCTTACTACTCCAAGCAATCTACAGATTCAACATAATTCCTATCAAGATTCCAATGACATATTTCACAGAACTAGAACAAATATTTCAAGACTTTATATGGAACCATAAAACTCCCCACATAGCAACAGCAATCCTGAAAAATGAAAAACAAGGTTGGAAGAATCATGCTATCTAATAGCAGACTATTCTACCAGGCCATATTAATCAAAAGAACCTAGTACTGGCATAAAAACATACATATAGATCAATGGAACAGAATAGAGAGGTCGGAAATAAAACCACACATTTACAGTCAATTAAAATTGGAGAAAGGAAGCAAGCACATATCATGGGCTAAAGACAGTTTATTTCAATAAATAGTGTTGGGAAAATTGGACAGATACGTGCAGAAAAACAAAAGTGGACCATTTTCTTACACCACACATAAGAATATATTCAAAATGGATCAAAGACTTAAATGTTAGATACAAAACCATAAAAATCCTAGAAGAAAATATAGGCAATAAAATCACAGACCTTGCTCATAGACATTGTTTATGAGATATGTCTCCCAGGAAAGGGAAACAAAAGGGAAAATATACAAATGGGACTTCATCAAACTAAAAAGATTTTCCACAGCAAAGGAAATCATCAACAAAATAAAAAAACAACCCACAGAATGGGAGAACATATTCGCCAATACATCTGATAAGTGGTTAATATCCAATATTAATAAAGTACTTACAAAACTCAACACAAAAAAAGCAAACAATCCAAGTAAGAAATGAGCAAAGGACCTGAACAGACACTTCTCCAAAGAGGACATACACATGCCAATAGACATCTTTTCATCTGAAAAAATGCTCAACATCATTAATCATCAGAGAAATGCAAATTAAAACCACAGTGAGATACCATCTCACACCTGTCAGAATGGTTATCATCAATAAATCAACAAACAACAGGTGCTGGTGAGGATGTGGAGAAAGGGGAACCCTTTTGCACTGCTGGTGGAAATTCAGACTGGTGCAGCCAAAGCAGTATGGAGATATATCAAAAAATTTAAAATGGGTCTACCTTTTGACCCAGCAATCCGACTTCTGGGAATATGTTTGAAAAAACCAAAACACCAATTCAAAAGAACATAAGCATCCGTGTATTCATTACAACATTATTTACAATCACTAGGATATGGAAGCAGCCCAAGTTCCCATCAGTAGATGAGTGAATAAAACAACTATGGGACATTTACATAGTGGAATTTGACTCAGTCCTAAAAATGAAATACAATTTACCCTTTGCAACGGTATGGATGAACCTGGAGAACATTATGATTTCACTCATAAGCTGTGAAATCTAACAAACAAACTAAACTAACAAACAAAATAGACAGACTCATACATGGAGAACAGATGACAGCTAGTGGCAAGCAGAAGGTTAGGGGATAGAGGGATTAAGCAAAAAAGAAAAAGAATTCATGGACATGGACAACAGGGTGATGATTGGTGGGGGTGGGAGGCATAAGGAATAAAAATGGTAATGGAAGAAATATAATAAAGATTATACATTTTTAAAACAATCCTCTTCTATTTTGTCAATTCATCTAGTTATCATGCTAGGTGAAAGAGGAATGTGTGCCACCTTTTGAATGGTAGCCTTTCCTAAAAGTTCACAGCGAATGTTTTTTGTTTTGTTCACAAGAAAAAAAGCAGAAGAAAAGATCAACTCTTCACCAATTGTAAAGGGTTTCTTAGCTTTAGCAATGTATTCAGCCACTAAAAATGATGTTCCAGGTGCAGACACATTTGATGAAGTGGTGGCCTTGAGTAATTGCTTCTGTTCTTTGTGTTCTCATTTTTTTTTCTTTTGAAAAACTCCAAAGGTTTGTCTTTTAACGCGGGGTGCTTGATCTCCATGTGGTAAAGCAATTTTGAAGGTTTCATGGCTTCTTTGGTTAGCCAGTCACCACATATTATATAAAGCTGGTTTGGAGAATGTGAATTGCCTATTGCCATCAACCTGTAATTTAAATAGGACTCTTGTATTTTCTTTTAAATGCGGCTCTCTTTTTGTTGGCAGTCTTAGAGTCTTCTGCTGTCTCATCATTGGGTCTTTCCTCTTTTTCAAAGAAGCTCTCCTGTGACATTTGTTTTCTACTCATTTTGGCTGGGGCCAGCTTGCGGGCTTACCAAACTGTGATTGAGACAAGTGTGCAGCGCATGAAAGAGGCATGGACAAAAGTAATAAATAAAATAATGGGTGGACAACTCAAAGACTAAAATAAGCATCAGATTTTGACTTAAGGCCTGCCACCAGATGCAGCTGTACAAATGAAGTATATCAACTCACTTGCCAACTATAATGCCTGCCACCAGATGCAGCTTAATCGCCACTTGCCCCTCAATGATATGGTTTTGATATGAATCATCAAGCAATTGATTTATATGGTCTGTGCGCAGTCACACCTCTCTGCTAGTGATAATCTGTATTTGCTGCTGCTCCCTATAGCTACTTCACCGCTTCAGCTCCAATGCAGATTATCAGGCATTGGATTTTCATAGGGAGTGTGTAACCCAGATCCCTTGCATACTCAGTTCACAGTAGGTTCGAGTTCCCATAAGACTCTAATGCCGTCACTGATCTGACAGGAGGCACAGCTCAGGTGGTAGGGTGAGTGATGGGGAGCGGCTGTAAATACAGATGAAGCTTTGCTGGCTCGCTTGCTGTTCACTTCCTGCTATGCGGCCTGGTTCCTAACAGGCCATAGACCTGTCCATGGCCCAAGGATTGGGGACCCCTGCTTTATGGTATGTGAATTATGTCTCAAGGGGGAGAGAAACAGAGGGGCACCCATTGCCCAGCTTCCCATTGTTCCTTCCAACGTTCTCAAAGTCAAGGACTCACCACTGTCTCCATCGGGCCATGGTGGAAGTGAACCATCCCTCTTGCACAGGACAAATACTCACCTCTAAATTTACAAATGATTATATTGTGGGAGATCATAAGGGTGTGTCAACAGGATTAATGTCTTATCTGAATCTTCAAACTGTGTTCACCATCACACTGCCCCTCCTTCCTGCCACACCCACTGCAGTTTCCCTGACTTCCTCTGCAATGTCAGGCTTACCTCACTTAAGCTCCCATAGTAGGGAGTAGCCAATTGACCTAATGCAAATCTCTATTTTTTAGGCATATTCCCCTGTCAGAATTCTGACTTCAATATTGTTCTATACTTCTGTACCCTGTTATCACTGAGGGAACTTGTGTGAAGGATACATGAAACCTAGAAAGGGTAAAGTTGATCAGGCCTGTTTTCAATGGCAATTCTAGGAAATGTCAAAAGAAAGGGCTTGTTACCAAATCACCGTGAACCATAATGCTAAAAGCTTCAAGTTATGTACTCCATATCACACCTATAGTCACAATTGCAATCTAATAAACCATAATAAGGACTCAAGGACCATATTCCTCTTTCTTCCAATTACTTATAATATCTCAGAGAAGCTCCTTGATATTTTTAGACCTTTATTGCACCATCTGAGAAGAAGAGATAAGGTTGTTTTTACTGGTTAGTATTCATAAAGCATTTTCATTTTTTCAGTGAAGAGTAACTATATTAAAAAAGAAACACGAAGTAATAACTACAAGGTCGATGTACACAGAGCACCCAGCCCCTGGCACAACGTGCGCAGGAGTCTATCGTGTGTCATCCTCACCTGCATCTCTTCCTCTAGCACAGAGAGGAGATGTGCCTGCCCACTGAATCACAGCAGGACCCTCCAAAGGGGTTTGGGTACATTGCACTAGGGAGCCTGGTGATCTATTGAGGTACAGCAGGAAAGTATTAGAACTTCATTTATTTCTTTCATTCATATGTTTAACTTCTTCTTTGTTAATATTTATATTTTATCCTTAAACTTGAATTTTCATTTCATTTCTGCCGTCAAATTTTATTCAAATTGAGTGTATTTTTATGTTTGAGCCTTTCTTTTGATTACCCTAAAAGAATGAAAAGTAAAATTTAAAATTGGCTGTTTATCTCCTACGATTCAAAAGGCCTAAATTTTTTAAATCATGTGCATTGAATTGTGCGTATTATCATTACAAGTGTTAGTAGAACACATTGGGAAAAAAGTGATCAAATACATTACAGAAGAAGTAAAATAAAAATTAGAAATATTCATAAAAAATAAAAAAAGATTTTGTATAGTTCTTTTTCAGATGAGTTCCTATATCCTTAGCTGACTACAACTTATCAATAAAATGGCACAGGCACAGCAGCAATTCTATCCTGACTCTTCTTTTTAATAGATGAAAATGCTGAAACCCTTACTCACCTAAGTAAGTAGATGGGAACAAGGCATTTTAGTATAGCATCATCACTCAACTACTGTATTCTCTTTGTGTTATATTTGCCATAACAGAGCGTAGTTGAGTATTCTCAAAATTTATTTTTAAATGATAACTCAATCACATCCTCTTTCAATTCTGTTGTAAGCCAAGAATTAGAAACCACCAGATTTTTTAAAAGATAACTACACAATCACTAGAGTCTGTCACTTTCTTAGAGCCACATCAGTATTTCAAATGATGTCTTTGCATGAAGATTTTAACACATCCGTGTGATATACTATAGTAGCATTTGGGACAAGGGAGAAATGCATCATTTTTTTACAGGAAAGTGGGGTCGTTATTAAATAAGAGGTGGGAAAGAAGCCACAGAAAATCACCTAGGCCACAGGGGCCTTTTCAGGCAGGTGTATTGGTCTGCAAGTTGAGGATTACCTTAAAACCTAAACTCCTCATGCTCACATAACATAGAATGCCTTCTGCACTCCCATAACTCAATCTCCCTCTGTTTTCTGGGTTATGCTGCCACTGGTTGGGGAGAGGGGAGAGGTGCTAAGCCCCAACCTGGCTCCTGTTGGAGAAAGCGGCCAGTGAACAATCTCTTATAGCAAGGTGGCTACATCAGTATTTAAGGACAGGAGAATCCAACGATCACGGTTAAGCAGTTTGGGATTCTGCCTGTAAACAGTCTCTGTTCCCCGAACCCATCCTAAAATCTGCCACACACAGTGCATCACAAGGGAGAACTTGAAAAAAATCAGCCAAAGAAACCAAGGTCCATTTTGAGTTAGCACAGAGAAGAGAACAGCTGAAGAAGAGAGAGGGGGAGAAGTTCAAGAAACCCGTGAAGGAGAAACTTTGCGCCAAAACTGACTGTGGGAGCAAAAGCCTCCAAGAATCTACAGAGACCCGGGGGTAGACATTGGTTTTCATCCAGGATGTAAAGTAATGGTGTCTTCATCTAAGAGAACAGGACGACTTCAGCTAGAAACTGACTTATCCAGAGTGAATTAACACCCGGAACAAAGAGTACAGAACAAACCAAAGTCCTGTAGGCACTGCAATCTTTCCAACACCTGAACAGGGTTTGGTTCCAAGATGTGTACTCAAAACCTCCTACTCTGCCACTTACCATCTGATGACCTGGGGAAGTCATGGCCCTCTCCAGGGCTCAGCATTCCCATCAATAGAAGGTTTTGATATGAATCTTCAAGCAATTGATTTATATGTTCTGTGGGCAGTCACACCTCTCTGCTAGTGATAATCTGTATTTGCTGCTGCTCCCTACAGCTAGCTTCACCGCCTCAGCTCCAATGCAGATTATCAGGCATTAGATTTTCATAGGGAGTGTGTAACCCAGATCCCTTGCATGCTCAGTTCACAGTAGGTTCGAGTTCCCATAAGACTCTAATGTCCTCAGTGATCTGACAGGAGGCACAGCTCAGGTGGTATTGTGAGTGATGGGGAGCTGATGTGGCCTTATCTGTGTTAGTTATACCTAACTCATTTGTTCCTTGGGAAGATTATGGAAGATCGTTGCAGCACATTGCCTCACAATTGCTGTCAGCTATTATTACTACTGGTTCTGTTCTTGTGTTCTCTGCTCAAAGATTTTCCAGATATGTTCTGGATATGTCCAGATTTTCTTTATGCACATTCTAGAATTCACCACTCATTCATTCAGCACATATTTATTAAATGCCTTTTACATGCAGAGCACAATAAAAAATTAATTTTTATAATTTATTTTATTTATCCATTATTGAATTTACAAAGTCATGCTTAAAGAATTTAAAGAATTAGATATGTATGTTAGATAGTTTCAAAATTTCACCCCAAGGATTAAAAATCATGGCTAAAGGACAATTGGTGTCACATAAGGAGATAAAAACAGGAAAAGGAAAGATACAGAAATATATGCCATAATGACAAGTACAGTTAGTTATTAAAAGAGGGTCATGCATTTAAGGCTGAATTGCCAATTGTCTATTCAGAGCAAAGCCAAAAACATGACCAGTTAAAACATTCACACGAGCCCTGGCTGGTGTAGCTCAATGGATTGAGCCTGGGCCTGCGAACCACACGGTCGTGGTTTGATTCCCAGTCAGGGCACATGCCTGGGTTGCAGGCCAGTTCCCAGCAGAGGACTCACGAGAGGCAACCATACATTGATATTTCTCTCCTTCTCTTCCCCTCCAAAAATAAAGAAATAAAATCTTCAAAAAAAACACATTCACATGGTCCATGTAGAACAAACGTTACTTAGACTACAGCTGTCAGTAGCAGCAACAAGTAGACCTAAGGAAAATTATCCCAAGTGACACTGAATGATGTACCATGAACTAAGTGACACAGTGGATGACATCCCAAAGAATTTTTCTACAATGGTTCCAACAATATTGCATTTCTATTTAAAGATTAAAATAAAATGTTAAAGTAAAAAAGGAATTGGAAACTTCTTCTGAGCCTCAGTGGGAAATAAAAGAGGGTCAGTCCTGGCCAAAGAGGAGGGTTAATAATCCCTGTTCCTCCACCTCCAGGCAGGGAGCATCCACAGTGATGGTGGAGATCAGCCACACTGCACCACAGTGCACTACCCACCAGCATTCACACTGACAATGGAGCATAGATGGGGCTGTACAAAGGCTGTGGCTCCTCAGAGAACTGGACGCTTTCTCTGCACATTTGCTCCTTCCAAGGTCTCTGAAGGCTTAGTGCCAGAACACAGTTCAGTGAAAATGACTCTACGATCTGGTTTGGTGTCAGAGTCAGAATGTGGAGAGCACGAGATCTCATTTAATTGCAGGCTTTTTCCCCCTACTCTAGAGATTCAGATTTCAGAACTGCAGAGTAGAGCTAGGGCCCTAGCATTTTCAAGGAACTCCTCAGTGATTCCATGTTGGTGGTCCATGGACCATACTTGGTGAACCACAAATCTAAGAGGGATGGATGAACCATACACTTCAGTGAAACTGAGCTATAGAGACAAGTCGGTTATATTGAAGGTTATATTTGCTAACAAGAGCCTGAGTACATATTCTTGTTGCAGGTTTTTTAAAAAGCTATATATCTTAATAGATTTGAATTATCTTATTAAAGTCAATAACATAATTAGACTTGTGTCAGACTAGAAGATGGATAAGGAAGAATATTCCTAAGTCAGAGCCAATATTCCTTTAAAACAAAGTTCTATGTGTGTTTTGAGGCTGAGTCCTAAAAGTCCACACTGGAAGACATCACTGATATAATTTTGGCCTGGAAAAAAATAAAAGGTACTTATAAATGTCGCATCTTTGCCTTAAAAAAATCTCAATGATGCACCCATGAAACAATTAATTTTAAACATTGTTGTAGTGAAACCTCCAGATCACAATTACTTAGAAAATGTACCCCTGGGTATATAAATGAATTGATGCAACTACACATAGCTGTTGACTATCAGCCAATTCCATTTTGAAGGACATTTCTTGCAAATGTTGCTCTAAAAGATTTTAGAGTAGTTGGCTTTAAACCGTTGTTCTCGACAGTACTCACAAAGCAGGAGCACTCTGGAGACGGCATACATCGGTGACTATCAATCCACATCTTTAGCAAATAGAACCACAGAATTATGATTCTAATTCATCCAAAAGCAGTTCAAGTCTAAATGGACATTTTTATCAGAAGTGGGGGGGGGAGCAAAATATATTCCTCTTTGAAAATACTCGTACTTATCTAAGCCTCTCAGCAGACTGTCTTTCCTGCTGATTTTGAATCTCACAATAGTATGACTTTACAAGTTTTGTGTACACATGTGTAACTGGGATACACACCCAGTGTATCATGTGACTTCATTCTGACTAGTTCGTATTCAAAACCAAAGGCGATGGAGACTGTGAACAATCTAGTTCTTCATCTATTTCTCTATGACAATCAGCAGTGGACTAAGTTCTCAAAGCACACTTACTAGCCTGAGAAAAAAAACTAACAATTTGTGAAGAAGCAACTGCTATGTTTAGATGGTGTGCCTCAACTGGACCAGTAATTTAGGGGAGTAAAGAATATTTTTGTTCAAATATGGGACATACCAGTGTATTTATAAGTAAAATCATATGAAAGAAAAGAGCCAGGAAATTGGGGTATAGTAATCCCCCACTGCTCATCACAGTAGCTCTTATTTTATGTTTTCTTTGGCTATTCTTCCAGGTAAGAGTCCACGTAGGAAAAAAGTTTTCTGTAAACAGTTTGAATATAACCTAGAAAAATTATCCTGTGTACAAAAGGACACTCCAACAAAGTTATTATGAATAAACAAATTAATCATCAATTAGAGTAGACCACAAAGAATTTGGGTGGCAGGAAGTATTCATCAAATGTTTTAATTAACTTTAGTGTCTAAATATATTAATGAGGAAGCATTGTCAGACCAAATAAAGGAGGCACGTGCGAAGTTCAGGGCACTTTCTTCCATGGGTTATAAAACTAGAATGAGGAAGACTCCAAAGTATCCACAAGAAGTTCTGCGCTTCATCAATTTTACTCACAAAATTATAAATAGGTATCTTTGTCCACCACTTTCTCATCAATCCCTTTAAATACCTCTCACTTGAAATTTATTATATTTAGATTTGGGGAAAGTGATAGGTTTAAAATAAAGTCTTCCAAGGTCTACTTCATGTGATATTTTATAGTCTTGCCACTTGGGAGCTTTGTTTTCATCTCTCGTTTCTCTAACTTCAAGCTCAGAAAAAATCCTTGTCAAGCCAAAAATATGGAAGGAAAATATTTACAATTTCCCCAGCTATGGAATTAGTAAAGTCAGTTTAATTTGTCCATAATTTGTTGAAGAGAAACTCACTAAAGAAAATAAGGCCTAGTTTTAAGATCTTCAAACAGCAAAAAGTCAGCAATAAAATTGAAAAGCCACATTTCTACCTCACTCTCTACAGCCTTGAATTTTACCAGTTAGATTACAGAACAGACAGCTTGGGATGGGACGACCTGGAGCACTCGGGCCACGTGTCCCACAGCTGGGAATAAGTAGGAGGAGACTGACCACTGTGTCTTTAACACTAGCTACAGGGGGGAAACAGGGTTTACCTTGCACAATCATACAGATATATGCTTCTTTTCCCAAAGAAATATTATCAAAAGATTAAAAAATATTTCAGTCATTTAAAATTTTATCTTTTTCTTATAAAAAGAATAATGTTATGCTAATGAAACCCTGAGTTATATACTACCTTGCATATAAGAAAATGTAGGCCCCAAGAGGATTAAAGTATTCACTTTGAATTTTAAAATAAGAAAGTATTTTTGAAGTGAGCAAGTCTGTCTACTAATGCAGAAATTTCATCTCCAGTATTTCCAACCAGTGATTATTTATTCTATTTGAATATTTTTTATGATTCCATTCTACAAAATGCATTCCATTTCAAACAACACTAATCATTAGAAAGTTCTTCCTCACACAAACATAAAATCCACTTCCGTGGATTTCTTGATGGGTCTTACCTGGTTCTGTGCCTTGTGCGTATGCAGAATAAATCCAACCTGTTTACATATGTAACACTGAAGTTTTTTAGATGTGTTTATTTTAGTTGATGGGTACCATAATCCTTGTCATATTTATATGGGTACATTCCAATTTGCAAGGAGTTTTCTCAAAAAGTAAAGGCCACATTGGATGTGACCTTTCTCATGTGACATGTAAATATATAGTGTGGAACTATCACGGCCTCTGATCTGGACATCACCACCGGTCATACTGAATGACCCCGTATTTGTGTTAGACTTTAGAGCTACCACATTACATCCTAAAACCACTAAATCTTTTCATATGAACCATAATTAAATTACCATTAAGCGACTGATTTTTTAATAGACTTCATTACATTTATTCTGTTTAACTTTCCCTTATTTATGTTAGTGATAAATGTAAAGTGTCTGGACGTTTGTAAGCTTGATATGATCTAAAATATAAACTATTCCAAATTTTTTCATCCAAAATTTTGATATGCTTTTACATGTTTGTCCAATTTGATAGTACAAATATTGACAAGGTCAGAGTGAAATAGAGAACCTAAATTGATTATCATTAACAAATAGTCTTTGGGGATGAATTATGACTAGGGAATATAAGCTTGCCCATATGTCTGTTTTAAATATAGGGTTTATTATCATTCAGATACAGGGGAGCCAACCGGTCAGAAGACATCTGTCACTGAAGAATTAGTTTGTTACAGTTCCCAAGTGGACGAGGCACACCCCTCCATGCAGGGCTGCATGGGAGTGGGTCAGAGTCATCGGGAGGTGGAAGGAGTAAAAGGAAGATACAGGCAAAAGCCTCCATTGTGGTTGTTACAGGTAGGAATAGACAAGGTTTGGTAAACAGCTAAACGGGGTTAGGATTGCATAGTTCGAATAATTTCAGCAGGCTCTATTGCCTAGCACCTGTTCTCAGGGTAATTTAGGGCAGGGAGGTGGGTGGAAATGTGAATTGGGAATTTGTTGATCTGCACATCAGAGTTTGGGTGGCAGGCAAGTTGTTTGCTGTTCTAGGAATTAGGTAACCCTGGGAGGAAGCTAACAGTGAGATGCAGGTGCCAGAGCATCTAAAATACAGAAGATAAGATAATCTAGTTAATGCAATGTCTCCCATGTATCTGTAATGATGCCATTCACTTAGCCATTGACCTGAGCTTTTTTAAAAAGCAGATTTCTAAGACACACTCTACACCTTTTGAGACTAAAACCTGCAGGAAGCCAGGAGGGAATGAGGCACAGGTGGGGGCGAACCCACCTCATGTAGGGACCCTTAGCGTGAAGAACAGCCAGGGAAGCACAGGCATTGTGGGAGCCCCTGTGCCAGCAGGGGGAGCCCTGCAGAAAGCAGATTTTCTAGTTCATCAGGGAAAAGAATTTGACTTTCAATTGCCTGACTTTTCTTAGTAAAATCTTCCCTGACAAGCTAGAATATTATGCTCTCCATCCATAACACTGGGGTAGGTTTCCCAGATCTCCGGGCAGGAGTGTGAACAAAGAGAAGCGTCATCACTCTGAATACTCATCTGTGCTCTCAGAGCAGCCCAACTGCTGCCACAAGGCTCATAATCGAATCATTTCACGATAAGAATGAGTCTGACAGAGCCTGAGAAGACATGACTGTTTGGATCCCCCGCTGAGACGCCTATTTCTCTTCTCACTGATCCTTTCAACTATGTGGACATGTCTGCAAAAACACAGCCATAGGCAATAAAGAATGGAGCTTAGTTGTCTTTTCTGTCTCTTCTGGGTAAATTCCCTAGAATCTGGAAAAACAGACAACGACAGCCAGAAGAACACCTTGATCATCCCCACTTGCAGCTCACTTTAAGTCCACCCCTTCATTTACTGGCCGCTGTCAGAGAGGCAGGCAGGGCTGGGTGCCATGCTTGTTGGTACCATATGGCCTATCAGACAGCCTTGTTGGTGTTTCCGGCCTGACTCCCTCACCTCCCACCTAAAATTCTGGTGGCATTGAGGTTCCCAGTAATATGCTGCTAATGTTTATTTTTTCTTTCTAAACTCATAAGCCTATATGTCTAGAGTGAGAGATGTCCTCGTAAGACTCCCTTTCCCTCTCTCCCAAACTGGGAGCGGGATGCTTCATATCACAAAATGTATTGAAATGCTATCCAGTGGTCTGGGGCAGGAGTGAGGTGGAAGAGATAAAAAAGTATAGATGTATTTATTTACTAAATCTTTGTCTTTTTGCTTCCTCTGAGCCAAAGCAGGCAGCGCACCAGGAAACCATCGTATCTTTACATGGCAGGTAAGCTTCTAGCTTGGAATTCAGTCTGGCTGGGTTCAGAGTCTACCTGATCCACTACTTGTGTGACCTTGGGCAAGTTACTCATCTTCTGACTTCCACATTTCCACATCTGAGGAGGAGGAGGAACACATACAACAGCCACTTCAGAGGGTGGGTGTGAGGGCTTCATGAAATCAGGTGTGTTAATGCACTTCCCAAAGTGCATGGCACACGCAGGGTCTTCTCATCTCAGATGAAACAAAGGAGACTTCCACGGCCTGCCCTGTGGTGAGGCCCAGGTCACGGAGTGCTCTCTGCACAGGTAAATGTGAGCCTGGAAGCTAAAAGGAAATGATCCCCCTGCCACCTCTCTTTCACATGCCCATCCCCCAAAACACTCTTGTGAAAATACTGGAGATGAATCCACAGTACAAGAAAACCAAGAGCTGTACGCTCCAGCAGCTCCGCTGCATGAGAGGAGGTACCTTGCCTTTCAACAGTGCAGCCCAATGTTTCCATGTAGGAGATGCTCAAATTGTCACCAGTCGGTGAGCCTGACTTCGTGTTAATGTACTAACCATGTCTTTCATTTTCCATATTCTGATGCTTTGACATCTGGGGTCCTATGACTTTAGAGGGATTTTCTCCTCCCAGGATTAGCCAGTTCCTGGAGAGTAACAACTCACCTGCTGGAGTACTTTTCAAATGCAAACCAACCAATTCAGAGCCCACACCCCAACTGCCCTCTTTATCAGTTTCTCGTACTCTGAGCCATTCTCCATATGCCCTAATCAACCCAGGGGGCCAGGTACCACAACCAACAACAGCTCCCACGTCCCCAAGCACACTGAAATTATTCAAACCAAGGACTACTAGGCCGTTACCCTGCCTAGTCTGTTCCTCCTTGTGGAAACCCAATAAAGGTTCTTGCCCATTATTTCCTTCTTGCTTCCTGTCCTCTGCCTCCTGTCTGAGCCTGCTGCTTCCTGTGCTCCCTGTGTGGTCCTGTGTGGCAGGACGGCCCCCAACTGCCTCTTGGGAACTGTAACACACTGTCTTTACCATGGTGATCATCTCCTGTTCTATTTGCCTCACTATACCTAAATAATAATAAAATCTATATTAATACAGCTGGGCACTAAAAATTTAAGTGAGAAAAAAAAGCAGCTTCTCAGGACATTCACTACTCAGCCACCCAGGCAATTAATTACCCTGAGCTAGTTTGCAGAGGGCACAACAGTATCAATATACTGACTCTTACAGTTTCAAGGAGTCATCTCAGGATTCCCTACCTGGCAGAATGTAACCCTGCCCCACTGCCTCCAAAGTAGCAGAATCTTGATGTAGAGATGACAGCTGGTCCACACTCACTCATTGCCAGGTGCACCTACCTGCTCACCACATAAGGTACCATGGTCATGAGGAGTCCCTGAGGCTGGTCACCTGAAAGAGGTCAAAGGTCAGCAAAGGCTTCAGAAAATGCTAATCAATCATGCATGGCCTGGTACTTTCTACTAGGAATTTTTTTCTCCAAAAATTCTAACACTCTGATGAACTGGGGATTAGGGCTTTAAGACACGAATTTTGAGGGGATACAATGCAGCCCATAACAATTAGTAACTTTAACCACTAGGCAAGTCAGTATATTGGCAGAAGACCGGGGTTTGATTTCCGCTTCAGCCATTTACAAGCTGTGTGACCTTCTGGCAAATTTCTTACCATCTCAGTGCCTCATTTTTCCCATTTGTGAAAGTGGACATAATAGTATTAACTTACAGAGATTTTTATGAGGATAAAAAATGTCATATAGAGCAGTGACAGGCAGTTGTTCAGCTCAGAAAATGTTACTATCATTAAAAGAATTATTATGTCAGCGGAATTTACTCTGCCCTCAGTGAGTTGAATCACTTACACAGTCCACCTGAGTAAAACCAACATTGTGGAACGAAAGACACTTCCACACTTCTGGCCAAGATGGAGGCGTAGGTAGACACACTGTGCCTTCTCACACAACCAAAATTAAGGACAACAAAAATTCAGAAACAAAAAACCAACCAGATCTGACAGAAAATTTAACTGTACAGAGGTCCAACAGCCATTCATCCAGACAGAGAGAGAAAACAGAGAGATGCGGACCTCTCTGCCTGGTTCTAGGAATTGTAACTTGACCCCCTATAGCTAAGGGCTAGCAATGACCTCTGGAATGCGAGCCGCTGGAGACAAAGCTTGTCTCTGGTAGCAAATGCTGCCTCAGTTTCCTCTCCCTGCCCCCAAAGCTTGGTCGGAAGTCAATGACAGGTAAGACCCCTCACAACGGGGGGCAACCTAAGCCAGACTCAATCACTTGGGAGGCCTTCATGGGAGGACTCGGGGGGCTGCAACAAAGAAGGAGCAATGGACTCTCATCCCCCAGCTTTGAGATAGGCTGAGTCCCCTTGTCCTCTGGGAGAAGCGCTTACTGGCTCTAATCCCCTTAAGCCTGAATACATGTTGGGGAGGGGTGCAGCTCCTTGCCTTGCTAGAGCGTGTCCTGGGGAAAAATCTGGCATCACAAAGACTTCCTGAAAAACCTGTGAAATCTGCTCTGCTAAGAGTGCTCTCATTCATATGTTAAGGATTCGAGCAGGAAACCCTAAAACTCTCTTCCTGACAGACTCTGACTCATACTAAGCCCTCAGATTTCTCTGAAATGTTATCTACTGTTTGATCCTTGCCACCCTGTATTGCTGTGTATTACGACCCAATAAAAGCCCTTGGAAGAAGGGTCTCAAGGCCTTTTTCCCCTGAGAAACTGGCCACTGCTCACAGCCTTTTTCCTCTGGAAAAATGCCCACCTCTCCTACCCAAGCAGATCACATCATGTCTCAGTCACGTTTACTCTCATCCGTGGCACACGGGGAGACTTGTGGGGAAAGTTGCCCCCACAGAGAGAGAGGAGAAAGAAGATGGGGGCTGGGTAAGAGGGAGCTGATTCCACTTCCCTCTATACATGGGAGAAACCTGGCCGATCTATGGAGGAACACAGCAGACAGCCAACAGTACCACAGCATATATGAAAATAGGAGATCAAAAATTGTAGTGGACACTGAAAAACCAGAAGGTAAGGAGAGTGCTTCAGGACAATAAGAGCCCAGAGATCAGTGAGGGGACCAGGAAGGTTGCAGCCCCAGGCCCAGGTCCTGCTGGCCAGGCCACTGGGCTTTTGGGAGAGAGCTGGGTTGGCTCTCTGTCCCCAGCCAAGCAGAGTTCGAGCAGCACTGGGAGAGAGCTGGTTGCTTGAAGTTGCAGAGAGCGGAAATAAGGATTGAGTGGCAAACACACAGGGGCTGTGAGCACCACACATAGCCCTGAGAAGAGAGTGCACCCAGCCTGAGGGACCAGAGACAGCCTGTCCGGGTGTGTGCACTCACAACCCAGGGAGAAAGAGCTTTGTGGAACACCTGGGGACCATGCCCGTGGACCTGTAGAGAACATGCGAGCCTCAGGAGACCCAGAGACCACACCCATAAACTCAGAGTGAGCACTCGAACCTCAGGAGATTCAGCCTTCACCCATAAATCCGGAGTGAACCGGAGTGCCTCAGGAGACCTGGAGACCACATCTGTAAACCTGCCCCTCAGCCTGCTGCAGCCAGCAAGAACAGAAAAACTGGTTTGACCAGTTTGAAACCAGCAAGAGGTTTTGTTTGTTTTGTGTGTGTGTGTGTGTGTGTGTGTGTGTTTTGTTTGTTTACTTTTTAAAAGTACTTTTTCATTTTTAAATTTTATTATTTTTTATATCTCAATTCCTTTTGCTTCTCTTTCCTTCTTTCTTTTTTTATTCCTTCTTCCTTTCTTTCCAATTTTATTTTTTCTACCTTCCTTAGTCTGCTTTTTTTTTTAATACCCGCAAATGAGACAAAAAAACCTGGAACTGTGAAAAGACAAGAGTTGGACCCAAGAGGGGGCATCCCAACAGCTGAGACAGTGAGACAAATTTCACTTTGCTATTTCAGAGAACCTGCAAGATATTGCATATTTGTATTATTATTTTTACATTATTCTTACATCTTTTATTTGAATTTTTTGTATTCCTCTTCTTTTTTCCTTTTTAAAAAACTTTATTTATTTATTTTATTTTATTTATTTATCTTTAGAGGGGAAGGGAAGGAGAGAAGGAGAGAAATATCGATGTATGGTTGCCTCTCGTGAGTCCCCTGCTGGGAACTGGCCTGCAACCCAGGCATGTGCCCTGACTGGGAACTGAACCGCGATCTTGTGGTTTTGCAGGCCCATGCTCAATCCACTGAGCCACACCAGCCAGGGCAAAATTTATTTATTTTAATTGTTGTTCAAGGACAGTTTTCTGTCTTTTACTCCCATCTCCCCCCACCCCCCAAGTGCTCCATACCTCCCTTTCATTTCTACCCCCCTTAGTTGTTAATGTGTCCTTTATACTAGTTCCTGTAAATCCTTCCCCTTTTCCGCTGAGATTCCCTCCCCTCTCCACTCTGGTCACTGTTAGCCTGTTCTCTATTTCAGTGTGTTTCGTTACATTTTGCTTGCTTGTTTGTTTTGTTGTTTAGATTCCTGTTAAAGCTGAGATCATATGGTATTTGTCTTTCGCTGCCTGGCTTATTTCACTCAGCATAATGTATTCCTTTTCTTTCTGTTCAGTCTTCTTTGCTTGGCTGGTTATATTGTATCATTTGACAGGTTTCCCCTATTTTCTCATTCATAGTGTATTGCTAATTTACTGTCCTTCACTTCACCTGTGTTCCATTAGCACACTACTGAAGGCCCGATACTCCCTATTCTTTGTATCTAGATCTCATAAATTCTGCCATATGATTGTTGCTCTAATATTATTGTAAATAATAGCTGTTCCATACTATTATAAATACTACACAACACTCCTCCCAGATCTTAGCCCACTTTACAGTTTACTGAACTCTATTACTGTAATGGTTAACTATATTCTCTCTCACATACACCTATTTACCATCTTTTATTCTCACTTGACCTCAGAATCTGAACTCCCACAACCTCACTGCTTTCTAGATCCAACTCATAATCCTTCCCTCCCCAACAAGAGTCTTATCTTCTTTCCAACCTTTCTAAAAAGTGGCCAGTTGGATGGTATATCATGGTTAACCCTATACATAGCCAAAGGATCTCCTATCTCTTCTTTACTGGCCGGTACTATAAATAGCATAGAATACTCTCTTGCTGTCTTAAACCATTTTGCCTTACCCCTCAAACTGATCACAAAAAAAGTAGGTGGAAGCAGTGAACATCAGGATACCTGAAGAAAAATGCACCACTGAATCTCACAGCTATTCTACCACAGAAGCTCACACCATAAACCCAGGGAGTCACAACAGATCAGTTTAAGAAGCTGAGGCTAACAAGAAGAGTCTCGCAAACAGTGGGAAGACAAAGAAACAATCCCCAAATGAAAGGAAAGAAGAAAACCTCAGAAAGAAAATGAAATGAATGAAATAATGAATGAATGAATGAAATGAATGCTAAATGAAATAGAGGCAACTCAACTATCAGATATTGAGTTGCAAGCAATGGTTATCAGGAAGCTCCATGAACTCACAGCGAATTACCAGAAACTACAGGAAAACTACAATAAACTCACTGCCAACTATATCACCATGAAAAAGGAAATAGAAACTATCAACAAGGCCCAAGAGAAAATGAAGAATACAATATCTGAACTGAAGAACACAGTAGAAAAAAATAAAAGCAGGATAGATGAAGCAGAAAATCAGATCAGTGAGCTGGAGAATAAATTTTTAAAAAATCCAGGAAGAGCAAGGAAAAAAAGGGGGGCTCAGAAAGAATGAAGAGAGATTAAGAGAGATGCAAAACAATATGAAACATAATAATATCCGAATAATAGGGATACCAGAAAAAGAATAAGAAGAGCAAGGGATAAAAAACCTATTTGAAAAAGTAATGAGGGAAAATTTCCCTTATTTGATGAGAGAAAAAATCAGACAAGTCCAGGAATCACAGAGAGTCCCAATCAAGAGGAACCCAAAGAGACCCACTTCAAGACACATCATAATAAAAATGGCAAATTTCCAAGACAAAGAGAGAATCTTAAAGGCAGCAAGGGAGAAAGAGGCAATAACATATAAGGGAGCCCCAAGAAGGTTAGCAACTGACTTCTCAATGGAAATGCTCCAAGCCAGAAGAGAATGGCAAGAAACATTACAAGTAATGAGAACCAGAGAACTACAGCCAAGGCTACTTTACCCAGCAAGGCTCTCAATCAAGATAGAAGGCCAAATAAGGTGCTTTCCAGGCAAAAGAAGTCTAAAAGAATATATCTCCAGCAAACCAGCTCTGCAAGACATGCTAAAGGGACTGCTTTAAGGAAAGAAAGGAGAAGAGAGAGAGAGAAACACATGTAGAAAAATGGCAATGAATAAGTAACTATCGATAATAACCTTAAATGTAAATGGCTTAAATGTTCCAATCAAAAGACATAGAATAGCTGAATGGATAAGAAAGCATGACCCACACATATGCTACCTACATGAGACCCACCTCAGGACAAAAAACCTACACAGACTAAAAGTGAGGGGCTGAAAACAAATTTTCCAGGCAAACAGGGGGAAAAAAGCCAGGGTAGCAGTATTCATGTCAGAAAAAATAGACTTCAAAAAATGGGCCATAAAGAGAGACCCAGAAGGTCACTTCATAATTCTTGGGGGAAGAATCCCCCAAGGAGACATAAACATTGTAAATATATATGCACCCAACATAAAAGGACCTAAATACATAAAAAATCTTAGAGGACTTCAAGAAAGACATTGATAGCAACACAATCATAGTATGGGATTTTAACACCCCACTGTCGAAAATGGACAGCTCTTCCAAACAAAATATTAACAAAGATATTGTGGCATTGAACAACGCCCTAAATGAAATGGACTTAACTGATATATAGAGAGCCCTTCATTCTAAAGAAGCTAAATATACATTCTTTTCAAATGCACATGGAACATTTTCAAAGATAGACCACATGATAGGTCACAAAACGAGCCTCAACAAATTCAAGAAAGTTGAAATCATACCAAGTATTTTCTCCAACCACAAGGGACTGAAACTACAAACCAACCCCAAGGAAAAAACCCAAAACACTCAAACTTATGGAGATTGAATAGCATGTTATTAAACAATGAATGGGTAAAGAATGAAATTAGGGAAGAAATAAAAAAATTTCTGGAAACAAAAGAAAATGAACTCACAACAACTGAAAACTTATGGGATACAGTGAAGGCAGTCTTGAGAGGGAAGTTCATAGCAATACAGGCTTACCTAAAAAAGACAGAAACATTTCAAACAAACAACCTAACCCTACTCCTGTAAGAACTTGAGGAACAACAACAAACACATCCCAGAGCAAGTAGAAGGAAGGAAATAACCAAGATCAGAGCAGAATTAAATGACATAGAGACTAAAAACACAATTCTAAGGCCCAATGAATCCAGGAGTTGTTTTTTTTTTTGAGAAGATAAACAAAATCAACAAGTCTTTAAGCAGGCTCATCAAGAAAAGAAGAGAGAGGACCCAAATAAACACAATCAGAAATGAAAGAGGAGAGATTACAACTGACACCACAGAAATACAAAGGATTGTAAGAAATTACTATGAAGAATTGTATGCCAAGAAATTTGAAAACCTAGGTGAAATGGACAAATTTCTAGAAAAATATAATTTTCCAAAACTCAAAGAAGAACAAGCAGAAAACCTGAAGAAGCCAGTAACAGCAGATGAAATTGAAGAAGTAATCAAAATCCTCCTGACACACAAAAGCCCTGGACCAGATGGTCTCACAGGAGAATTCTACAAAACATTTAAGAAAGAGCTAACCCCTATCCTTCACAGACCATTTGAAAAAATTCAAAATGATGGAAGACTCCCAAACTCTTTTTATGAAGCCAACATCATCCTAATCCCAAAACCAGATAAAGACACAACAAAGAAAGAAAACTTCAGGCCAAGATCGCTGATGAACATAGACACTAAAATCCTCATCAAAATATGGGCAAACTGCATCCAATAATATATTAATAAGGTCATACACCATGACCAAGTGGGATTCATCCCAGGGATGCAAGGATGGTTCAATATTTGCAAATCAATAAATGTAATACACCACATAAACAAAAGCAAAGACAAAAAACACATGTCAATAGATGCAGAAAAAGCACTTGATAAGGTACAGCACCCATTTATGATAAAAACAATTAGCAAAGTGTGAATAGAGGGAGCATTCCTCAACATAATAAAGGCCATATATGAAAGACCTACAGCCAACATCATACTCAATGGGCAGAAACAAAAAGTTTTTCCACTAAGATCAGGAACAAGACAAGATTGTTCACTTTCACCACTTCTATTCAATATAGTATTGGAAGTCCTAGCCACAGCAATAAGACAAGAAAAGGAAATAAAAGTCATCCAAATCAAAAAGGAGGAAACAAAATTGTCATTGTTTGCAGATGACATGATAGTGTACATAGAAAATTCTATAGACTCCACCCCAAAACTGCTTGACCTAATAAATGAATTTGGCAAAACAGCGGGATACAAAGTCAATATCCAGAAATCAAAGGCATTTTTGTATACCAACAATGAATCAGCAGAAGCAAAAATCAGGAAAATAATGCCATTTGATATAGCAACAAGAAAAATAAAATATCTGGGAATAAACCTAACCAAAGAGGTAAAAGACCTGTATGCAGAAAACTACACAACACTGAAGAAAGAAATCAAGGAAGACACAAACCAATGGAAACATATACCAGGTTCATGGATCAGAAGAATTAACATCATCAAAATGTCCATATTACCCAAAGCAATTTACAGATTCAATGCAATACCTATTAAAGTACCAATGGCATATTTCACAGACATAGAACAAACACTTCAAAAATTTATATGGAACCATAAACAACCCTGAATGGCTGCTGCAATTTTGAGAAAGAAGAACAAAGTAGGAGGGATCACAATACCTGATATCACACTGTATTATAAGGCCACTGTATCATTAAAACAGCCTGGTACTGGCATAAAAACACACACATGGACCAGTGGAACAGAATAGAGAGCCAAAAAAGAAACCCAAGTCTCTATGGTTAATTAATATTTGACAAAGGGGGCAGTAACATAAAATGGAGTAAAAATAGCCTCTTCAACGAATGGTGTTGGGAGAACTGGACAGCTACGTGCAAAAAAATGAAACTCGAGCACCAACTTACACCATACACAAAAATAAATTCAAGGTGTACAAAAAATTTAAATATAAGTCATGACACCATGAAAATCCTAGAGGAGAACATAGGCAGGAAAATCTCAGATATTTCACACAGCAGTATTTTTATTCATATGTCCCCTAGAGCAAGAGATATAAAGGAAAGAATAAACAAATGGGATCTCATCAAAATAAAAAGCTTCTGCATGGCTAAAGAAAACAATATTAAAATAAAAAGAGAACCAACTCTATGGGAAAACATACTTGCCAATACCTCAGACAAGGGTTTAATCCCCAAAATATATAAAGAACTTACATGACTCCACTCTAAGACAAGCAACCCAATTAAAAAGTGGGCAAAGGACTTCAACAGACACTTCTCCAGGAGGACATACAGAGGATCCAGAGACATGAAAAGATGCTTTGCATCACTAGCTATCAGAGAGATGCAAATTAAAACCACAATGAGATACCACTTTACACTGGTCAGAATGGCCATCATAAATAAAGCAACAAACAAGTGTTGGAGAGTATTCAGGGAAAAGGGAACCCTAGTGCACTGTTGGTGAGATTGCAGACTGGTACAACCATTATGGAAAACAGTATGGAATTTTCTCAGAAAACTAAAAATGGATCTGCCTTTTGACCCGGCAGTTCCACTGCTAGGATTATACCCTAAGAACCCTGAAACACCAATCCAAAAGAACCTATGCACCCCAATGTTCATAGCAGCACAATTTACAATAGTCAGGTGCTGGAAGCAACCTAGGTGCCCATCAGGAAATGAATGGATCAAAAAAACTATGGTACATTTATACAACGAAATTCTATGCAGCAGAAAGAAAGGAGCTCCTATCCTTTGCAACAACATGTATGGAACTGAAATGCATTTTGCTAAGTGAAATAAGCCAGGTGGTGAAAGACAAATACCACATGATCTCACCTTTAACAGAAACCTAAACAACAAAACAGTCAAACAAGCAAAATATAACCAAAGACACTGAAATAGAGAACAGGCTGACAGTGTCCAGAGGGCAGAGGGGAAGGAATTTCAGGGCAAAAGGAGAAGGGTTTACAGGAACAAGTATAAAAGACACATGGACAAAAACTAGGGGGATGGAAATGGGAGGAAGTGGGGAGCACTAGGGGGAGGCTGAGATGGGAGTAAGAGACAGAAAACTATACTTGAACAACAATTAAAATTTAAAAATGTTAAAAAAAGAAAAAGAAAAGAAAGATACCTCCAAATAAGCTGAAGTGTGTATTTTTATCAGAAATACATTACATTATTTTGAACATAAAGGTACACTTTAAGTAATAAAAATCAGTTTGTCCTGCATTCATTTAATAGGTGTTGAACAACATGTAAACAAAATTAGCTCTAGGGGAGCAACATTATTAGCCCTTAGAGCTGGTTCTCAGTCTCACCCCAGCAAATGTATGGAACTGTTTCACCCAAAAGCCTTGGGGACATTCACTAATCCAACCAAGCAAGGTGTTTGGCATGATATCAAGGAGGCTGGACTAGAATGCATATGTAAGCAACAAATTAAGTGCACTGGACATAACTATGGAAGCAATGGGACACAGAAGGGAGCCTAGGTAATAAGACACTGGAGAAAGAGAATTTGCAGGTGTTTATCCAGCACCATCAAATGTGCAAACATTAAATCTGTGGATGTAAGTTTCCCTCTCTACCAGGATATTTTCATCTGATCTCACTCCAGTGTTTCTGGGATTTATAACCTTCAAAAAGATATTCAAATTCTCTGTGTTTCAATTTCTTTAACTGTGAAACAGAAATGATAATACCTTCTTTTTAAGGTTATTGTGAAAATTAACAAAAATTAAAAGCACTCAATAATGACAGGTATTTTTATTGTTATTGTAATTATTATTCATTTCTCTTTGCCCTGTTTTCACATCAGAAAACAACCTGTGGATTATTAAATTGTTTACAGAAACTCTGATACCATGGCACAGAGCACCCTGTCCATTAGACACAAATATTCTGGTCTCTGTGGCAAATTAATAAATTAGCTTTCTGGTGTGCATCCCAGACTCTAAGTTTGGTTAGGTCAGTCAGTCTGATCCAATTTGGAGCACTAGTAAAACTAAACTGAACACATGTGAAATCAGATTGGGACTCTGGAACGTCCTCCTACAGTAAATACTACCATCACCTAAGGCTGGCTGCCCTGTGAGCACCGCCCTACCCCAGTCCTCAGCTTGCAACATATGAAAGATGGAGAGTCTTGCCTAAGAAAAAGAAGAAGATAAAAAATATGAATAGTAAAATAGCAACCAACTCACAGTGCTCAACAACTGAACCTAAAACAAAAACAAAACAAAGACAAACTAAGCAAACAACTACAACAGGAACAGATTCACAGAAATGGAGATTACATGGAGGGTTATTCCCCGCAGGGGGAATAATTGAGGAAAAGATACAGAGAATAAGAAGCATAAATGGCAGATAGAAAATAGATAGGGGGAGGTTAAGAATAGTATAGGAAATGGAGAAGCCAAAGAACTTATATGTATGACCCATGGACATGAACTAAGCCAGGGGGGGAGGGGGAGGGGGCGGGGGGGTGCGTTGCAGGGAGAGGGAATCCTGGTGTGAAGTGGGATTTGGGGTAGAGGGGAATGAAGGGGAGAAAAAATTTGGGACAGCTGTAATAGCATAATCAATAAAATATACTTTAAAACAAGGAAAAGAAAGAAAATCAAGGGTCTGGGGGAAAGCCATTAAGTTTTCATAACACTCAGAATATCTGATGACACCAGAGGAAGTAACTGTCTTCATTTTAAAATACTTTCAAATGTAGCATATCATCTGATTCTAATATCAACTTTGTGGATGCAGAGCAGACAGTGAATCACTATCTTTTTTTAATAAAAATGAAAACTTTGAGAAGTTAAGTCTTGCCCCAAAAGATACAAACTTCCAGTTATAAAATAAATGCTATGAGTATATAATGTACAATAGAGTTAATAATATCATATTGTATATCAACGTTGCTAAGACGGCAGATATTAAAAGTTCTCATTACAAGGAAAAAATTTGTAACTATATATGGTGATAGATGTTAATCAGACTTATCATGATAATCATTTTGCAACATATACACATATTGAACCATTCAATACCTGAAACTAGTATAATGTTATATTTCAATTGCAACCTCAATAAAAATAAATAAATAAAAGTCTCATCCCAAATTATACAGTTGTCATCAGGTGGAATCAAACCTCACACAGATCATTCTACCAGAACCTCTTGCAAAACAATACAGGATTATATTCAGACAAGACTTTGCCAGCTTTTTTAGTATTTCTTTTTTAGAGGACATCTTTCTTTTGCAATCATTTTTAATAAAGCAGTAAAACCTTTTAATGGCTAGAGACTTCATATTGTAAAAAAGAGTATGGAAAACATATATCGTGATAAATTGGAAAAACTGGACTAAACCCTTGACCTTTAAAAGGTGTTCTGGCAATGGATGGGTAGTTCTTACCAAACCAATATTCTCACATATAACAACTATAAACTCTGAATGGAATGTAAAAGAACTACCTGAAGACACTAAAGAATACACAAAAGCAGGAAGATAGATACTCAAAGGGGACGGAAACAGGAGAAGGGAAGACACTGGGTGAGTTTCCCACATTTATGGCTTTTAAACTGAGGGGAGGTCCCAGTCTGTATCATGTGACAAAATCTGGGATTTAAAAAGTGTTTTTGTGTGTTTTGTTTTCAACACACAATAGGCTTAAAGAATAAGAGAAGTGAGATTCGGTAGAACTAGAAGCAGAAAAATAAGGAAAAAGCTCAAAAAAGAGAGAGCCAGAGAACCAAATTCTGTGTATAAACATGGCCAGGCCCCTTGCCAACCTCTGAATCACATTTGCACAGCCAACTGCAGGCTGGAGTGAAACTGGGAAGAAAGACTTTGCACTTAGGGTTCAACAAGTTAACAACATGCCAAAACAAAACATCAATGCTTTTTATTCTAACAGCAGAACCCACAATCTATATAATATCACACAATATCCAGGGCATATTCTAAAATGATTTGACATGAAAAAATAACAGGAATACTTGTAAACTTTAAACTATGTTATATACTGCTCTGGTTGGGTGGCTCAGTTGGTTGGAACATCATCCCACACACAAAAAGGTTTTAGTTTTGATCCCTGGTGAGAGCACATGCCTAGGTTGTGGGTTCAGTCCAGTTCAGGGCACATAAGGGAGGCAGTCAATTGATGTTTCCCTCTCATATCAATGTTTTTCTCTCTGTCTGCCTCTCTCTCTCTCTCCATCTGTCTCTCTCTCTCCCTGACCCTGCCTTCCCCTCTAAAATCAATAAACATATCTTCAAATAGGGATTAAAATAATAAAATAAAATAAAATATGTTGTATACTTAAAAGATCATGCAGATACTAACTTTGAGAAGACCCAGAGGTTAGAATTTGTACACAAAGATTTTATTTTATTTTTTTAAAGATTTTATTTATTTATCTTTAGAGGGGAAAGGAAGGAGAGAAATATCAATGTATGGTTGCCTCTCATGAGTCCCCTGCTGGGAACTGGCCTGCAACCCAGGCATGTGGCCTGACTGGGAATCGAACCACGATTGTGTGGTTCGCAGGCCCGTGCTCAATCCACTGAGCTACACCAGCCAGGGCTGTACACAAAGATTTTAAAGCAACTGCGATGACTATAATCTAGGACACATAAAAGAAAATATATTCATAATCAATGCAAAGAAAGAACACATAGGCAGAGAAACAGAAGTCATAAAAAAAGAACCAATTCTATGACTAAGAGGATCACACTTGAAACTGAAAATTCACTGAATGGCCCTGGCTGGTGTGGCTCAGTGGATTGAGCAAGGACCTGCAAATCAGAGGGTCACTGGTTCAATTCCCAGTCTAGGGCACATGCCTAGGTTGCAGGCCAGTTCCCCAGTGGGGGATGCATGAGAGGCAACCACACATTGGTGTTTCTATCCTCCTCTTTCTCCTTCCCTTCCCCTCTTTCTAAAAATAAATAAAATATTTTTAAAAAGAAAAAGAAAAGTCACTGAATAAGAGTAAGAGCAGGTTAAGGATGTCAGAATAAAAATAAAAGATGAAAATAGAAATTATCTGAATGAAAAAGTGAAGAAAATATTTTAAAAAGTCAACAGAACCTCAGGGAACTATGCAGATTCCCAGTTGAAAGCAGGATACAGCAAATCATTGATATTAGTGATCATAAACAATTGTTCCAAGATGATCTGTTTGCCAAATAGCCCAAAGATGGAATTATGTCCTACTCACTTTAAAAGAAAACTCTGAATGACCTTATTAAATTTAATGCATACAACTGCCCCCCAAATTTCCCATAATATTAAGAAATCCGGTCATAATGGCAAGATAATCTTGATAACACAGACCAGGTGAAAGTAAAAACTATATTATTTCTTGGAAATACATGAAGCTTCAAGAACTAAAAGCCCCCTAAAAGACATAGACTTAAAGTCTCATTAGATGTAAAAGAAAAACTGAATTATACAAAGAGACTCGGCCTTTTTATACAGGTTTGAATCTAAAACCTTGGATGGCAAAATGGAGGTGGGGACCTAATCAAGAATCTGTTGCTTGACAGCTGGATTCTGCAACCTCAGCTAGTCTAAGGAAATACTTTTTTTCTGTTAGGTCTTGTAAATTCTCTGCAACTCTAGACAGACAATCCCAGGAAACTACAAAAAAAAAAAAAATCAGCCAATCCACAGCTTTGGCACATCTGTAACCAGCATGTGTCAGTGTAATCAGTCCTGAAAGTATTGCTATATTTCTGTTAGTTTCTTCTGCTTTTTAAGGTATTTGAGGCATTAGATAGATGAGATTTGTGATTTTATTTAATGTTCAGAAGAGTTTGATTAAATAAATCTGCAATTAATGCTTAAGCATTGGGGTACTTTAATTTGTGGAACATCTGAGTTTTGATTTATTCATCTTAAGTAGCCTGTAAATACTTAGAAGAATATTAATCATTTATGCTCAATGTTTGAAGAAATGTTAATCATTTAAATAAATTAGAACATTAGCAAAATGAACATTAAATAAAGTGTAAATACTTACTAGTGTTATTTACTCTTTGAGGTACTTTTTCTCATAGAGCGGAATCTAGTCAACAATTTTTGAATAGCAAATACGGACAAAACATGGAAGGAATAGGATATCTTATGTGTATTTCCATAATATCACATTGTATATTACTCATATTCCAACATAAGGCATTTCTAACATTATTCTCTAACTTCCATTTTCAAAAGATCTGATTTAATCTAGTTCTGATGAGAGAGTAATATTGTTTCAACAACCAGAGCTATAGATCAAGGGAAAAAGTCTTTTGCATTCTCAGCTGAGATTCATGCCCCACAAGAAGCACCTTTGATATTTGATCATTTTTCTTCTGAATGTCCATATCTAACTCATCTGTCAGACTGGCAAGGCACCCACACATGAGGTAATAATAACCAAGCTTCAGTGAAAATGGATACCAAAAAAAGAGGGCCAAAAAGACAGATCCTTCAAACTGGCTGTAAATGTTGTTTCTCCCTACACACACCATTTTTTCATAATTACTTCACCTTTATTTGTCCTTTTTCAGAAGACTGTAATTAATTAATATCCAAAAGTGACAGATAAGTGAGAGGGTTTTTTTTTAGTATCAGAAACTTATAATAAATATTAAGATGGCTTATTTACATATACTAATTTACTGAAATCATTATTCTTTTTTTAAATAATTTTTTTATTTAATTCTTGTTCAATTACAGCTTTCTGTCTTATATTCCCAACCCTGCCTGCTCCCCACCCCATGCTCCCCACCTCCCTCCCATTTCCACCCCCCACCCTTAGTTATTGTCCATGTGGCCTTTATACTTGTTCATGTGAGTCCATCGTCAAACTGTCCTCGGTAGATGTCTCCCATGTCTTTTGGAGATGACTCTGATAATCTTTTACATCGTGGTAAAGTATACAGAGCATGAAATTTACCCTTCTAACCATTTTTAAGTGTACAGTTCAGAGGCATTCACTACATTCACATTGCTGGGCCACCATTACCACCATCTGTCTACAGAACTCACCTTCCCAAACTGGAACTCTGTCCCCATTAAACACTAACTACCAACTCTCTACCTCCATCCCACCCCACCCCCAGCACCCTGTAACCACCATTCTACTTTTTGTCTGTTAAGTGGACTATTCTAGGGACCTCATATAAGTAGAACTATATAGTACTTGCTTTGGGAGGACTGACTTATTTTACTTGGCATAGTGTCTTCAAAGTTAATTCGTGTTACAGTATATATCAGAATTCCATTGCTTTTTTGAGGACAAATACTATTTCATTGTATTTGTCATTTGTATTTCATTTCATTTCAATTTCATGCTCTGTATACTTTACACCACATTTTTTACCTATCCATTCGCTCATCAATGGATACTTGGGTTGCTTCCATGTTTTAGCGACTGTGAATGCTGCAGCTATGAACCTGAGTGTACAAGTATCTGTTTGAGTACTGGACTTATCAGGGAAATCACTTTGTAATTTATGTAAAGGTCTGACCACTGGGCTCTATACCTAAAAGTAATTAAAATAATAATGACTCTCAAAAACACAAACCCAAACCAAATTCAGGTGTCCACACTCAGTTCTTTTAAGTATGAGTGCAGAAGTGGAATCACTAAATCATATGGTAGTTCTGTTTAATTTTTCAAGGAACCACCATACTCTTTCCACAGCAGTTGCACCCTTTCACGCTGCCACTAGAAGTGCACAGGGTTCTAATTTCTTCACATCTTCACCAGCACTTCTTATTTTCAGGGACTCTTTTTAAGTAATAGCAGTCCTAAAAGGTAATTTTTGCATTCTGGCATTCTGGATGAGATTTATGCCCCACAGGGAAAATCTTTGATGTTCAATCATTTCTTTCAACTCTGCATTTCTAAGCTCATCTGCCAGGCTGGCAAAGGGCCCACACATTAGGAAAAGGCAAGTGACTGATTCCTGAGTGTGGGGTTTTCTTTTGTGGGGAAGAAATGGCCTTAAAACTGGATAGAGATGATGCATTCACAACACTGTAAATGTACCAAGAGTCACTTAATGTGCACATTAAAATAGCTAATGGTTATATTTGTATCATGTAAATATTCCTCAATTAAAACAAAAAAATATCTGTGGAATGGGGAAAAAGGAATAAGGCACTGCTGCATGAGAATGAGAACTCAGGAGAAAAAAAGTGTTTCAAGCGGAAGTGCAAGGACATGAGGAAGAGTGGTCCAGTTGCAATAGGAAACTAAGTGTCAGACCTGTTCCCTGCTACTTAGCATTGACATGATGGGAACATAAGGGTTGTAAATAACTTCTTTAAGATCCTTCCAAATTACTCTCAATTGAACTTTAGATATTTGCGACCAAAAGGGAGACTGAAAATCAAAGTAGCCAGTAACTTAACTGTATACACCTCCAAAGCAAACTGTTAAAAACAATGATAATAATCAGCAGGATGACATAGGAGCCTTCATCAGACCCAGGTCACTTGTTTTGTCCCCAACATGGGACTCAACCCTAGTGGCTGTCATGAAATTTTCTACCTCAAAATTTGATCAGTGCTTCCTCTATCAAGGAATCAAAGTAATTAAACAGTAATAAGTATCATTGTTGCCTAATAAATTGGCACAATGTTAAGATTACTAGTAGCTGGTATAGGTAATGTGTGGGGCAGCATACTGGCATGCTGTGATGGTAGCAGCACAAAGAAGATCAGCTGCTTTGGGGGTAATCTGGCAATATGTAATCAGCTTTTTAATATGTATCCCCAGTAATCTGATTTCAGTGAATTTTTCCTAAGGAAATACCTCTCCCGGTATATGTACAAATATGTTCATTATGATGTTAACTTGTGATAGTGAAAAAAAATGGAACATATATTTTCTCAATTTTCAATAGAGGACTCATTAAATAAATTACAGCACAGCCATGCAATAGAATGTCATTATGCAGATTTAACAATAATCATGAAGATCAATATTCATTGTAAAGAAAAATGCCCATATATGTTACATTTAATAAAAAATGATTACAAAACAGCATGTACAATATGATTACATTTTTATACGTGCATTAAAAAATACAGCCAGGTGCACACCAAGATGTTAATAAGATTTCTCTCTGGGTGGTAGTAATTTTCATTTTTACTTTATACCTTTTTATATTGTCTGCATTTATTTCTATTCATGTGTTATTTTTATAACAAGAAAAAACTAAAGTTATGTTTCTTTTGAAAAGCAATCTAAAAAAGGAAAAATAAGACTGAAATGAAAATTTTAAAACAAAAACAAACCCTCCAGGACAAAGATACCAACCAGTGGGCTTGGCTTGGGTTGGATGTCTAAGCTGAACCAATGGATTCTGGCCACTGGATTCATACACTGTCAGTCAAGGCTTCTCTCAAAGGAGGAAGATTATTCATCCTGAGCCAGGAAGCCACCCCAATTTATGCAACTTCAGCAAGTTTATCAACACCCTAAAGGCAGTCCTTAGGCCTGTAGGTGTAGACAAGGATTTCTAATCCAGGCTACACGTTAAAAACACTTTTAAAAAATTCCTGCTACCACCATGTCCCCCCACCAAGATTCTGATTTAATTAGTTGGGGTAAGGCCCAGACGTCTCATAGTTTAAGTACTCCAGGTGATTCTAATATGCAATCAGCACTGGGAAATAATGGCTTGGGCCCAGAGTGAGAAAGTTTTGCTTTGGCATTAGCCTCTCTACAATCTAGAAAAGAGGTTCTCAAACATGGGGGGTAAATTAGAAATACAAATTCCTTTAGATCAACCCAGATATTCTGATTTAGTAGGTTTGGAGTGGAGCCCAGGAATTTGAGTTTTTAGTAAGTATAACCCAAGTGATTATGATAAAAGTGATAAAAGATCTATTGGTCTAGGAAAAGACCTTTTAAGGAAGGATTGCACATTTTACAAAGTATTTATTTTAATAAAATGTTTGGCATGCCTCAAGTTGGACAGCCTCTAAAAAAAATGAGGCCATCAGAAATATCTGTACCAAGAACCCTAATACTGAAAAGTACTTAGACTTTAAGAAGGTACTCCAACAGAAGTTCTAACAAAACTGGCCATAGAGTGACACAGGCTGGAAGCTTACTTTATTTATTAAGCAAGCGCATAATTTAAGATCAATAGAGCAAGCTGCCCCCAGAATACAGTAAGTCCTCACTTACCATTTTTGATAGGTTCTTAGAAACTGTGACTTTAAGGGAAATGAAGTATAACAAAACCAGTTTTACCATAGACTGATAAAAACAAGAGTTAAGTTTCTGTAGCATAGTTCAAAAACAAAAACATCAAACTTCTAAAGAAAGATCCAAAAAATTTCTAATATTAAATATTGAAATAAGGCCCTGGCTGGTGTAGCTCACTGGATTGAATGAGGGGCCTGCGAACCAAACAACTGCAGTTCGATTCCCAGTTGGGGCACATGCCTGGGTTCAAGGCCAGTTCCCAGTAGGGGACGCATGAGAGGCAACCATACATTAATATTTCTCTCCCTCTCTCCTTCTCTTCCCCTCTAAAAATAAATATTGAAATAAATGTGAGTCATACACATATTTAAGAAAGATAAAAACAAGTAAGATAACCTCCCAATCTGTTTATGCCAGTTCAGAGTCTTGGGTAGCAGGAGCTTCTCACTGCATCTTAGGGCACAAGGTAGGACCCACCTGGACAGGAGGCCCTTCCATCACAGGGCCACTTACACCCACACTCATTCAGATGGGGACAAAGGGGACATATAGATTCATCTCACTGGCACACATTTGGAATGTGGGAGGAAACCAGGATACCCAGAGAAAATCCGCACAGACCTGGAAAGAATGTGCAAACTCCACACAGACAGTGGTCCCACTGGGAATCAATTTTTTTCTTCAACATTATAACATAACAATGTTGAATAAAATGGTGTCATTTGAGGACCCACAGTGCCGATGTGAAAGGAAAAGAGTTGTACTCAACCACAGTCCTTCAGTCGGGAGTGGAGGAAACATCTGCCTGCTGCTACTGAAATCAGAGTGGCCTCCCCCTCTTCAGACTCTCCTCTTTCACCTTCAGAAATCTAAGAAGAAAGAAAGAAAGCGACTCTCCTGGCATCTGATGGGAAAATCAAAAAAGATGCCTCAAAATGGAGGAGGAATAAGTTAGAAATTTATTTCTTGGGAAAGTCTTTTAGACCCTCTAAATGCTGTCTGAGTCCTTTTAGGAAAATAACAATTTAAAAGAGCAAATTATGGGATATTGGTTCACCAATATAATTCATGCAACCAAACTCCTATGAGGTTCCATCAAGAGCACTCCGGGAAGGAACAAAGGAAGACATGATGAAAGAAGTAGGGACTTTGCATAGTATGCAAAAAATTCAAAAGAGTTTGTATTGATGAAGACAGCAACTACACATACTCACATTTATTGCCGATAAATGGAACAGCAGGCCACAAGGTAAAGCAACATTTCCTCTTTCTTTCCTCACCCTTGGGTATAATTATATCATAAATTCAAGGTTTGGGATGGCAGAAAAAATTGAAGACCTAACAAAAGTGGGATAAGAAGCCATGTCGCTCTAATGCTTAAGGGAATTCTGGCCTAGAGGCGTAGATGAGACCATCCTCTCCCACCATTTGCCTTTTGCTCCAGAGGCCCCCGTGACAGGGTCCCTGGGAAACAAACAAGAATGAGAGGAGAGGAAGCCAGAATAGAGCTGCTTGGAACTAGAACTCAGATCACTTTCTGATGTGTCCACCCACTCCCCCAGAATAACAAAAGGTAAAAACTTAGCAGATGCTCTATGGACAAATTACATTTGTCTGGACTTTCTTGTGCTGTATCTGTCTGAAAGCTGAGCATAGATTCAAGAGAAACTCATTGGGTTTAAGGGTAGGTATTTGGGAAGGATTTATTTGAATCACAAAAGCAAAATGTCAGGGAAAGAATAAGGATTATGTTTTCTTGACCGAAGTATTTTTCTCCACCTAATTATCCCCAACATTTTGAAACAAAAATGAAGAAAATTGATTTTTTATAGGAGACCATTCTGTATGACATGGGCCCAGCTTCCACTCAGAAATGAACAGGACCCACACCCACAGATAGGTTCTCCCATGGGGAATCAGGCCTGCATTGTGCCTGGACCGCTATGAGAGTTGCTTCTGCTAAAACTCCCTCACCCTGAATTGAGACAGAAGTGCTTACTGTAACTTCCTAAAGTCTGTACTAAACCTCCCAAGGACAAGTGTAAATAGTTCAACCACTTTTCCTTTTGCATTTGCAAATATTCTTCTTCTGTGGTGTGATTAGCAGCATTGTCTCCTTTGTTTTCTGTAAAAGGTGACCACCTAAAGTGAACCTGTGTATAGTAAATGAGTACCAACATGTAATATGCCCAGAAAACAAGTAAAGGCTGGTCAAGGAAAGGGCCAAGGTTTTTTCTCCCCTTGAGAGAGAAGCCATGCTGTCCCTTTTCCTCCACAGGACTCGATAGTCCATGTGAATTTCTCATGCCTCATCCACAATGTGGTGGACCCCATGAGCGGGGTCCACATCAATTTCTTTTTGCATCACTCTTTCTCCTCACCACACTCCCACCCTATCATTTGCTCTTCCACATGAGAAAAGACAGCCATTCTGTCAAGACTCTGAAAGAGGTGTCAGAACATTTCTAGGTAAGGGCACAATATTACTTTTCTACAGAACTCTCCTAATGTTTGCTAATATAACTCAGTCCCTTCACTAAGGGAACACTTCACCAGAAGGGCCATGTTGCCACACCAAGGCAGAGAAGGGCTAAATTCCTCAGTGACCCACAAATGCTCCTCCCTTCAATGGAAATAGGAGCAAGAGGACTGTGGTTAGATGTACTTCATGTGTGTAGTCCTTCCATTTGTCCCTGCTCACAGACACTAACATTTTGTCTCCACAGCACTCCAGCTGAGCAGAAATTTGGTGTAGCCAAATGCAACCCCAGAGCCAGCTGGTTTGCATTCCTCAAAAATTAAGGGACTCACACATCAAATTTAAACCCCAAGAATATTATATAGAAATCATCAGTGCAACATGACAAGAAAGTTGGACTTTTTCCTGGTCTCCTCTTTGCTTTGGGGAGGTCATGAGAGGTCCATTTGTGCAGATAGTGAGGAAATGCGTCCTTGTGGTTAGATGTCTAAGAAGTAAGTCTCTCACAGTCCTGGGCTCAAATTACAACTCCACCACTTCCAGTGTGTGACCTTGGGAACATTGCTTATCATTGGTAGGTCTCAGGTCTCTCATCTGTTAAAGGGGACAGTGAACAGAACACAGCAGTTTCAATATGAAAATTAAATGAAGTCATATGTGTTAGACTGGCATGGTTCCTAGGATAATAAAACTCCTTGATAGGTTACAGTTGTCATAATATTATTACTATTAGTTTATCATCAGCATTATCAATAGCCAGGAATGGCATTTTCTAGAAAAAAGTTGCCACAAAGATGTACAGAGGCAGAATCTGTATCCTGCCAGAGTCCCCACAGGAAATACATGACACACTCAAAGGAGGACTGAAGAGAGACCAATCAAGGACCTATTTACCACAGTGTGGGCCGGGGTGAGAGTAACCCAAGGAGTAGAGCACTTCTGGGCTAGTAGCAAAAGCAACTACCATCTATGCCCTGAAGGGGCCAGAGGAGAAACTGCCCTACCTCTAAAAAAGGGTCATCCAGCAGGAACTATGGCTTGACAGACACCCACTGTCAACTCAAGGCCAGGCATGGAGAGGTCAGGGGTCTGAACCAGCTGACTGTTCTTCTCTTACTCCCCAATCTCCCGCTGAAGCAGTCTATTGGCTAAAATTTCACCAGAAGCCAGCAAATGGGCTTCACAGAGCAGAGTGCAGGTAGGAACAGATGGAGGACCTTGCAGAGGTGGAGGATTTCACCTTGAAAGAAGGAAGGGACCCTCCTATTACTGGACTATGATGAGTGGAGGCTGAGTAGAAATGGAGATGTTTGTGGGTGATGAGGTAGGAAGCTGAGTGAATTCTAGCATGAAGATTGTAATGTTTATTTTCTTGGTGAAGTTCATAGTGTTGTTAATTATAAGACAGAAAGTGGTATGGTATGAATTTTGAAAAATAAGGGGAAGTTTGGAATTGTTTGGGGATCATTTGGTATAACCACTAAAAATTTATGTAAAGGATTATCAGGCAACATTTAGGATCTTCATAATGTTAGATACTACGGATCTTAATTTGCATGGAGTTTTCAATATTCAGCAGGTTGTGGACATACTCAGGCAAGTCAAATGATTAGCTAAACAGAAAATGCTCAAGCATAAAGAAGCTGATTGACTGATAGAAAATGAAAAAATTAAGAACTTTGAGATCTTTATGAAGTAAAAATATGAATTTGAGAAAGAGGAACTTATGGCCAAGATGAAGGCATAGGTGGAAACACTGTGCCTCCTCGTACAACCAAGTTTAAAGACAACAAAGTTTAAGTAACAAAAATGCAACCAAAACACAGAATATTGAACTGTACGGAAGTCCGACAACAATGAACCATTCAGCCAGACCAGTAAAAAGGGTGGAGCCAGTGGCTGGCGAGCAGGGTTGTGCAGGAAGAATTGGCCAGACTGACCCAGGCTCGCGCAGGCGGCAGCTGGCAGATCCCAGGTGTGGGGTGGCAAGAGGCGGACCCAGTGAGGGCGCAAGGCAGCTGTCTGATCGCAGGCACATATTCGCGCACAGAAAAATCAGGTAAAGGAGTGAACAATGAGATAGACCGTGCCACCAGGGCCCCAGCAATGGGAATTGAAGCCTAAAAGCACCAATTAGAAAAATTTTCAGGGTTGAGGTGCCGGGAGAAGCTCCCAGGCTCACAGAGTTTTTGTTGGAGAGACCCACAGGGTCCTGGAGGGTGCACAGGCCCACACACCTGGGAGCCGGTACCAGGGGGGCCCAGTTTGCTTGCAGGAAGCAGCAGAATGGACAGAAATCTGAGAGAGAGCAGAACAAATGCTATTTCCCCTCTCTGACCCTGCCCCCACATACAGCGTCACACCCCAGTAACTGGGTTGCCCCACCCTGTGAACACCTAAAACTCCGCCCCTCATACATAACAGGCATGAACAGACCAAAACATATGGCTAAAGAAGTACAGCTCAAAGCCCCAGAGCCAATACTTCTAAGCAATCAAGAGAATGCCAACCTACCAGATGCACAGTTCAAAACACTGGTGATCAGGATGCTCACAGAACTGGTTGATTTTAGTCACAAATTAGAGGGACAAATGAAGGCTAAACTAATTGAAATGAAGGGAAATGCACAGGAAACCAATAGTGATGGAATGGAAACTGAGACTCAGATAAAGGGACTGGACGAGAAGGAAGAAAAACAACCAAACAGAAAAGAAGGAAGAAACAAGAATTCAAAAAAAATGAGGAGAGGCTTAGGAACCTCCAGGACATCTTTAAATGTCTCAACATCTGAATTATAGGGGTGCCAGAAGGGAAAGAGGAACAGCCATGAGTGGAAAACTTATTTGAACAAAAAATAAAGGAGAACTTTCCCAATCTGGCAAAGAAAATAGACTTTCAGGAAGTCCAGGAAGCTCAGAGAGTCCCAAAGAAGTTGGACCTGAGGAGAAACACACCAGGGCACATTATAATTAAGTTACCCAAAGTTAAAGATAAAGAGAGAATCTTAGAAGCAGCAAGAGGAAAAGAAAGAGTTACCATAACTACAAAGGAATGTCCATAAGACTATCGGCTGATTTCTCAAAAAAAAATCTTACAGGCAAGAAGGGGCTGGCAAGAAGTATTCAAAGTCATGAAAGGCAATGATCTACATCCAAGATTAATCTATCCAGCAAAGCTATTGTTTAGAATGGAAGGGCAGATAAAGTACTTCCCAGATAAGGTAAAGTTAAAAGAGTTTGTCATTACCAAGAGCTTATTATATGAAATGTTAAAGGGACTTATCTAGGAAATAGAAGATCAAAAACTATGAACAGTAAAATGACAACAAACTGATAACTATCAACAATTGAACCTAAAAAACAAAAACAAAAATTAAGCAAACAACTAGAACAAGAACAGAACCAGAGAAATGGACATCACATGGAGGGTTTTCAGTGGGGAGGGGGTGGAGAAAGAATAGAGGCAAAAGGTACAGGGAATAAGAAGCATAAATGGTAGGCATAAAATAAACAGGGAGAGGCTAAGAATGGTATAGGAAACAGAGAATCCAAAGAACTTATATGTACAACCTATGGACATGAATTAAGAGGCAGGAGAGGCTGGAGGACTTGGGGGGAGCAAGGTGGAGAGGGGAGAAAGGGTAGAGAAGATTGGGAAAACTGTAATAGCATAATCAATACAATATACTTAAAAAATAAATTAAAAGAGTTTTGTCATGTTATGTGTAGTATTTTTTTAAAATGATTAAGTTGTTCAGGTATGAACACATATGGAGTTGTTTAGATGTAACTATTTGGTGAATGAAATCGGTAGGTATTTTTTTTTACCTAAGTATGCACCATAAAAATTTTACTGAGGCAGTAAAGGTGCTATGACCTAAGAAAGTCTGGAAACGTGAGAGCTAACGTGTTTTCAGTACGTATAAAAGAAAGTCCTGTTTTTATCAACCAATGATGCTGGGAAAACCGGATATCCATTTGCAAAAGAAGCAGCTGGACCTGTCCCTTACCCCACATGCACAAATTAACTCAAAATGGGCTAAAAGCCCAAAAGTAAAATCTAAAACTATAAAACATTTAGACAAAAACATAAAGGAAAACTTTATATGGACATTGGATTTGGCAATGATTTCTTCAATATACCACACAGGCAGCAAATGAAAAATATATTGAACTTCAAAATTAAAAGCTCTGTGCATTAAGGGATGCTATCAAGAAAGTGAAAAGGCAACCCACAGAAAGAGAGAAAATATTTTCAAACCATATATCTGATAAAGGATTAATATCTAGAATATAAAGAACTCCTAAAACTCAACAACAACAACAAAAACTCAGTTCAAAAATTGGCAAAGGACTTGCTAGGCATTCTTCCAAAGAAAATATGTAAATGACCAATAAACTCATAAAAAGATGTTTACCATCAGTCATTAGGGAAATGCAAATCAAGACCATAATGAGAAACCACTTCACACCCATTGGGATGGCTACTGTTAAAAAAGAGGAAGCGATTAATGGCAAAGATATGGAGAAATTAGAACCATTTGCACATTGCTAACAGAAAAGTAAAACAGTCCAGGCATGTTGGAAAAAATTATAGTGGTTCCCCCAAAAAACCTAAACCTAGAATTTTCACAATGCAGCCATTTCAATTCTAGATATATAAACAAAAGCAGTGAAAGCAGGGATTCAAATAGATGTTGGTACATCAATATCCATAGCAGCATTATTTACAATAACCAAAAGATAGAAACCACCCAAAAGTCCATAGAAGAATGAATGACTAAATAAAATGCAGCATATACACACAATGGAATATTATACAGCCTTAAAAAGAATAAAATTCTGATACATGATGCAACATAAAACTTGAAGACATTATGTTAAACGAAATAAGCCAGACACAAAAAGACATATTGCATGATTTAACTTATATGCAGTGCCTATACAGTCAAAGTCAGAGAGACAGAAGGTAGAACAGTGGTTACTAGAGACTGAGGGGAGGAGGATTGGGTAGTTGGTGTTTAATGGCTATAGAGTATCAGTTTATGATGATGAAAAAGTTGCAGAGATTGACAGTGATGGTTGCACAATAAGGTGAATATGCTCAGTGCCACTGAATTGCACTCTTAAGGAAGGTTAAAATGTTACATTTTATGTAATGCATATTTTACTACAATTTTAAAAAACGTTTAAAAAATCATTGGATACACCATTTGGCAATGATCACAGTAATAAGTGATTTAAGTAAGCATCAATGGCTACAAATACCAGTGAGTAAAAGTTCAATGAAGAAGGGGAGCATCACAGTACTCCCCATAAGATACTTACTAACTAAATAAAAGGGAAACAGTGACTTTAGAGTAAATAAAGCAGGCAGACCACCTTAACCAAGGGATCAAGTTGGCCTCATCAGTATTCAGAGAAAGGGACCTCTGTACCTCCTAATAGCTGCACAGAAAAAAATAGATCAGCACTTCACTTCAGCAATATTTTTGTCATAAGTGCATTGCCTAAATTAATTATAAGGAAACATCAGGATAAAATAAATAACATTTTAAAAATAATAAAGAAATTCCCAATTCAACAAGCTCTCAACAAGGGAAAACCCCTTCTTTAACCATGAGGCAGGGCAGCTTCAGGTTTATCTAATTTACCATTTCATCATTAGTTTCTCTCTCCGTACATTTTCACTCTGCCATCCTTAGCCTGTCAGTTTAGCTTCCCTGTGGTTGCAAGACCATTGTTTCTCTGTTATGCTCCAGACATAACAATGGGCAAGGGAGACAAGGAGCCATTTCTTCTATTTATCACTCCTAAGCAGTGAGGAACGTGTTAACTACAGGCCTCAAAAGAGTTATCCTCCACGGTCTTTGGCCCAAACTGGATCATATGCCAACCCCTACACAAGTGTCTGGCAAGGAGAAGGGGGTGTCCTAGACTACTCAGCGACTCTCTGGCTGCCATGTGGTCACCCAAACCAAAGCGTGGCTCTTCAGCAAGAAGATACAGGAATGGCTGTTTCGAGATGCTCAGTGGACCTCCAGGGTCAAGGCCAGCTGCAATTTGGAATGTTAGATGATTCATCCAAAGGACAGGGTAGGGAAACTAAGATCACAATGCAGGGAGGTTTGAGGGACAAGACTGTAAATTGCATCTGAATGTCAGTAGACAGCAGCAGGGAAGATGCAAAAATGATGCTATCAGCACAAGAAAGGAACCTCAATAGAGGGTTTTGTTTTTGCTTGGTTAACATGGGCAGATAACGGCTAGAAGTGGTAGCAGGCACGTCAGTATGAAGTGCATAATCTTGTAACCCATCTTTTTCATAAAAACTAACATCTTCAATGTTAGTGAGTAGAGAAGGGAAAGGAGAGAATACATGCTCAAATAATGTGCCTCAGATGAATGAAGTCAAATAAAGTTTTTCCAGGAGAAAATAGATGAAATATGTCTTTTGTGTGGCATTATCTCTTTTTTTTTAGCACTCTCTGCAATTCATAGCATCCTCATTGAGACATTTGCAGTGCTTTGTCACCAAGAGGCTCAAGAAAGTTAATCAATACCATGCTTGCCTAAATTTAAGGCCAATTATTCTTTTTCAGTCTTAAACACACATGAAATACAATTGTTCGTTTTCAAATGATATTCTGCATAGATTTCACAAAATCTATTTAATTGTATCCTGGAACACTTAAAAGATACCTCATTATAGCATTTCATAATGACAGTGCTAATCAATAAAAATAAGCAATTCCTAGATTCAACTTGCAGAAAATTCAATACAATAAATTTTATAGAGAAAATCTCTTTTGTTATGTCTACATTCAAGGCTCAGTGTAGTCCTGAGCATTAATCCTTAGGGGAATCAGTTTCTTTTGATTTACACACAAAGAGAAGCATTTTGGAACTGATGCTAATTTTCTAGCTATTAGAATGTGTTGCCTGGTATTTAGCTAGTTTAGCACATTTTTAAGCAGAAGTCTTCTTGGGCTCCTTAGTTGTTGGTGTCCACATCGGACTGCCTGTCCCTATTCTAGCCAATTAACAGTCATTTATATTATTCTTGATCTAGTTAATATTACTAAATCCCCTCTTTCTCCTTCACCTGGCCTCTATACCAGAAGTATGGCTTTATACACCATTGCTGCCCAGATTTGTAAATTTATTGCATCAGAACCACATGCTGTGGAAGATAAGGTTTGTTTTGAATGTCTGTTAGAACAGAGACAAACTCCCCCACCTCCTCCTTGGATTTGTAGAATGGGATGGGCACTAAAATAGCCCTACACTAGTCACGTTTAGCAGTTGTGGAGAGAGTAAGTCCACAAGAATTGTCGGCTTAAAATCTATGCCTTTCTTTTAGCCTAGATCCTCTAGAAAGTAGAACCTGAGGGAAGGATTAGGATGCTAGTACTTTATTTGGGAAAAGCAAGCCCTAGGCAGTGAAGGTGAAGTATAAATAGAAGTGAGACGAGCAGAGTTGTGATGCAATATAAAGTATGTGTTTGCACTACTGCTTGCGCTACTGTTTTTTACTCAGTGACAACATAAAACAGCAGGTAGCTCAGCAGTATGTTTACTCATCACACATATTTTTCCAGTAAAGTTGCAAAGAACAGCATCTCAGAGTAGCCCAGAGCAGAGCAAGAGGAGGGGAATGCATGTGCCCACCCTCCACTTAACTCTCAGTTCCCCCTTGCCAGGATCCACTTCAAGGGGGGCTAACTCCCTCACCTACCCAGGTAGCATCATCCAGCCCAAAGGCAAGTAGCTCATTCTTCCATGTATAGTTTTAACAACGTCCAAAAATAGGAGAGCAACATGATTCAGGCAGCATGTCAACCAAGGGAGGGAGAAGGAGGAGGCTTTGAGGGAGTCTCAGGCAGGGGACAATGTTCTTATCCTATTATAGAGCCACATGCTAACTTATATGCTTAAACTATCTGTACCATTGGTGTATTTTTAATTGTTCTTAACAATTATGAAGTAATTTTTCTTATGAAATTTTTGATAGAGTAAATTGGGTTTTCCAAAGGATAGACATTAGCTAACAAATCTGCACAGTGAGAGAAGTTCTGTTCAAGGACATGTTGTAAGAAAAAGATCAGCTTTTGGTCAAGATGGTGGCATTGGTAAATGTGGTACTCCCATCCTCCCACAAACACATCAAAATCACAACAACTACACTACAGAACAACCGTCATTCAGAACTGCCCGACGTCTAGCTGAACATAAGTCTATAACTAACGATATATAGAAGAAGCCACATTGAAGGGGGCCAGGGACATTGGTCCCATACCCATGTGTGGTGGGTAAAAATCAGAAGGTCTGTTCCAGCTGCAGAGGTCACCTCTAAGGATCCAGGAGTCCCAGGCCCACACCCTAGCCCAGAATTCCAGGGCCTGGAGGAGGAACTGCTATATTTTCTGTCTGTGAAAACCAGTGGATATTGAGGCTGAGTGAGATGGAGGGCTTCTAGAGTCCTGGGCACTTCCCTTAAAGGGCCCATGCATGGACATACTCAAGAGGATCTCAATCACTATGAGCTCCAGGGATGGAGAAACAGCTTGTAAGGTCCCAGGGACATACAAGGAGTAATAGAGTTGCCTGGCTCAGGGTAAGAGCTGAAGGAGAAGCTTTCTTCCAGGCAGAAGTGCTGACAGAAGCCATTGTTCCTTTGTTGAGCCCGCTCCGACCCAGCCTAAAGACTCAGGCAGGCATCATATCTGAGTCTCCACCAACCTGCCTAACAGTGTTCGCCCTACCCTGGTGATTCCTTGAGATCTTGCCCCACCCAACTTGTTGGCCCACTAAAACCACAAATCTGTGGTTTTTTCATACAAACTGCCTGTCTCAGTTTTTGCTGCAGACTTTCCTAAATTTTTCAAAGGTTCACAAACCCCAAACAAGCAGCATCTGGCCTCAGTGTGCCCCATATCTCTTACAAAGCAGCCTCATGCCCAACACTAATGGCAGCTGACCCCAGTTTGCAACTTAGCCTGTCCCAGGTACCTCCAAACCCAGCACAAGGAGCAATCAACTGCAGATCACTTTGTAGTTCATAGGAAGGTTAGATGCAGGAAGCAACTGATCTTGGCCTGCACAAGAGCCCTTCCCAAAAGCTAACACACTCAGTGGGTGGCTTCAGACCACACCAGAGCACCACCGAACCGCCTCCACAAAGGACACACACAAAGGGCAGACTCAACAAGCACCAGAACCCTGCAAAAGCAAATTCTGCTCTATGAGGTCAGTGCCTGAACAACAGCTCCTATACTGTAGTCACAGCTAATCCTCATAACCAATCAGCCTGAGGGTCAATCCCTACCACTGACATGCCAACAGCAAGCAAAGCTCAACTGCAACAGGAAGGTACATACGACCCCCAAAGTGACAAACCTGGAGCACGAAGCTCTGGTGACTGCAGGGCATCTACCACAGAGCCCCACAGGGCACCTACTACATAAGGCCACACTATTAAAACCAGGAGACATTGCAGCTCCACCTAGAACACAGAAACAAGTACACAGAAGCACACAGTGCAGAGACAAAGAAGGATGTTCCAAATGAAAGAATAGGACAAAACTCTAGGAAAAGAACCTAACAAAATGGAGGTAAGCAATCTACTGGATGCAGAGTTCAAAACACTGGTTATAAGAATGCTCAATGATCTCAGTGAGAACTTCAGCAAAAAGATCAACACATAAAAAAAGAACCAGTCAGAAATGAAGAACACAATAACCGAAATGAAGAATACATTAAAGGGGTCAACAATAGATTACATGAAGCAGAGGACTGAATCAGTGGTTTGGAAGCCAAGGTAGCAGAAAACATCCAAACAGAAAAGCAAAATGAAAAACAAACCTAAAATAATAAGGATAGTTTAGGGGACCTTTACTTTAAGACAACCGTAAGTATAACATTTGCATCATAGTGATACCAGAAGGAGAAAAGGGAGAGGAAGACACTGAAAAGGTTTTTGAAGAGATAATGAGAGAAAACTCCCCTAACCTGTTGCAAGAAAAAGAAATCCAAGCCCAGGAAGAGCAGAGGGTCCCAAACAAGATGAACCCAAAGAGGCCCACACTAAGACACATCATTATTAAAATACCAAAGGTTAAAGAGAGAATCTTAAAAGCAGTAAGAGAAAAGGAGACAGTTACCTATGAAGGAGTTGCCATCAGACTATCAGCTGATTTCTAAAAAAAAAAAAAAAAAAATCTTACAGGCAAGAAAGGGCTGGAAAGAAGTATTTCAAGTCATGAAAGGCAAGGACCTACACCCAAGATTACTCTATCCAGCAAAGCTATCATTTAGAATGGAAGGACAGATAAAGTGTTTCTCAGATAAGGTCAAGTTAAAGGACTTCATCATCACCAAGCCCTTATTATATGAAATGTTAAAAGGACTTATCTAAGAAGAAAAAGATCAAAACTATGAATAGTAAAATGACAACAAACTCACAACTATCAACAACTGAACCTAAAAAAAAACCCCAAAAAGCAAAAGCAAACTAAGCAAACAACTAGAAAAGAAACAGAATCACAAAAATGGAGATCACATGGAGAGTTATCAGCAAGGAAGAGGAGGGAGGTAGTGGAGGAAAAGGTACAGGGAGTAAGAAGCATAAATGGTAGGTAGAAAATAGACAGGGGGAGGTTAAGAATGGAGAGGAAATGGAGAAGCCAAAGAACTTATATATACAGCCTATGAACATGAACTAAGGTGGGAGAATGCGGGGTGGGGGGGTGCTGGGCAGAGGGGAGTGAAGGGGAGAAAATGGGACTACTGTAGTAGCATAATCAATAAAATATATTTTTAAAAATACATAGGGTAGCTAAATGGATGAGAAAACAAGACCCTTACATTTGCTGCTTATGAGAGACTCACTTCAGGTCATAAGACACATGCAGACTTAAAGTGAATGGATGAAAATAGTTATTTCATAAAAGCGAAAAAAATGCTGAGGTAGCAATACTTACATCAGACAAAATAGACTTTAAAACAGAGGCTATAACAAGAGACAAAGAAGGATCCAGCAATTCTACTTCTGGGTATTTATCAAAAAAGACCCTAAAACTAATTCAAAAAGCTGTATGCATCCATATGTCCGTTGCAGCACTGTTTATAACAGCCGAGAGAGGTAAGCAACCTAAGTGTTCATTAATAGATGAGCCAGTAAAGAAAAAGCAGTCTATATACACAATGGAATTAATATGGGCATAAAAAAGGATAAAATCTTGACATCTGCAACAACATAGACCTAGAGGGAATTATGCTAAGTGAAATAAGTCAGACAGAGTAAGGCAAACATCATAAAATACAAAAATAGATGAAAGAATGTAACAGAAACAAACTCATAGATACAGAGAAAAGTTTGATGATGGCCAGATGGGAGGGCTTTGGGGGGATGGATGGAAAAGGGGAAGTGGTTAAAAAGTACAAATTGGTAGTTTTAAAGTAGTCATGGGGATGTAAAATATAGCATGGGAAACATAGTCAATAATATTCTCATTAGTATGCATGTTCTCAGGTGGATACTAGATCTATTGGGGTGATAACTTCATAAGTTACATAAATGTCTAATAACTATGTTGTATATCTGAAACTATTATAATATTGTAGGTTAACTGTAACTGAAAAATTAAAAAAATACATTTTTTAAAAAGATAATTTTGTGAAGTCAAGTTTTATGTTTCCTCCTCAGTTGCAAACCAAGCAGTGACAGAGGTTACAATATTAAGATGAATTCATCCTCTATGAGACTAGACATAAAAGAGTGACACTTACTCATCCCTACTGAATATAACCAAGGAAACTATGTAGTATATGTAGCAAATATCTGTGGTTTGGGGTTGTTTTGGCTGCCTGGAAGCTGAGCACACTTCCTATTTTAGAGAAAACCAAAGTCCTGCAAATACGACACTCCTAGCAGAGCTGCTAATGTGAAGTAAGTTATTATTTCTTTCCAACTCCCTCAAAACTAAAGCATGACCATACGTCCTGACTATGCAATAGGACATTCCCATCTAGGACTTTAGAACTTGAGAGATAATATAAATGGGATGAGGCAGAGATTATTCCTGATAATCCTGGGACACACAGAAGCAGCCCAGGGACAACAGGATAAGTAGGTTTTCTTGGTTATTGTGCATTTTTGAAGCCCGGGAATGTAGGCTTTCCATTCATCATACAAGCTACCCAATATCCTTACCAAAAAAAAGTCTTCTTTTGTTTAAATTAACAGGATTAGTGTCTGTTTGCAACCAAGAACACTTACTTGAGAAAAAGAAAACGAACCCAGTGAAGGAAGTAACAGGATTTAAGAAACAGTCATAAAGAAAATAACATTTCCTGGAGTGACACCCGGCTTCCCACACATCCTCAGCTCTATCAATAAGCATCGAGGGGAGCTGTGTGCAGTCCAACTAAATGTGTTTCTTTGTCACCTGGAGTCCAAAGTAGAGTCCCCAGGCTAGCATATGATCAAGTAGAGGGGACAGAGGAGAAAACAGTGTGAAGACATAAGTAGAAATTGCAAGGTTGTAGCCATGAGCCAAGGAAGCTGGCAACTACCAGGTAGAAAAGGCAAGGAACAGATTCTTTCCTTGTGTGGTCTTGCTGACACATCGATTTTGGACTTTCCACTCTATAGAACTGTAAGAAAATAAGTATCTGTTATTTTAAGTCACCAGGTTTGTGGTAATTTATTATAGCCGCCCTGAGAAACTAACAGACCCAGAAATCCCTAAGTATTTACCCAAGAAAAATAGAAACCCATGTTCACCTAAAACTTTTACAAAAATATTTCCAGTAGCTTTATTCACAATAGACAGAAACTGGAAAAATCCCTGATGTGTCTCTACTGAGAAGTGCTTAAACACACTGTAGGACATCCATACAATGGGAAAATGCTCAGCAAGGAGAAGGAATGAACTACCAACACATGTGATGAACATGGGTGAATCTCAAGTGTATGTAAGTGAAAGAAGCCAGACCCAAAATGCTATATAGGATATGATGTCATTGAGATGACATTCTGGAAAAGGGACACCTTTAGAAAGGAAAGCAGAATCACAGTTACTAGGGGATGTAGTTGGAGAATGGTTGACTACAAAAGGGGCACATGAAGAATTTTGGGGGTAGATGATGCAATAGTTCCATACCTGACTGATGATACACTAATTCTGTATCTGTCTGATGGTGAAGACATAGTAATGCATTCAAATGTTATAAAAATGTACATTGAAGGAGTGAATTGTGTTGTATGTCAATTTAAAATAAAATAGAATTAATTTTAAAGTACTCTGATAAATCATCAGAGTACTGGCACCGGGCACCAGGAATACCACTCAGACATTCAGCCAGGTGGACCTCGTCTCATCTCAGAAAGCTCACAGAGGATGAGTGAACATTATTTTTGTTTCCACTTAGTGTAATCACCAAAAATATTTATTGAAGAATAAAGTCTGTATGAGATACGCTAGCAGTGGATAACCAAGGTGAAAAGCAATGGTATCTTTAAACCTAAGCAAGGGAATTTTGAGCGTAGGCACACTTGAGTTTGGATAAAAATAGGCACATTTCTGTATCTGCAGATTCTAACAAAGGAAGATGTATTGAGAGGAATAAGGGACCCAAAATGTAAGTCCTCACAATGTCAACACAAAGCATAAAGACGCCCAGCTCTTGGTCTTCGGCAGCTGGGGAAAAAGCACCTCTTTCTGGAGGGGGAAGGGTGGTGTACGCAGGACCCACTGCACCCCATTGCTGGGTCTCCACAGCACCCAGGAAGATCACCCACACCCTGCCTGGACCACAAACACAACCGAAATAGGAAACAGCAGTGGCAGTCATGGAAAAGTTAAGGACTTTTGCGAGCAGATCAGCTCTTCACTAGCACGTCATAGCTTCTTTGAGCCTCCAGTGTCCTCTGTACTTACAGAACACAGGGTGAAGATTAAAAGGTATAAAATATAAAGCACCTAGCACTAAGCCCAGCAAATAGTAGGTGCTTAATAAGTGTTAGTTTGCTTCTCTCTTGGACTTCAAGAAGGGTAGAATCTGCAAGGGAGAATCAGGTGATGTGGACAATAGAGAGAGCTAGGAGATGGGGGCTTGAAATGAGGTCGGGTCAGAATAACTCAGAGAAAAGCCCTAGTGGCAGGGGAAGGCTTAGTAACAACTTGGATTAAGTTTAAGAGGAAACTGGTGTTTTAAATTTCGGGATGAATCAAAGCTCTTAAATAAATTAATACATATTTAAAAGAAAGAAGTATCATTATATTGGGTGATAGAATCCAAGAGATCACTACAACGTGGAATGATGGGGTGAAATAAAGAATATAAAATTTAACACGGGATGCATGTGGCATTTTCACTACAGGTCCAACAGTGAAATTGCACACACACCCCAGGAAAGTCGAGAATAACATCAGATGTTACCGAATACCAAGTGCCTAATCACCAGGCAGGCCCTACACTTGGTGCCTTAGGATTATCCACCTAGATGCCATAAAGTACTTAAACGGCTTAAAGGAATAACTTTCATTAATCCTCTCAACAAACCTGTGAGAAGGCGATTTTTATTAGCCTTGCTTTTTTGTAGAGGTGAACTGTGATTTAGGGGGTAAGTAATTCTGTCCAAGGTCACATAACTGGGAGTCAGTATACCCAGGAAGGTATCCGAGACCCTTGAAATCCAAAGCTCTTATATATGACTACCACACCACACTACCGTCCAACATTTACACTGAAAGGAAACTGGCAAAAACAAAGTACAGGGTGTATCATTTGATCCCCACATTAGTCCAAATATGTAAGTTGAAAGTAATAAAAATTCAACTTAAATAGGTTTGAACAAGAGAGAACACATTCACTGTGAGCCAAATGTATAAGATGGTTAATGCAATCTCGAGCTCATTCAAAAGAGGGCCCAGATCAAAAGAAGGAATAGCTGTGTTGTATCCAGTACTAGTTTGGTCCTATTGGAATCATGGCGTCCCCTCCAGGTGTTACATTTTAAGAGGAATATTCAACAGCGACTGTAGAGGAAGTGCAAGTGCAGCCCAGGCATAAGAGTGCAGACTCAGCAGGCTCAATCGCAACCCCTCCAGTTTCCTCCCATGTGAACTTCAGTAATTTCTGTAAACTCTGAGCTTCAGTTTCTCATGCACAAAATGGAGCTATTGATAATACTTTATGTTGCATAATTGCTGGAAAAATTAAGTAAGACCAAATTCTGCAAATCCCCAGAAGCATAATGTTTACTTGGTTATTATGGTCTCTGAATATAAATCCTGGACCCTTTCCCTGATTTCTACAGAAAAATGAACAACCTCTTCATCCTCAACCCCCAAATTCTCACTCACACCATGCCCTTTACCTAAGTTTTGGAGATATAGACAGGATTTACTTCTACTACAAAACCTTAAAATTAAATATTGAACATTCTTGCTTTCCTTTATTATTAAAAAATACATTGCCAGTACAGAAGGATACAGAACAAAAAGTAAAAGTTTCCCTCTCGCTATTCCCATTCCCCAAATGTAACCATTGTTAGTAGGCTTTGTGTGTGTGTATTTTTCCTGCAAATGTTGAACAACAAACAGGATTTCTTCCAGACCCAGGATGAACATTTCAGCTCTTTTCACCCTCATTGACCAGATTCCATCTCAGTTCAGGCCTTTCTCTGCAAATCTAAGATCTCCACTTAGAAATGGCAGCAAAGTCCACAGACATACTTCTCTGCCAAACCCAAGCCCTTGCCCAGATTCTGCTGGAGTTTGGGTGGAGTTTGGGGTGGTGTGGGGGACGTGGAGGAACTCAAGTTCTCCCTTAGGGATGTGGGCCCGTTGGGCAGTGGACAACAGGACTCCCACTAGGACTCAAGGAGCAGCCTCCCGGTGCCGGTTCCTGGCAGGCAGGGCCAGGAAAGCCACCTGAGGAGCCAGTGCTAGAAGCTTTGAGCCAGTTTGAAAGGACCTGTCTACACTCGTCCAGAGTTGGCCCAAGCACTCACTGTGACCAGAAATTTGTGGAAGGTAAACTATACTTACAACTTCTTCTGGAACCAAGACCCAGCTTGGCTCCATTCTTATGCCAGTTGGTGGGCAGGTGTGAGCCAGGCTGATGCAAGACAGAAGTGAGCCATGGGACTTCTGATGAGCTGTACAAATCAGGCTCACCTAAAGCAACCAAAATGGATATTTAGAAATTTTTTTAAAAATGGAAAAACACACCTGGAGGTTGATTTGTCCTGAAGCAGCAGCATGCACCCATAGTCCAGACTAACAGAGTCACTGTAGCCCAGCAGCAAGTGTTAAATAAGTATTTATTGAATGAGCGCCAAAAGTGTCATCCAGATAGAACAGATTGTCTTCTTCACTCATCCTTAACCTCTCAGCTGCCCTCTAGGGGCTGGCTTGAAAAGGATACCTAAAAGTTATGGTCCTGTCTTAAAAGAGTCAGGGCTAAGAAGAGTCAGCAGTTTTGTTCCACTTTCTGCTAGCAAATTCCATCTTGTGCTGTTGACTCTGCTGCCTCCTGAACCCCACCCTACACCTCCTGTGTTCATTTCCAACCTTTCTCTGCCCTGACCTGCACCCTTGAAACTCCCTGCTGACTGCTCCCCCAGGCTCCCTTCCACTGGCTGTCATTGGGTTGGGTCAGTAAGAGGTATAAACAGAAAATCGGAGGGTAGAGGAGAGAGTAGGTTTTCCTTCCTTGCTCACTCCCTGCTTCCATACCTTACCATCCCATCCAGCAGCCCATTCCCCAGGGTCCATCTCACCCTGGGCTTGGATACACCATGGACCCCCGCCTTCACCTGCATGCCTTCAGTCCTCAGGATAGTGACAGCACCTCTTGGTGGTGATCTCAGTGATCACCACCCCATTTGTTTCCATCACCGGACCAACAAATCTGCAGGTGGTCTCTTCATTGAAGTCTCTACCTTAAAATTGTTGGCAATGAAATCTGTATGCTGAGTAACCCTAAAAGATTCAGGTCTTCTCGTTATTCATGGGTGAAAGGTGCAAAGGTCAAGGTCCCTGAATCAGGGGTAAAGCCTGAGCAATGTTACCAAAAAATTGAGAATAGCTTGAGAGTGGACTGAAAGTTGGCTAAAATTAAATCCTTTGCTTAAAATACAAGAAGTTATGCCTTGTCTGGCATGGCTCCGTTGGTTGGGGACATCCCGCAAAGCAAAAGGTCACCATTTGGATTCCAGTCAGGACACACCTGGGCTGCAGGCAGTCCTAGTTTGGAGCACGTGCAAGAGGCAACCAGTGGATGTTTATCCCACACATCAATGTTTCTCTCCCTCTTTTTCTCCCTCCCTTCTCCTCTTTCTAAAAATAAAATAAAATCTTTTAAAAAGTACAAGGATTTGTGTCTAAAGGCGAATATATTCTTTTATTTAAGAATTTATTTGAAAACTTCTATAAAAGTTTCCTGTATTAGAAACCTTTATTTTTCATTTCCCCAATTAAACAAGTAATTTACTTTAAAATGTCTTAAAGACTGAAACATAATACCTTTGTCCCTTTATTTGACAAACACTATTACGTATTTTGTCAAAATTTTTGTCTGGAACAGGCACCATGAATTTCATATAGTTTGCCTCCTTTTTTCTACTTTGCATCTCCTAATTGTTTTATAGATTGCATCCTACTCTCCCACTAGCCTTTAAAATTTTTAATTATTGATTTGTGAGAGAGAGAGAGAAATTTATTTTTCCACTTATTTATGCACTCATTGTTTGATTCTTTTATGTGCTCTGACCGGGGATCAAACCCACAACCTTGGAGTATGGGGAGATGTTCTAACCAACTGAGCTACCCAGCCAGGGCCTCTCCTATTAACCTTTTGGAAAAAAAAAATCCCTACCAAGGGATTTGGATTGGGAAATGTGAAGGTTCTCATCAGAATTCAAAATTTGGTGATTTTAATTCTGGAACTTCAGCAATTGTTTATTTTAAGATTTATGTGTGATGATAAGTGACAACACATTTATTTGAAAATCTCACATATTAATTCTGCTTTTGCTTCCTCAAAGCACAGGGATCTAGAAAGCATTATTTTTCTGTTGCCACCGTGATATCCCTTCCTTTCTAGAACAGAATGTTTTTTCTCACCTTGAGTTCCTCTGAATCTGCTCTCTTTTTCCTATTTGTCCACCTGTCATTCATGGCAACAGCTGCCTTGACTTTTTATCCACTTGTAGCCTTCCTTTGCCAAGTTTACTTTCAGTTCTCTGAAAAAAATCAAAGCATTTTTCTTGTTACATTCTAAAACATCTTTTCTGGTCAAGCCACTTGTAAAAGCAGAAGGGCAGGAAAATAGTGAGGTGGTTCCCCCCAAAATTAAACACAGAACTACCATATAACCCAGCAATCCCACTTCTGAGCATATACTCCAAAGAATTGGAAGCAGGGTCTTGAAGAAATATTTTTATAGCCATGATCATAGCAGCATTATTCACAACCACCAACATGAGAGAGCAACCCCACAACCATCAACAGATGAATGGATAAACAACCTGTGGCATATACATGCAATGGAATATGAGCCTTGAAAAGGAAGAAAATTCTAACACATGCTAAAATGTGGATAAATGTTGAAGACATTATGCTAGGTAAAATAAGTTGGTCACGAAAGAACAAATACCATACGATTCCACTTACGTGAGGTATTTAGAGTAGTCAAATTCATAGTGACAGAAAGTAGAATGGTATTTGACAATGTTTGGGGAGGGGAGGGAAGAATTAATGGCTACAGAGCTGCAGTTTGGGACAACGAATTCTGGAGATGGGTTGTACAAGAATGTGACCATCCTTAACAATACAGAAACATGCACTTAAAAATGGCCAAATGGTAATTTTTATATTAAGTCTATTTTACCACAATTTTTTTAAATAAAAAAGTGTCCTGACTAGTGTGGCTTGTAAGGTTACGACAAAATGGAAAATGCAACAAGGTGTAAAGCAGGATGTTATTGCTTAAGGCTGTACTCCCCGCCCCCAGAATGTTCCAGGAAGATGGGATGAGTGGTTAGCCAAGTAAATAGCCAAATAAGGTAAATATGTGGAGCAAGGCAGACCGCCAGAATCTGCCCGCCAACGAGTAACCCCGCCAATCAAAAGAAAAAGCTGTGTTCAATTGCACCAATTGCTAACAGCCACATCTGCTTCTGGATACTGCTTGCTTGCTGCGCTCTATAAAACCCCTGTAGTCTGTAAGCCAGGCGTGACTTCCATCTTGCAGCTCTGAGGAGCTACGTGACTCCGGTCACAGTTGGGGAAGTTCGCCCCTGCGCAGGTAAAGCTTTTGGCCAATAAATAACATCACGAGCTCTAAGTGCCTGGACATTTGGTTTCTCGCCATTCGAATACAACATTTGGAGGCCCCAGCGAGATTTTAACTTCCCGCCGGGGAGGTTTCGTCCAGGAACCGAAAGAGAACCGCCCGGCCCGGTAAGTTTTTGGGAGGATCCTCATTTGGTTTCGGTGGTCTAGACCTTCAGAGCCCCGAGGTGGTAGGCGAGACGTCGCCGGTAGTCCACCCGGGGGATTCCCAAGGAGAGGACGCTCTCGGGAATCGGAGCTAGGCTCCCGCGACAAAGTCGCAGTTGGTTTCACTTTTCGCGCTGCGCCGCGCTGCGAGACGTATGCCTGAGAACCGCGGTTCGCCTGTGTGTGATCAGAGAGTTTGTTTGTCCGTGTGTTTCCTGCTAACCTTAATTGCTGCCCTCCTTATTTTTATTTCTGAAGTCCCCAAGGTTGTCCAGAGGACCAGTATGGGACAGGGAGGCTCCACTCCGGACACTGCCCTTCAGTGTCTGCTAAATAATTTTTCTGATTTTCAGAGACGAGCCCAGGGTTATGGCGGACCACCGCCGGATCCTGAAATCCTCCGGACTTTCAGTGAGCTGGAGTGGCCAACCTTCGGTGTGGGATGGCCGTCAGAAGGAACCTTTGACCTACCACTCCTCTTCGCCGTCCGAGGAGTGGTCTACCGGGTCCCCCACCCAGACCAAATGGTGTACATAGATGTCTGGGTAGACATCGCCACTGACCGTCCTGGATACATCCGCCGGTGCCAAACTGATGGGCGGAGGAGGCGGCGGGCGGTGTGTGTAGCAGCGCCACGGGGCGGGATTAACCGCCCCGAGGGGGGACTTGGGCGCCCACCGCAGTCAACAGACGGGAAGGAGAAGCCTAGGTTATATCCAGTATTGCAAGGGGACTCAGAAGATCTCCTAGTCTCGCCTACTGCCCCTCCACCCTACCCCCTCCCGAGACCAGATACCACAGAGAGGGGGGAGGTGCAGAGTCCCCCCCACACCAGAGGAGGGAGTAGGTACGGGGGGGGGGGTAGAGATGCAACCTCAGGGTGGCGCCGCCATTTTGCCCCTCAGAGAGGTACCACCACACCCGGATGCACCTGTGCGGGCGCCGCCGCGGCTAATCTATGTCCCCTTCTCCACCAGTGACCTATATAACTGGAAGCATCAGAACCCTCCGTTCTCGGAAAAACCACAGGGTCTGATATCCCTATTAGAAACCATTTTCAGAACCCACCAGCCCACTTGGGATGACTGTCAGCAGATACTACAGACCCTCTTTACCTCAGAAGAACGGGACAGGATTATGAGGGAGGCCGCGAAGGCAGTCATGGGGGAGGAAGGGGAAACTGCAGCGGGAAGAAGGGAGGTTCAAGATATACTGCCTGAGCAACCCCCCAATTGGGATTCGAACTCCAGTGGGGGAAGGGAGGCGCTCCTCCAGTACCGCCGGGCTCTACTAAGGGGGTTGAAGGCTGCAGCCAGGAAGCCGACGAACTTCAGTAAGGCGAGTGAAATAATTCAGGGTAGGGAAGAGTCCCCTGCAGCATTCTTAGAAAGGCTCATGGAAGCCTATAGGGTCTACACCCCTTTAGATCCCAGGGCCCCAGAGAATAGGCGACTACTAAATATCGCCTTTGTGACTCAGGCAGCTCCAGATATTAGGAAGAAACTACAGAAAATAGAAGGCTTTGAGGGAGAAAATATCAGCAAACTGGTAGAGATAGCCCAAAAGGTATATGTGAACAGAGACGACCCCGAGATAGGGAGGGCAAAAGAGGTCGCCAAGATTTTGATCGCTGCTCAAAAACCTCCCCACAAGGGGCAAAGAGGGGAAAGAACACATAAGAATCAGAGGCAACCGCTAGACAAGAACCAATGTGCGTTTTGCAAAGAAAAGGGACACTGGAAGCGAGAATGCCCGAAATTGCAAGCAAAGAAAATGGAGCAGGAGGCGGGACCCGCCGTATTGCTCCAAACCTTGGACTGACGAGGCCGGGGCTCCATCCCAGTAGGCTCCCAAGAGCCCATGGTCACACTAAATGTCGAGGGAAAACCAATAAATTTCCTAGTCGACATGGGAGCCACTTTCTCTGTCTTAAAGCAACCACAAGGGCGAGTCCAAAAGGCTACTACCAAAATAGTAGGAGCAACGGGCAAAGAAGAAGCCTATCCGTGGGCAACTGCTAGAATAACAAATTTGGGCTTGGGCACCATAACGCACTCTTTTTTAGTCATTCCAGAATGTCCCTATCCACTGCTCGGGAGGGACTTGTTACAAAAGCTCCAGGCCACTATCACCTTCAGGGGAAACGACCAGCCCAACCAGGATCGTCCCCTGGAAGGAGAAACCGAAGTCCAGCTGGAGGTGACTGTACCCATATCAGAAGAGTATTTGCTTGCTACCCTCCTAGAAGGTAAGGAGGGGGAAGAAATCCCGCAGGACATGCTCTCCGAGATCCCCGGGGTTTGGGCGGAGTCCAACCCGCCCGGACTGGCGGTACACCAGCCCCCAGTGGTAGTCCAGCTGAAAAGCACGGCCAGCCCGATAAGGGTGCGGCAATACCCTGTGCCCGCACGAGCGAGACAGGGAATAGCCCGGCACCTAAAACGTCTCCTAGAGGCTGGCATCCTGCGGGAGTGCCGATCAGCTTGGAACACACCACTGCTCCCAGTCCAGAAGCCTGGGACCCAGGACTATCGACCAGTGCAAGACCTGCGGGAAGTAAACACCCGAGTAGAGACAATACATCCCATAGTGCCCAACCCCTACACCTTATTAAGCTCGTTGCCCCCTACCCACATTTATTACTCGGTACTAGACTTAAAGGATGCCTTCTTTTGCATCCCGCTGGCGCCTAAGAGCCAGGAGATTTTCGCATTTGAGTGGGATGATCCAGAAAACGGACTAATAGGGCAGTTCACTTGGACGCGCCTGCCACAGGGCTATAAAAACTCTCCTACTATTTTCAGTGAGGCCTTGGGAAAAGACTTACAGCCTTTCCGTACCTCCCACCCCTCTGTAGTGCTCCTGCAGTATGTGGACGACCTACTCCTCGCGGCAAGGAGTTCAGAGGAGTGCAAGACTGCTACAAAGGATCTGCTGCGAGAACTGGAGGGGATGGGGTACCGAGTGTCAGCCAAAAAGGCCCAAATCGCCAGACAAACTGTAAGTTATCTGGGCTATAATTTACAAGGTGGGCAGAGAATGCTATCTAGCCAGCGGATTCAGACTGTCATGCAAATTCCTGAGCCCACAACCAAAAGACAAGTACGGGAATTTCTGGGAGCCGTGGGATACTGCAGGCTCTGGATATTGGGCTTCGCCGAGTTGGCACGACCCCTCCATGAATTAACTAGGGGAAAGGAGGACTCCTTCACATGGACAGAGAAAGAAAGACAGGCTTTCCAGGCATTAAAGGAAGCCCTAACCACAGCTCCAGCCCTAGCTCTACCAGATATGACTAAACCCTTCCAACTATTTGTGGCTGAGAAGGGGGGGGTAGCCCTCGGCGTACTAAGCCAAGAATTAGGGCCCTGGAAAAGGCCCATAGCCTACTTGTCCAAGAAACTTGATCCAGTAGCCTCAGGCTGGCCAGCATGTTTAAGAGCCCTGGCGGCGACCTCCGTCCTGGTAAAAGAAGCCAGTAAACTAACACTAGGCCAGGACATCCAAATAATTGGAGAACATTACTTAGAACAAGTTTTGAGAGCTCCACCTGACAGATGGCTGTCAAATGCAAGGCTCACCCAATACCAAGCCCAACTCCTGAATCCACCAGCTGTGACATTTTTGAAAACAACAGCCTTGAACCCAGCCACCCTGCTGCCCGTCCCAGATTCCACCGTGATGCATGACTGCTCACATGTATTAGACGCTGTGTCAGGCTCCCACCCAGATATGAGGGATCAGGCTTACGAAAAGCCAGATCTCACCCTCTACACAGACGGGAGCAGCTATGTTGAGGATGGACAGCGCTACGCGGGAACAGCGGTGACGACAGAGACAGAGGTATTATGGAAGAAGGCGCTGCCCGCTGGGACTTCAGCGCAGAGGGCTGAGCTGATTGGACTAACTCAGGCCTTGAAAATGGCAGAAGGTAAGGTTGTAAATATATATACTGACAGCCGGTATGCCTTTGCTACAGCACATATCCATGGAGCCATATATTAGGAGAGAGGCCTCCTGACTGCAGGAGGTAAGGACATTAAAAACAAGGAAGAGATTTTAGCCCTCCTTGATGCCATCTGGCTCCCTGCCAAGGTAGCCATAATTCACTGCAGAGGGCACCAAAAGGGCGAGACGCCTGTCATCAGAGGGAACAACCTTGCAGATGCCGCGGCACAGGAAGCCGCCGCCCAGAAAGAGAGTGTGCTGCCCCTACTTCCCCACCCAAGCCTTCCTCCTCATCCTAAATATACTACCCCACGAAGAACAGTCAATGGTTTGACTAATAACCTTGAGAAGGGGGGAATGTAAGGTTACGACAAAATGGAAAATGCAACAAGGTGTAAAGCAGGATGTTATTGCTTAAGGCTGTACTCCCCGCCCCCAGAATGTTCCAGGAAGATGGGATGAGTGGTTAGCCAAGTAAATAGCCAAATAAGGTAAATATGTGGAGCAAGGCAGACCGCCAGAATCTGCCCGCCAACGAGTAACCCCGCCAATCAAAAGAAAAAGCTGTGTTCAATTGCACCAATTGCTAACAGCCACATCTGCTTCTGGATACTGTTTGCTTGCTGCGCTCTATAAAACCCCTGTAGTCTGTAAGCCAGGCGTGACTTCCATCTTGCAGCTCTGAGGAGCTACGTGACTCCGGTCACAGTTGGGGAAGTTCGCCCCTGCGCAGGTAAAGCTTTTGGCCAATAAATAACATCATGAGCTCTAAGTGCCTGGACATTTGGTTTCTCGCCATTCGAATACAACATGGCTCAGTTGGTTGGGCATCATCCTGCCAAGTGAAAGGTCACCAGTTCGGTTCCCAGTCAAGGCACACGACTGGGTTGTGTTCTGTCCTTGATTAGGCATGTACCATAGAGGCAACCAATCAATGTTTCTCTCCCTCTTTTTCTCCTTTACTTCCATTCTCTCTAAAAATAAACAAATAAAATCTTCGGAGAGGAAAAAAGTAGAAGAATGGAGGAAGGTTCCAGTGAATGCAGTGACCAGGTAAAGGCGTGAGTATTAATTAGGAACAGGTTGCACATAAGTAGGTTTTGAGCTACTCTCCTAATTTCCTTTTCCCTCTGCTACTTCCTCCTGAAAGAAGAGAGGATCTTACGTGTGCCTGAGCCATGGTGTGGGGTCACCTTCAGTGACCTGCCACTCACTCTCATGTGGCTTCTCTCCTTTGTGGGATCACTTTTTCAATTTTGCTCCTAAACTATTGGTACTTGTGCTTTTCCTCTCCTACATCCTCATAAAATCCCCTGGTTGTCACTACTTGTAATAGGCTGTCCCCAGATTTAAATCTCTAGCTGAAAAAAGAGGATTTAACCACCTGTAAATATCTCCTCTTAGAGATTCACATGTACCTGAAACTAAACACATGCATGTGGATTCATATCCCCCCACTCCCATCTCTGTTTTAAACACACCTTTTTATTTGCTGTGTTCTGATGCTTAGGCATCTTACAACCCTGCTGACTCTGGAGGATTGGCCCTCCAAGAGCTAGCCAGCTTCTAGAAAGAACAATTAGCCTAGAGCTCACATTTCAAATGCATCCTTGTTAGAGCCTGCACCCTCAACCACCTCCTCTATTTATCTCTCACACGCAGGGCCACCATCCACCTGCCTTAATCACCAGACCCAGGTACTAGACATTGTGGATATTTCCTATTACCCAGAGACTAATCGAGCTATTCAAATCTGCTTACCCTGCCTTTTCTATTCCTCCCTGCAAACAGTGCTGGGCAGGAAACCCCTCTCATCCAAAGATCCAACCTTCTACCCTTGACTGACCCTGGTGCTTCTACCTCTTATGTCCCTGCATGGTGTGGTGTCGCCTTCCATTTGAAATCTGAAGTCACAGGCTATCTTTTCAATGGCAATTGTCTTCTGATCTCTTATGGCTGGCCTCATCATACTTGAATAACAATAAAATTACAAATTAACAAAGTTGTCCTAACTGACATATATATAAAACTTCATCAAGATTGAAAGAATTAGACTTCTGGCCAAGATGGAGGCGTAGGTGGAAACACTGTGCCCCCTCCCACAACTAAAGTAAAAGACAGCGAAGTTTTAGTAATAAAAACGCAGCCAAAACAGTGAAAATTGAACTGTACAGAAATCCGACAACAACTCAGCCAGACTGGTAAGAGGGGTGGAGTCAGCAGTGCAGCAGGGTTGAGCTGGAAAGAACGTTTGGTCCAACCAACCCAGGAGTGAAGGCGGCGGCAGTTGGTGGATCCCAAGCGTGGAGTGGTGATGGGCAGACCCAGTGAGGCTGAAGAGTGGCTCCACTCCCAAGCGTGGAGTGGCTGACCACGGTCACACGTTCGCACGCAGATAAACCAAGCAAAAGAGTGAACACTGAGATAGACTGCTCAGGCTAGGGCCCCAGCCATGAGAATTAGAGCCTGAAAGCACCAATTGGAAAAACTTTCTCGGGGTGAAGGGGCCAGGAGATGTTCCCAGGCTCACAGAGAGTTCACTGGAGAAACCCACAGTGTTCTGGAGAGTACACAGGCTTAAACAACTGGGAACCAGCACCAGAAAGGCCCAATTTGCTTGTGGGAAGCCAGAAAGGGGACAGAAATCTGAAAGAGGGCGGAGCGGAGCAAAGCTTCATTTTTTTCCCCTCTTTGACCTCGCCCCCACATATAGGGTCACAACCCAGCAACTGGGTCACCCCGCCCTGGTGAACACCTAAGGCTCCGCCCCTCATACATAACAGATGAGAACAGACCAAACATTTTGGTTTGATCTGTTCTCAAGAACAGCTCAAAGCCGCAGAACCTATAATTCTAAGTGACCAAGAAATAGCCAACCTTTCAGATGCACAGTTCAAAACACTGGTGATCAGGATGCTCACAGAACTGGTTGATTTTAGTCACAAATTAGAGGAACAAGTGAAGGCTAAACTAATTGAAATGAAGGGAAATGCACAGGAAACCAACAGTGATGGAAAGGAAACTGGGATTCAAATCAAGGGAGTGGACCAGAAAGAAGAAAGAAACAACCAAACAGAAAAGAAGGAAGAAACAAGAATTCAAAAAAAATGAGAGGCTTAGGAACCTCCAGGACATCTTTAAACGTTCCAACATCTGAATTATAGAGGTACCAGAAGGGGAAAAGAAACATCCATGAGTGGAGGATGTTTCTTTATTATTTGTTCAACTTATTTGAACAAATAATAAAGGAGAACTTCCCCAGTCTGGCAAAGGGAATAGACTTCCAGGAAATCCAGGAAGCTCAGAGAGTGCCAAAGGAGTTGCACCCAAGAAGGAACACACCAAGGCACATCATAATTACATTAGACAAGATTAAAATGAAGGAGAGAATCCTAGAGGCAGCAAGAGATAAGGGGACAGTCACCTACAAAGGAGTTCCCATCAGACTGTCAGTGGATTTCTCAAAAGATACTTTACAGGCAAGAAGGGGCTGGAAAGAAGTATTCCAAGTCATGAAATCCAAAGACCTACAGCCAAGATTGCTCTATCCAGCAAAGCTTTCATTTAGAATGGAAGGGCAGATAAAGTGCTTCTCAGATAAGGTCAAGTTCAAGGAGTTCATCATCACCAAGCCCTTATTATATGAAATGCTAAAGGGACTTATATAAGAAAAAGAAGATGAAAAATATGAACAGTGAAAGGACAGCAAACTCACAGTTATTAACAACCACACCTAAAACAAAAGCAAACTAAGAGGTCAGGTAGATTGGGAGCAGAACCATAGAAAAGAAGAACACATGGAGGCTTAGAAACAGGGGGGTGGGAGGAGGAGAACGGGGGAGAAGGCACAGAAAATAGCATAGATGGTAGGTAGAAAATAGATAGGGGGGAGGGTCAGAATAGTGGGGGAAACATAGGACCTAAAGAACTTGAGACACGTGGTTATAAATTAAGGGGGGGAGAAGGGTGGGGGAGGGAGTGTGCGGGTGGAGGGGAAAGAAGGGGGGGAATAGAACAACTGTAATGGTATAATCAATAAAATATATTTTAAAAAATATTTTATTTATTTATCTTTAGAGGGGAAGAGAAGGAGAGAGGAAGAGAAACATCAATGTATGGTTGCTTCTCGTGCATCCCCTGCTGGGAACTCGCCCCTGCCGGGAACTGGCCTGCAACCCAGGCATGTGCCCTGACTGGGAATCGAACCGCGATCATGTGGTTCGCAGGCCCACGCTCAATCCACTGAACTACACCAGCCAGGGCAATGAACCCTTACTTTAAACCAAACATACACACAAAATAACCAAAACTGGTTCAAAGACTTAAACTTAAAAATTAAATTTTTAAAACTTTTAAAAGAAAACATACAGAAAAATCTTCATGATATTGGATTTAGCATTTTTTTTGCTACCAAAAGTACAAGCAACAAAAGAAATATTGATAAATTATACCAAAATTAAAAACTTTTGTGCATCAAAGGACACTATGAAGAGAGTAAAAAGACAACCCATTGAGCAGGAAAAAATGTTTGCAAATCATATATCTAGTGAGGAATTAATACCCAGAATATGTAAGGAACTAAAAAAAAAAACCTCAACAACAATAAAAACCTAATTCAAAAATAGGTTAGGGACTTGAATAAATATTTCTCCAAGGAAGATATGCAAATGACTAATAAGCACATGGAAAGATTATCATTGGTCATTAGGAAAATGCAAATCAAAATCACAATGAAATGCTACTTCACATCCACCAGAATTTTTATTGTCAAAAATACTGAAAATAACAAGTGTTATTTAGCAAAGTGTTGCTAAAGATAATGAGAAATTGGAACCATGGTGATTTCCTTTTCTTTTTTTACATTTTTAAGTATATTTTATTGATTATACTATTACAATTGTTCTATTCCCCCCTGCATTCCCCTCCACCCTGCACAACCCTCCTCCACCATTCCCCACCTTTAGTTTATGACCATGTGTCTCAAGTTCTTTAGATTCTATATTTCCCTTACTATTCTTGCCCTCCCCCTATCTATTTTCTACCTACCGTCTATGCTACTTATTTTCTGTATCTTCTCCCCCACTTCCCTTCCTCCCACTCCCCTGTTGCTAACCCTCCATGTGTCCTTCATTTCTATGGTTCTACTCCTGATCTAACTGTCCTCTTGGTTTGCTTTTGTCTTAGGTGTGGTTGTTAATAACTGAGTTTGCTGTCCTTTCACTGTTCATATTTTTATCTTCTTTTTCTTAGATAAGTCCCTTTAACATTTCATATAATAAGGGCTTGGTGATGATAAACTCCTTGAACTTGACCTTATCTGAGAAGCACTTTATCTGCCCTTCCATTCTAAATGAAAGCTTTGCTGGATAGAGCAATCTTGGCTGTAGGTCTTTGGATTTCATGACTTGGAATACTTCTTTCCAGCTCCTTCTTGCCTGTAAGGTACCTTGAGAAATCCACTGACAGTCTGATGGGAACTCCTTTGTAGGTGACTGTCCCCTTATCTCTTGCTGCTTCTAGAATTCTCTCCTTCATTTTAATCTTGTCTAATGTAATTATGATGTGCCTTGGTGTGTTCCTTCTTGGGTGCAACTTCTTTGGGACTCTCTGAGCTTCCTGGATTTCCTGGAAGTCTATTCCCTTTGCCAGACTGGGGAAGTTCTCTTTTATTATTTGTTCAAATAAATTTTCCACTCGTGGATGTTTCTTTTCCCCTTCTGGTACCCCTATAATTCGGATGTTGGAACGTTTAAAGATGTCCTGGAGGTTCCTAAGCCTCTCCTCATTTTTTTTTGAATTCTTGTTTCTTCCTTCTTTTCTGTTTGGTTGTTTCTTTCCTCCTTCTGGTCCATTCCATTGATTTGAGTCCTAGTTTCTTTTCCATCACTGTTGGTTTCCTGTGCATTTCCCTTCATTTCAATTAGTTTGGCCTTCATATGTTCCTCTAATTTGTGACTATAATCAACCAGTTCTGTGAGCATCCTGATCACCAGTGTTTTGAACTGTGCATCTGATAGGTTGGCATTCTCTTGATTGCTTAGAAGTATTGGCTCTGGGGCTTAGAGTTGTACTTCTTTAGTCATAATGTTTGGGTCTGTTCACACCTGTTATGTATGAGGGGCGGAGCCTTAGGTGTTCACCAGGGCAGGGCAACTCAGTCACTGGGTTGTAATGCTGTATGTGGGGGCTGGGTAAAAGGGGAGCAATGGCGGTCCCCTCTGCTGCCTCCCGCCGCTGGGGCCTGTTCAGTCCATCCCACTGCACTCAAATGTGCCACCACAGTCAGCCCGCCGCCTCTCGCCCTCACTGGGTCCACTGCTGAGGCCTGCGTGGTCCGTCTCACTGCTCACTCCTTTGCTGGTGTATCTGTGTGCAAATGTGTGACCTCGGTCAGCCTGCGGCCCCACACCCTCACTGGGTCCACCTGATGCTACCCCAGCTGCCTGGGCGCCTGGGGTTGGGGAATCTTTCCTGCCTGTCCCTGCTCCGCTGCTGGCTCTGCCCCTTACTGGTCCAGTTGAAAGGTTCATTGTTGTCAGACTTCCGTATAGTTCAATTTTCTGTTCTTTGGCTGCATCTTTGTTTACTAAACCTTTGTTGTATTCAAACTTGGTTGTGGGAGAAGGCACAGTGTTTCCACCTACGCTTCCATCTTGGTGAAGTCCCCGGAACCATGGTGATTTTCAAGAGGGAATGTAAAACGGTGCTGTTGCTGTGGAAAACAGTTTGGTAATTCCACTGCTGGGTATATACCCAAAACAATTAAAAGCAAGGACTCTAGCAAATACTTGTACATCAGCATTCACATCATTACTCACAATAGCTGTGACGGGTAGAAACCACCCAGATGTTCATAATACGTGACGACATGAAAAAAAATGTAACATATATGTGCAATGGAATATTTTTCAGCTTTCAAAAGGAATGAAATTCATTGATGAACTTTGAAGACATTATAGTAGATTATATATACAGGGGTGGGCAAAACTAAGTATACAGTTGTTCATTTAGAAAAAGACATGCAGACTATGATTGTTACAATAGCTTTATTAGCTCAAAAGAATGTTACAACTCTAAACCTACATTTGCCCACACCTGTGTATATTCTTTGTTCCCAGTTCCTGGTACTGAGTTCCTAAAACCTTGGATTTTCCTGAGTGACTCCTGTACGATAATGAGATGACTCACTGGGGTACAGAGGCATAGAGGTTGAGTTCGATCCACCGGTGGCCACAAGCAGGTTTGGAGGAGCTTCTCAGTTGAACACATCGGTGTGCAGGAAAGCTGGCGCACCCACAGAGAACATGGAAGTTCTGCACAACCCACCTCCATACCTTACCTTCTTCCATTTCTCCATTCCTGAGTTGTATTCTTTATAATGAAACTCTAAGTATCGCATTTTCCTGAGCTTTATGAGTTGTTCTACTCAATTTTTCCAGTGCGGGTGGGATGGGGGATGTCATGGGAACCTTCAAATTTATACTAGGCCAGGGAGAACTGGCATCTGAATGGGACAACCTTGTGGGAATTGATTCCCCTTACCCTGCAGCATCTGTGCGAATTCCAGTAGTTAGTGTCAGGACTGAATGGAATTGTAGGACACCCAGTTGGTGACAATCGGAGAAAGAGCATTGAAGCTATGTCGTTTGGTGTCAGAAAGACATTAAATAATCATGCTAAGTAAAATAAGGTAGACACAAAAGGAGAAATATTGTATGATACTCTTTAGAACAGGTGAATTCAGAGACAGAAAGTAGAATGGTGGTTGCCAGGGCCAGTGGGTGGGGAATGGATACAGAGTTAAATAAACACAGAGTTTCTGTTTGGAATGAAAAAGTTCTGGACAAGGATAGTGGTGATGGGCACACAATATTGTGGATGTACTTAATGACAGTGCATTGCATACTTAAAAAGAGCTAATATGGTCAATTTGGTTATGTGTTTTTTACCACAATAAAAGTTACAAAATATATTTTTAAATAGTAATCATATACACATATACAGAAACTCATCCCACTTACCCCTGTAAACATCTATTATTTCAATAGTTCATAAATGTCATCAACTTCAGAGGGTTTTATCTATAAATTAGAGTATATGCATAATCCTTTGAACAAAATGTGAACTTTAGAGTCCATACTGGTAATAAATAAGTCAGGGAGGATTGGAAGGTTTTTATGGTAAAATGCCAACTAATAAATGTAGAAGAGTTAGAAAGTCACATGTTTAAAACCCTCATAGTAATAATTTATTCACACAATAGTCAATTCTAAAGCAGAGGGTTTGTTTAGAAACAAATATTTACATGGTCTCAAAGTATTTCTCCATAAATTCATCTATTACAAACGGCAAAAAATAACAGGGCAGAAACCTGGCGGGCACCATTTTAACCAAGTGATTCAAGTTACTACCATTACTAACAACACAGAGCAATGTTATCGGCTGCCTGATCCAACACACTAGGAAGAACATAGCATCATTTATGTGGTACTTCTGAAATAATGCATCATCTGAGTTAAATCATGGTGAAATATCAAAGAAAACTGAAGGGTTATCTATAAAACAAATAATCTGTCTTCTCCAAAAATTTTACTACCATTAAAGAAAAGAAAGGCTTAGAAATTGTTCCAGATTAAAGGTGACTAAACAGATAGGAAAACTAAATGCTGGGTGGTCCTGCTATGAACCATGGATCAAGAAGAGCAATTGATATACAGGCTATTGTTGAAACAACTGACATTTGAATCATCTTTAGATTAGATGACACTATATATGGATTATAAATTTCTTAATTTTGATCATTGTTCTATTAATGGATGGTCTTATAGTTTAGGATAAATGTAAGGGGCATGTTATCTGCAATTTTCTAGTAGTTCAGGAGAAAAAGATTTTTTCAGGAGAAAAAAATATATATATTCAGAGAGATAGGACAAGGGGTGTGCGAAGAGAGTAAACCAAATGTGCCGTAACGATTGGTGAAACTCAGTGGAGGGTATATGGGAGTACTATGCAGTTACTGCAACTTTTCTGTAAATCTGAAATTGTTTCAAAATGAAAGATTTTTTAAAAAGAGTCTGAAAGATTTCCCATACAAGTGTGCCATGCTCACGTTTATGGAGAGAGTCCTAGTTTTCATCAGATTCTAACTTGTGAACACTCCCTTCAAAAGGTCAAGAACCTCTTTTTTCCATTATTACTTACGTTTTAATATTTAGTCATATTCCCCCATTCTTCTAAGTAGGGTTTAAATTCAAATAACCATGATAAAGATCTTATATTAAGCAAGACAGGAAGCCTTTCTATTACTTTCAGTATCAGAGAACAAGGTTTTAAATAAAGCTGGAAAACCTAAATACTGTTTTTTTAAAAACTTGCTGCATTATCAATGAGTAGTATTCTCATTTTTTAAAACCCAATAGTTACCCCAAAACATCACCTCATTCATTTTATGATCATCTATTCATTCATTCTGGGAATGTATTATCAATTTTAAATACCAGAAGGAAAAAAAAGCTTCAAAAATCATTAATTGACTCTTTTCACTGAAATTAAAATATATTTATTACATTAAAAAGTAAGTTTTATTCATTCTGGCTGAGATACATGAATATGACTGTGGATGAGAAGTAAATTCATCTAAAATAAGAAAATATCATATATTCGATTTTGTAAGAAAACGAATTACAATTCAGCTTTTTTATGTAGCTTGTTTATTTATATTACACATATATACATACATATATACATACTTGTTATACAAAAATATATTTTAAAAATCCAAGTGGAGAGGAAGATATTGCATTTGATCACTGGAACTATTCTGTTTCAATACTTTTAAAATTCAGATTTGAAGGAAACAACAAATCAAATGTCATTAATTTTTCAGAAAGCTTTATGTTCACATAAATTCATCATTCAAGTATATTTTTACTGAAACAATAAGCCATTTGACCTGTTGCAAAGTCAAACTGAATAAGCCATGATATGAAAAAAAAGGCAGTTTTCTTTAACTCTGCTTTCATCAGCCTAGAATCAGCTTCTGACATGAAATGAAGAGCATGACAGTGACTTTTAACCTTACAGTGATTTTTAATTTCACACTATTAATGCCATATTATAGGGCTGACAATTCACAAAACACATTATATTATTTGTTTACAGTCTCATTAAAAATAATAATTGTAAATTTTACTTTTCTTAATTTCTTTTTTATTCAATTTGAATGACAGTACATCTTTGTCATTGTGCTTGGCAACTTCACATCATACCTGAAGGAATATTTAAATATCCTATGGACAAAATATGTATATAAACTTATGAAAGATCTTGGTACTTTTTAATTAATTCAATAATAATTTCAATTCTACTGTAACAATCACAACAAATATAAAGAATTTAAGATAATATTCCTCACCATAGTCTTAACATTTTTTAAAAAGTGAATTTTCAAGGCACAAAAACATTATGTGATTTGCCCAAGGTCATGAAAGAAATGAAAGGCAGGCATAAAAGCTCCTTTTTTCTAACTTAAGCATCTGTACTAATCCTAGGTTATACCATCTTGCAAAATTAGCTCAGTGCAATAAATACAGAAACTAGACTCATTATTTAGGAGTACTTGTTTAACTGAAATTGCTATTATTAATAAACTTAACTCTAGTAATCTATATGTTTATCATACATTATTAGGAGTTCATAAAAGGAAACATGATAATTTTCTGAATTATTAGGCATGTACTGAATTAAATTTGACATGACTAAATAAAACAAAATTTACAATTTAAATGAGTTCAGCAAAGGATGCTTATTAACATGATTTTTATAATAATCCATGATTATAAAATTTACAAAATTTAGAAGACAATACAATACACACAAACATATTAATATAAATGTACCGAATCGCCTTCTAGTGGAGCTTTTGATTTTTATGAAAACGTTCTAACAAAGCACTCATAATGTTTCCTGGTATTCTTTGATGCTTATCAATCAAAGCTTGAACAGCATTCTTCGTCTATCAAGAAAATAACAGAAAAGCCATTATTCTTTTAGTTCTCAACAGAGATCATTTATTTTGTAAAGATTTTAATGTACTATTACTTTTAAGAAATCATCCCTAATTTAGCACCCATTTCTCTTCAGAATTATTGGTTTTCTTCTCAGAATAACCATAGGATATTTCTTATACTTACTTTATTATGCTTGAATTACAGTATTGTCCACCTGGGTATTTCCTACACCAGAGATATATACTAACATTTCTACAGCACTGCGTACAGCAATGCCTCTCACACTTTTTAAAAGAAGTAAAGGGAAAAACTCAAATGAACAAAAGTAGCAGGAAATTTTCTGGTAGACAAATGGAAGTTTTACTCCTTTCTATCCATTAATAAACTGTTGTATATTTTTCTTTCATCACCATAGACACCAAAAAATTATTTCAGGCAATGAAAAAGGAAAAAGTGAGGAAAACTATAAATGAATGAGCTGATATACTTTAGTTCATTACCTAAATGTCTAGACAGTTTAAAAAGAATTTAAATTAAATCATAAGAATAGAAAAGTCATTTGGATATTTCAAGAAATCAAAACTATTTGTTTCCCATTCAGTTCATGACAAATTTCAACAAATTTCAAATTTTTACTTTGAAATCAGTTGTGGCTGTCAAAAAAAAAAGTTTACGCACGTATATCGTGCATGCATGCACAAGTATACATGCTTCCTTTCAGATGCTAACCTTTCAATGAGACTTCTTTTTAAAACCTTGGAAATCCCTCTATTTAAATATAAGTAATAAGCCCTAGCCCAAAGATGAATTTTAAAAATATGCCTCTCGAAACTACAGATTTTCATATCTGTGAAATGGAACTATTTTATACAGTTATCATAAGGATTTAAGGAAATTGAAACTATGTCTTCAGGTGAGTAACATATAGGTTGTGTTCTATGAAGTATGTTTTTAAAATTTTATTCACTTCCTCAAAAAAATATTAGGTGCTTTAGAAGCTATAACATCAGCAAAACAAAGCTCAAATCTCAAGGAGCTCATAAGCATAATCAAGTACAAAGTATTTACAACGTAAGATCATTTGCGACATGTATCATCTGAGATGTGAAAAGAAAGTATTTGAAGTTCAGACTTGTGGGCCCATTTGGTGGGCAAGAACCAGGGAAGAACACATCAACGAGGTTTAGTTTGAGTCTCCAGAGACCAGTAACATCTCAGTAACAGTGAATGAAAAAGCATGAGAGATGAGACCACAGGAAAACAACTAACTGTAGAAGGAATGGCAAGGTAGAGAGTTTGGCTAGAGTTTCAGGTATGTGTTCATAATAAGCTGGGTTGCATAAGGCTTTAAAATTAGTATTCTATTAAATCATAAAGGGAGTTAAACACCAAGTGGAAAAGTATAGATGTTGTTTAGTATGAACTGAGGGGCCAAGAAAGGATTTGAGGATGAAGAAATATAAGGACTATGTATCAAGAAAATACAACTGTTGCAAAGATCACCAATGATCCCCTCGGGTCACTAAACCCAATAATCATTCTTTTAATCTTATGTGACCTGTCAATCACCCTTGATCTTACTCCTGTAACTACTGATAAACATGAGAGGAAAAGCTAGTTTCGTCTAGCTTTCAGGTTGCTCACTTTCAATCTCCTTCTGTAGATTTATAACCCCCAAATCAGGCACAGATTTATTCTTCAAAGGTTCAGTAATCTTACTCATTTCCACAGCTTTAATTACCATCCATTTGCTGATGACTCCAAATTTGTATCTCCAGGCCACTCAATTTCAAATAGAAATGTTAAATATAACTTCCCTTGATTGTTTTAAAGGCACCTCAAACCTGCTTAAGACTAAACTAACGTTCTTTCCCCCTCAAATGTCGTCCTTTCCTGAGTTCCCTCCCTATTACAGCCAATGATACATAAATCTAGCCAGGTAAGCTGAAGCCCCAGAGTCAACCTCACAACTCACAACAGCCATTCCATCAGTAGCAACCATTAGTATCACCTCCCCAATACTACTCAGATCAGTCCACGTCTCTCCATCTTCCTTCTACCTTAATAATACATACATACATACATACATACATATATATAAAACGTACATACATGTAAGTGAATCTGTACTTAGATGCCTACGTGGATGTGAGTATGAGGATGTAGAGTGAGAGGAGTAGAGACAGAAACAGACATTGTAAACATGGAAACAAAACAACGGAGAAATTAAGACTGAGAGAACTTTAAGGAAATATCCCAAATGTCCTCTTCAATATTAGTGCAATGGATTTTAATTTAGATGTAGTGTTTACAAAATGGTTCTCCACAATCAAATGCCTGAATAGTCTATTACCCATTTTTAAAATGAGGTTTATTTCCACATTAATTTGGATGCTAGTCATTTTGAATGTGTAATAATCCAGGGATCATTATGTTCTTGTTTATAATTTTATTAACAATGAAGATTAGAAAATCATAACAATGTATTTACAAAAGGAAAATTTCAAGTATTCTTTATTTCAGGTACACTTTAGTTCAATAATAACTTAACAGTAAAAAATACGGCTGGGGCAACAAGATACTTAAGTACATTCCCTCAAGAAATTCTATTAAACTGTGCTTTAGTCAGCTGCTTCTGCTAACTTAAGTACTGATAATAAAGTACATGAAGTAACTGGAGATAATAACTAAGATATTTCAATGGTCCAGAAAGACATTTCCTTTCTTGCTAAGTTTGAATTGGTGAAGCCTACACACACACACACACACACACACACACACACACACACACACACGATGAAGCTTATATATGTATATATGTGAAACTTACATATATGTATGTATATATGTAAGTAACACACATACGAAGAGGGAGAAATTTTTTTTCATATAAAATCCTCATATGAAAAAATCAAGTCACTGGAATTCAACTATCAATAATACATCCTCTTTAACTGAGAAAAGAAAGGGAATAGAATTTGTTTAATTTCAAACTTAAAAGAAACCTTTGAAATAAGGTCAGGCTTTTCTTCCCCTCTCTCCCCATCAGCTTCTATTTTGACCATAAAAAAAAAGACAATATCTGTGAAGTATTTCTAACTAGCTCTGACCCATTTAAATCCTAATAGATAGGAAGAAAAAAATTGAAAAAGAACAAAACAACTCGGTTATATCCTAAAGGAGAATACATTTGTTAGAGGACAGCAAAGAAATGTGCCATGTTAACAATAGAGAAGCGATGTCACAGGGTGAGGTCTCAGCCTGGTGGACTCCTGCAGCTATCTTAGGAAGGCATCGCTTCAGGATGAGAGAAAGAGTCATGCTTTGCAGAGAGCATGTCCTAATCCTGAAAATCAGTGTCATAAAGTTTTACTTTTAAAACAAAAAAGAGCAATAAACTGTGAGTGTACTTAATGAACCATTAGAATAACTGGAGGTAAGTTTTCTAAAAATAGACAAGTTCATAGACAAGGCCCATTAACGTTACCTTCCTGAAACTTCCCATGTAGCAGCTATTTGATTTGAATAGTATCATCTAATGTAACATTATAGTTGGTTCAGGTAGTCATCCTTTTCTAAGTGTCTGACTTTGCTGAGTCAGACCATAACACATTCATGCATTCCCACCACCTGTTCTGGGCCTTATCTGAAGAAGGAGTCCAGGTCCTGTTCCACTAGAATCCAGTGTAGCCATGTGACTGCTTTGGCCAATAACATGTCAGTGAAAGTGAGTGAGTCACTTCCAAACAGAAGCTTTGAGTGCCATCTCATAGTTCCATTCCTGACATTTTCCATTTGCCATGAAATGGCAACCTCCAACACAGGGTTCTTTCAGCCTGAACCCTGGATGAAGAACACATGGACCTCAGGGGAAACATAACATGAATAAAAAGTAAGTTTTACTATCTGAACCCTCTCAGATTCTATGGCTGTTATTGGAGCATAACCCAGCAAAGCTGACTAAATCACCAGTATTCCCGTGTGAAATAGTGATAACAAAGCCTATCCTAGAAAATTGAAGTGAGGAGTAAATCAGACTATACATGGAAAAGAAGAAGTGAGATTATCTTTGTTCACTGATGATATGATTTTATAAGTAGGAAATCCAAAAGATTTCACAAAGAACTGTTAGAACTAATAAATTCTGCAAAGTTGCAGGATATAAAATCAACACACAAAAATCAGTTGTGTTTCTATACCCTCGTTATGAACAATCTGAAAAAGAAAATGAAAAACAATCTCATCAAAAAGAATAAAATACTTAGGAATAAACCAAGGAAGAGAAAATCTTATACATTGAAAACTATACAAAAATTGCTGAAAGAAATTAATTTAGACACAAATAAATGGAAAGATATCCTGTATTCATAGATTTGGAAGATTTAATATTGTTAAGATGACCACACTATCCAAAGACATCTACACACTCAACACAATCTCTATTAAAATTCCAACAGCATTTTTGTACAAACAGACATCTTAAAATTCATAAGAAATGTCAAAAGACACTGAATAGCCAAAATGATTTGGAACTGAAAAAAGAAAATCAATGTTGCAGGCCTCACACTTCCTGATTTCAAAACATACTACAAAGCTACACTAATGAAAACTGGCATGAAGACAAATATTATGAACCAACGGAACAAAATAGCCCAGAAATAAACCTTTGCATGTATGATAAATGTTCTTTTGACAAGAGTGCCAAGACCACATAATGAGAAAGGACAGTCTCTTCATCGGGTAGTGGGAAAATTGGATATCCACATGTTAAAAAAAAAGAAGGTGGACCTCATATTACATATAAAAGTTAACTCCAAATGTACTGAAAAGCTAAACATAAGACCTAAAACTAAAAGACCTGTACTGGGAAAACTATAAAACACTGAAGAAACTGAGGAAGATACAAATAAATGAAAGCATATACTGAGCTCATGGATTGGAAGAATTAACATCATTAAAATGTCCATATTATCCAAACCAATCTATACATTCAATGAAATTCCTATTAAAATACCAGTGGATATTTCAAAGATCTAGAACAAATATTCCAAAAAAGATATGGAACCAAGAAAGACCCCAGATAGCCTCAGCAATCCTGAGAAAGAACAAAGTTGGAGAGATCACAATACCTAATATCAAACTATACTACAAGCTCACTGTAATCAGGACAGTCTGGTAGTGGCATAAGAACAGACACACAGATCAGTGGAACAGAACAGAGGGCCCAGAAATAAACCCACATCTCGATGGTCAATTAATATTTGACAAAGGGGCATCAGCATACAATGGAGTAAAAACAGTCCCTTCAATAAATGGTGTTAGGAGAATTGGACTGGTACATGCAAAAAAATGAAACTAGACGACCAACTTACACCACACACCAGAATAAACAACTTAAATATAAGTTGTGATACCATAAAAGTCCTAGCAGAAAACATAGGCAGTAATTTTCATATATCCCATGTAGTGATATTACTGCCAATATATCTCCTAAGGCAAGGGAAATGAAAGAAAAAATAAATAAATGGGACTATATCAAATTTAAAAGTTTCTGCATGACTAAAGAGACCATCATTAAATAGGAAAAGGGAACAGACTGTTTGGGAGAACATATTTACGAATGATACATTGGACAAGGGCTTAATCTCCAAAATAGATAAAGAACTCATATGACTGAACACTATCAAGACAAACAATCCAATTAAAAAATTGGCAAAGGACCTTAACAGATACTTCTCCAAGAAGGACATACACATGGCTCATAGACATGTGAAGAAATGCTCAGCATCACTAGCCATCGGAGAGATGAAAATTAAAACCACAGTGAGATATCGCCTCACACCTGTCAGATGACCATCATTAATAAATCAACAAGCAACAAGCAACAAGCAACAAGCGCTGGTGAGGATGTAGAGAAAAGGGAACCCCAGTGCACTGTTGGTGGGAATGCAGACTGGTGCAGTCAGTGCAGAAAACAGTATGGAATTTCCTAAAAAAATTAAAAATGGAACCACCTTTTGACCCGGCAATTCCACTGCTGGGAACAGACCATAAGAATCTTGAAACACCAATTCAAAATAACGTATGCACCCCTATGTTCATAGCAGTGCTATTTATAATAGCCAAGTGTTGGAAACATCCCAAGTGCCCATCAGTAGATGAGTAAAAAACTGTGATACATTTATACAATGGAATACTACGCAGCAGAAAGGAAGAAGTTCTACCTTCTGCATCAGTGTGGATGGAACTGACGACTATTATGCTAAGTGAAATAAGCCAAACACTTTTTGGTGAAAGACAAATACCATATGACCTCTCTTAAAACTGGAATCTAATGAACAAAACAAACTAATGAGAACCACAGAACCAGAGACATGGAAACATGGAACAGACCGTATCTGTCGGAGGAGAGAAGGGAAAAGGAAAATGGTGGAAGGAAGGGAAAAGGACTAGTTAAAGAACATGTATGAATGACTATGGACATAGACAAAAGAAAAGATTGACAGTGGGAGAGAAGGGTGGGCTGGGTGGAGGGGGGGAAGGGAAACGAATTGGAGCAATTGTAGTAGACAACAATAAAAAACAAGGTAGGAAAAAAGGACCTAAAACTATAAAACTCACAGGAGAAAAGCATCATGGTATTAAATTTGGCAATAATTTCTTGACTATGACACCAAAAGCACAGGTGTAAAAAAGAAAAATAGACAAATGGGACTATATCAAAGTGGAAAACTTCTGCACATCAAAAGAAATAATCAGCAGGGTTAAAAGGAACCTATGGAATGAGAGAAGATATCTGCAAACCGTATGTCTAATAAGGCACAGGTGGCAAACAAGGCCTGAGGGCCGAACCTTGTTTTATCCTGCCCGGCACCTTGTTTCTACACGGTGGCTGTGCCAAGCTCTCACCTAGCTGTCAAGGACTAGTTACATTTACACGGCCCTAAAATTACATTTGGCCCTTTGAAGGCAACCGCAAAGCTGATGTGGCCTCTGGTGAAAATGAGTTTGACACCCCTGCAATAAGGGCTTAATATCCAGAATATAAAGAGCTTTCGTAGTGCAGTGGTTACCATGTTATTCACCTCACAGAATATACAAAGAAATCCACAATTCAACAACAATAAAAAAGACCCCAAATTATACAATTAGAAAATGGGTGATTTGAACAGACATTTCTCCAAAGAAGACATACAAGTGGTTAAGCAAATGAAAAGATGCTCAACAGCACTAATCATCAGAGAAATGCAAATTATAATTAAAATGAGATACCATCTCAAATTCATTAAAATGGCTACTATAAAAAATAAAAAATAACAAGTTTTTTAAGTACTCTAATAAAATTCTAGTTGAAGCTTAAAAAAAAAAAGTTTTGGCAAGGATGTGGAAAAATTGGAACCCTTATGCACTGTAGATGGGAATGTAAAATGGCATAGCCAGTATGGAAAATAGTATGGAGGAGGTTTCTCAAAAAATTAAAAATAGAGCCCTGGCTCATGTGGCTTAGTGGGCTGAGTACCAGACTGAGAACCAAAAAGTTGCAGGTTCAATTCCCAGTCGGGGCACATGCCTGGGTTGTGGGCCAGGTCCCCAGTTGGGGGCATGCATGAAGCATCCACACATCGATGCTTCTCTCCCTCTCTTTCTCCCTCCCTTCCCCTCTCTCTAAAAATAAATAAAACCTTTTTTTAATTTTTTAAAAAATAGAATAATCACATTGTGAAATATAGAAAATACATACTGATCTCTGTCCCTGGTTCCTGGCAGCAGCTCCAAAAACCCTTGTAATTTTCTGGGTTATAGGAGTGTCTTTTGTTTTATTGAGGCAACTGTGGGTGGGCTCCTGGATGAGGGCTGGTCATCAGGATGACCAAGCCACGGTTTGAAGCTTGGAATTTTCAGCTCCATTCCTCAGTTTCCAGAAAGGGGAGAGGGGATGGAAATGGAGGTTATAATTGATCATGCCTATGTAAGGAAGCCTTCAAAAAATCCCAATAGTACAGAGTTCAGGAAGCTTACAGGTGTGTGAACACATCTACACCAGATGGGTGATGCACCTATCTCCATGGGACCAGAAGCTCCTGTGGTTGCGACAATCCCAGACCTGGCCCTGTGTATCTCTTCCTCCGGCTGTTTACCTCTGTCCTTTATCATAATCTTTAGTAAACTGGTAAATGTGTCTCCCTGAGTTCTGTGAGCCACTCTAGCAAATTAATTAAACCTGAGAAGGGAGTTGTGGGAACTTTCAATTTGTAGCCAAACAGGACAGAAGTTGTAGGACCTAGGGACCTGCTACTTTCCATCGGCATCTCTAGGCAGATTGTGTCAGAACTGAGTTAAATTGTAAGACATCCAGCTGGTGTCAGAGAATTGCTTCATGTGGGAAGAACCTCCAACCATCTGGTGACAAGAGTGTCACAAGTGTTCTGTGTAAGAGTACACACAGATGAAAGAAAGACAGGAAAGAGACATGTTTTTGATGCCTATGCTTTTGGTATCATAGTCCTTCCCTACACAGAAGGGAAAAACTAGTTTCTCCCTTCCACATATGATGCAGCAATCTCATTTTGGGTAGAGGGGATATCCACAGGAATTCAAAGCAGGATCTTGAAAACATATTTGCACACCCAGGTTCACTGTAGTGGAAGCAAACCAAATTGTCCATCAATAAATGAATGGATAAACGGATAAACAAAATGCGGCATATACATACAATGGAACATTAACCAGCCTTTAAAAAAATGGAAATCCTGTCACACGCTACAATATGAATAAACCTTGAGGAGTGAAATAAACCAGTCACAAAAAGGCAAATAACGTTATGATTCCACTTATATGAAGTTTCTAAAGTAGTCAAAATAGTAACAGAAGGTATTTAGAATGGTGGTTGCCAGGGACCTGGGGGAGGACAAATGGGAAGCTGGTGTATGATCTCACTTGTATGCGGAACCTAAAAAAGCTGAACTCATGGAAACACAGGACAGAATGGTGGTTGCCAGAGGCTGGGCTGTGGGGAAATGGGAGGTGTTAGTCAAGGATACAAACTTCCAGCTATAAGATAAATTAAGTTCTGAGGATCTAATGCATAGCATGGTGACTCTAGTTGACAATAGTGTATTATGTATTTGAGAGTTGCTAAGAGAACAGATCATAAATATTCTCAGCACACACAAAGAAAAGGTAATTATGGAGATGATGGATGTGTTAACCTTTGTGTGATAATCATTTAGCAATATATACATGTATCAAATCTTCACACTGTATACTTTAAACTTACACAATGTTATATTTCAATTACATCTCAATATAGTTTGGGGAAAAATATTGTGTAGTCCATTATCATGAATCAGAATAAAGTGTTGATGGATATATACGATAAGAAAGAAGGGAAAGGAAAGGAAAAGAAAGGGAAAGGGGAAAGGAAGAAGGAAAGAAAAAAAAAACAGTTGGTGTTCACTAGGTATAGAGATTCAGTTTTGCAGGATAAAAAGGTTTTAGAGATTATTTGCACAATGTTTAGTATATTTAACTCTATTGAACCATACATTTAAATTAAAAATGGTTAAGTTGATAAATTTACATTATATGTTTTTACCACAATTAAAATTTTTTTTAAAGAAATCAAACTATCTATATAAAAAGCATAGCATATTCATCTTATTTTCTAGGAGATTCAATGATATAACACTTATTGCCTTTTATGTAGTTTCTTTCATACTCTCAGAAAAGTATAATTGCAAACTGAGTGGACTTATCTCATGTCTCTTTATCTCTTTGCAGAAACGAATAGTACTACTGATCATTCCCACTTTTTAAAAAACTTCACCTGCTGACTTCTCTCACATAATTGTACTTGTTCTCCTACCTCTCTGCTACTTCCCTTTCAGCCAGCTTGGGTTGTTTCCCATCACCTGTTCCTTAAATGTTGTATCTTCTACAATCTGCCTTTAGTTCTCTTTGTTCTCTAACCTGCCCTGTATAGCTCATGGCTCCAGTAATTATGTCAGGGCAAATGACTTACAAACCATCACCAGTTCTGACTTCTTTCCCAAACTTGAGTAAAATATTTCCAAAAACCTACATATATATGAGGTCTGTCCAGAAAAAGTCAAACCATTGTTAATATAACAAGAATGATTTGCACAAAACTGATGTAACCCGCTGGCCAAGAAGAGTAGACTGGGACACACATACGTGAACAATGGTGACTTCACCATACTAGCCAATGGGGGCAACAGACATTGCTGAGTGAGCATGTGTACTCTGAGGCTATCCCATTCAAAATGACTGAGCAAGTAGAGCAACAAATCTGTTCAAATTTTGTGTTAAGCTTGAACATTCTTCTGCAGAAACTATTTGGATGATTCAGAAAGCCACAGCTATGGGCAGCTGGTGATTGCCAACTTTAACATGACAACACACCCACTCATATACATCACACCTTGCACAGGGTTTTGAGGGAAAACATCAAATTACCCAGGTGACCCAGACCCTCTACCACTCAGATTTGCACCCTGAAACTTCTGGCTTTTCCCAATATTTAAAACTACCTTTGAAAGGGAAGGGTTTTCAGACCATCAATGAAATTCAGTAAAATATGACAGGGCAGCTGATGGTGACTGAGAGAACTCTGTGAGGTCCCAAGGTGTCTGCTTTGAAGGGGACAGAGGTGTCATGGCCCTATGTATAATGTTTCTTGTATCTTGTATCCTCTTCAATAAATGCTTCCATTTTTCTTATTAGATGGCTGGATACTTTCTGGACAGACCTTGAAAGTGTATGCATAGCTATCATTATATAGAATTATACAGAATTAGTTTTCAAGTCTGGTGCATTCTATCTCTGTAAAATCTCTCAAATCTGTACCTTCCTCTACCTTTCAAGTAGATAAGATCATTACCTAATTCATTCATTCATCAAACATTTATTCAGATATAACTACCTAATACTGTACTAGGAACTAGAAATACAAAAATTCAAGGCATAACCTCTGCTCTGAAAAAGGGCACTTTAATTTACATGTCCTAAGTTATCACAGTTGCTAGTATCAACACAAACCATTGCAGAGGAAGAGATTATACATCTGCTTGCTCTAGCCAACAAATTCTGAGTGCACCTGATATGAGCCATTTCTAAACACAGGTTTATCCTAATTTAAATATATTTGATAGACAAATTTCCTGGTATGATACTTAAGGGCCTAAAAATGTAGCTCCTACTTACTTTTTCAATTTCATCAACCAAACCATACCCACTAAGCTAGTGATCCCAAATTTATTCCACAGCTGTTGTTAAGTGCTATTCAAGGAGAAACAGAGGGTTTTGGTCAAATGAGATTGGAAAATGCTCTTTGAAAAAAAGTTAAATAGACCACTCTACTGTAGGGCTTCTTAAAATCTTTAATATGTTAATGTGCTTTGCAAAATTCTTAGAGGAGAATTTATTACACAGTCTTTCCCAACCTCCCTGTTCTAATCACATCAGACCACTCAAAACTATTGGTATATGCAGTCAACTTAGTTCCTACCACTGTTTCTTTGTTCATACTCTGTCTTCCACGCCAAGTCCACACATCCAAAACATGCCCACCTTTCAAATGCCCTCATTCTAAACAGTTTTCTAGTTTTTCAACTTACAAAGAAAGCAGTCTCTATTCTTTTTGAGTTTTACTAGTCTCACTCAAATTCAGCCTCCATAGTGCTTCTATGGAGCTTCTAGTAATCTTTCTAAATGCAAACCTATTATGGGTTGGCCAAAAAGTTCATTTGGTTTTTTCCATGAGATGGCTCTAGTAGCACTTAGTTCTCTTTAACTTCATTTGAAACAATTTTGTTAGATTGCATTATGACAGCTGTCACAGCAGCTTGCATTAAAAAAACAATTTATTGAAATTAATGAACTTTTGTGAAGCCATTTTAATATTGAAGATGGAGGAAAATAAGCAACATTTTCAGTATATTACACTTTATTATTTCAAGAGAAATAAAAACATAACTGAAACGCATCTTGCTGGATGATGTTCCACGGTCAGACAGACCAGTTGAAGGTGATAGAGATAAAATAGAGACATTAATTAAGAACACTCAATGTTATACCATGCAGGAGATAGACAACATACTCAAAATATCCAAATCAATAAAGTTGTCAGTGAAAATGAAAAATGTGTCATTCACAGAAAAAAGGAAATGAAATTTTCCGCTAACCCAGTAATTTAGATACTTTCCCTTTGTGCTTCCATAATACTCTAGCACAGCAGTTCTCAACCAGGGTTGATTTTGTGCCCCAGGTGACATATGACAAGGTTTATAGACTTGTTTTTGTCATACTTTAGAACAGACAGTTCTTTGTTGCGGGGAGCTGGGGAGCTGTCCAGTGCATTGTAGGATGTTCAGGACCATCCAAGGCCTCTGCTCACTAGATGGCAGTAGCACCACCACTTCCCAAGTCCTGCCCACTGTGACAATGAAAAATGTCTCCAGACTGGCAAATGTTCCCTGGTGATCAGAAATCACCACCGATCTACAGCATGCTTGTAAAGTAAATTAATAAATTAATGAATTAATTTTATTATAATATTGAGAGTAAAAAAGTCTACCAAAGGACTAAGAAAGAAAAAATAATTTACCTTTTCTGCTAATTCTTCTGCTGTTATCTTTGGGTCATATGGAATAGGATCACCTAAATAGGTGCGTAACTTCACTGGAAAACCTCCATACATTGGAGCAAATGGATAGCGGAATTTTTCATAAAGCCACCTAAATAACCCTGTTTTAAAGTAAACAAAATCATTTAATTGGTTACATATTCTGAGCATGTAACTACAAACTCTCAAATTAATCATGTAAAGTTTAGAGGAAGGTGGCAAACAAAATCACCTCTTGGTAATTTTTGTTTTAAGTTGAGCTTTTCCTCAGTTGCCATAAATGTGCAGGAAGTTAATAGAAGAAACTGGAAAGTAATGAGGGAACTTATGGGTACTCTGTACTTTCTGTTCAATTTTTCTGTAAACCTAAAAATTCTCAAAAAAAGGCCTATTGATTTTTTTTAAATTAGCTTTTAAAAGTATGAGAATTTTAAAGGCAAACAAAGTACTATTATTGAAAAACAAAGGGTAAAGCCTGAAACCAAAAACTAGAAACTAAAAAGTCTAGAGACTCAAAAACATGTAATTTAGCCCTGGCTGGGTGGCGCAGTTAATTACAAGTTGGTTGGAACATCATCCCGTACACCAAAAGGTTGCAGGTTTGATTCCTGATCAGGGCACATTGGTTGTGGGTTCAGTTCCCAGCTGGGGCATGAACAGGAGGCAATCAATCAGTCTTTCTCTCATATGGATGTTTCTTTCTCTCTCTCTCTTCATTCCCTTTCCATTCTCTCTAAAATTAATAAACATATCCTCAGGTGAAGATTTTTAAAAACCTACTTAAAAAAACTAAGCATGATTTTAAAAAATATATGTGATTTACATGAGTAAAAAAAAATGGAAGCATAAAATAAATTCACAAGCATGAGACCAAAATGCATCAATAAACTAGGTAAAAACTAAAATATTGTAAATTAGGGCAATCATGACAAAGCAAAGAATTACTAATGCTAATGATAATGTATATATAATTTAGCAAGATTAAAAGTATTAACAATGCAAAATAAACTGATACTTTAAGACTAAGTTAAAAAAAAAATCCAAAAAGGCAAGCAACATGGAATACATAATCATTAATTGTACTGGATATTTAAATCACTGTTTACATATGGAAACACTGTAAGGCCCAAAGAAAAACTAAAAAAAAGTCACTAGGCACTAATTTTTGATATTCAACTACCAAAGTTAAAAAAAAAATTAAAGCAGTATAAAAGGATTTTGAGATCACTTTTCAATTAAAGAAGCAAAATCAAGAATAATTTCTGGTATGCAACTTAAATTCTAAAGAATGATCTGTGAGAAATTAAAATAAATAACTTCTGTCAAAAAAACAAAAGTTAAATGTCTCATCAATCTGCCTTTCCACTTAAGTTTGAAAAGAAAAAAGTAAGACCTATAAAACATAATGGAATGTCAACAACAAAGCAATGTCGGACAAAAAAGAAATAAGTTTAAAGTTCTTCAGAAAGGGATTTGGGTGAGGATATAAACACTAACAATATAATGCTAGGGATATAAAATACAGTCAACCAAATGTCATGTATAAAGCTTACAGTAAAAAAAATAAAAGCACAAAAATTTCAAAAGAGAAAAGAGACATTGCACAGGAATAGCACTCCTATAACTAGATTCGGAGCTTATTTTGTTACTGCTCAATTAAAGGTCAGCAAAAAGAAGCAAGCATATCATGGTTCAAAATATTTGAAAACAAACAAATAAAAAAGTAACAAATCAAGAAATAAAACCAAGGCAAATTATATTTCTTTAGGTTATTCACCTTAATTCAGTATCATATTGTCATCCATTGTTAAAGCTGTAACTTCTTCAGTGGTGAGTTAGGAAGATGGTCTGAGTTATACGTAAATCTGTCCTAACCTTCAACAACATATTTTAATGCAAGTAAACTACATAATTTACTCTGTAATTTTAAAAAGTCCATGAAAAACAAGCTTCAGTATGTTTAAGAGACAAAAATCCAACATTTAAGGACTGCCATTACTTAGAACCAGTTATTTAGCCTTTAAATAGGAAAACATCTACATTTTGAACCCTTCATGGGTTCAAAAGCCCAAATATTTAAAATATTACATTATGAAAACTTAAAAAAGAAACCAAAAAATAAAATAAAATACTGTATTATAAATATTACAGTATAATTAGAAAAACCATATGAACCAGAACTTACTTGTTCCTCCAAGTGATCTAAATCCTTCTCGAATATTTTGTGTAAACATAGGAATAATGGGCTAAAGAGAAAATGTGAATTAAAAAGTGAATATATTAATCTATTTAATATATTGAGTTACTAATGTAAACTTTTGAGGGACTATTAAAGATTATGAAAACAAAGTACTTATAAAATAAAGGTACACTTTTACCACTAGGTTGCTTAGACTAAACTTGGTCATTTGTAGAAATAATTTAACAAAATAAAATAAATGTTGAAAATTAAATTGGTTTTAGTGGGTTACTGAATGCTATGCTCAGTGACAAAAAAGTTAGAAGACAAAGAGTCTCGCTACTGGGAAATTTATATAAATTTAAATGACAAGTTTTGGCAACATGCCGTCACAATATTAGTAAAACATCATTTTTTGTGAGCTTATTAAATCTAAAAGTGTTCAACATCAATGAAAAGGATAAGACTCACCACAAAAAAAGGAAAACCATATATATAAAAGAATTCTTCACATCATTAATTTTAGAGGATTTCTTCTTACAAGTTTATGGTTCTCATTTTTCTATGAATGTCAATAATAAGTAAAATTTAAAAAATGAAGACCTTAAGCAAATGTCATAAAACAATGGGTGAAGGAGCAAAGGATCACATGAGGAGGTTATGCCACAGTAAAACTGACGTAGATGAAAAACTGAACACTTTAAAACATACACAAAATGTACCAAGTGAAATGGTTTTAGAATAGAAAACACTGGTGGAGGCAGTGAGTGTCATTTGACTTATAATCTGTATTTGCTTCATACAGAAATACTTGCCTTGGTGAGTGAGGTTTGAGATATGTAAATAAGCTGAAATTTAAAAAGCCATTCCTATTCAGCTTTGAAAAACAGTAAAATATGGTGGACTGAAGGAAAGAGACTATAGATACAGCTTTTTTCATAAAACTCATTATCTCACACATAACTAACTGATCTTCTATTTACTGTATCTTTCCCCTCCCCGAGAAGGACTGTGGATAGCACATTGTTTGTTCACTGCTGTATCCCAGCATCTAGAACACACGTGGCTAACACAAGGCCCACAGGCCAAAGCCGGCCCTCAACCTTATTTTATCCGCTCAGCACCCTATTTCTACCTGGAACACAGTGGGTGCTAAACGGAAGTATGATGGATGAATTAAGGAAGGAATAAATAAAAAGAACAGAGAGACAATGGTTTCAATGTATTAATCCATTCTCTGAATATAAAAGGTCAGATATAGGCAGCAGTAATCTTAACACCAGTTAGGAAAAAGAGAGGTCATGTAAAGAAAAGAAGTCAGTATGTATGTAACAGGGTGCAGCCAAGAGGGGGGCCCCAAATAGGGATTTGCAATGGGGTCCAGGAAACATTAGAAAAATATATATATGATGTCCTCACCCCGACCAGTCTGAGCTGGGGGACGGGACACATGTAGGAGAGCCATTCAGAGCTGTTTTCTATAGCAACAGCTTTGCAGTTAACCTCTGGCATGGTCATTTAAGAAATCTATAACCTTCCATTGGTTTCATGGATATGTTAAATACCTGTGGCTGTGCTTTGAGCCAGGGGGATGGAAGTGACTTCCACTCAAGATGTAACTGGGAGGCAACTCCTCCAGGTTACAGCGCCTATGTGAGATCTTGGAGATGACTGGCTTCATGCCATGGGGCCACACCTGCTCAGACTTATGGTGGCAGCCCAGAAAAGCTGGAAGAATACAGGAATGCTGGTAGGTGTAACTGACTGTGGGGGGAATTGGAAATGGGGCTGCAGAGAAAGACTGGCGCTGGGATTTAAACCCCAGGCACAGCAGCCATGCCTAGAGAGAACCACACAGCTTTGGCTGAGTAGGGACCCTGCAGCTTTGGTGAGAGTGAGGACCATAGGGCTTTGGGGTGCTCCCTTTTGCCATGTGGCTTAGGAAGCAGGAAAGACTTTGCCTGGAAGAAATGGGGTGAAAGGACTCTTGCTGGTGGGCCATGAGAAGGTGCCACATGGCTTTGGATTAACTGGAGATCATGGCAGCAACACAGGTGATGGTGCCAGGACCCTGAATCATGGACTTCTATTTCTTTTCCTGAGATATGGTACCCCAGACCAGAGCAGAGGGAGAAGGAAGGACTGTGTGCAGCTGTGGGTATCCTAAAGAACTTTAATATTTTAGTGAAGACATTAAGTCACTACTATAAGTCTGTACAGCTTTAAATAAATATTTCCTTTCCTTTTCACAAATCTCTGGCATTGAGAAACGTCTTTCCTCTGGTGGTGGGCATAGTAAAACTAGTGAGGGGGGTTTTCGTTCACCCCCCGCCTTGGGTCTGTTCCATAACATGTGTAGAAGGGGAACTCTTTCGTACTGTTGGTGGGAATGCAGACTGCTGCAGCCACTACGGAAAGAAGTATGGAGATACATCAAAAAATTAAAAATGGATCTGCCTTTTGACCCCGCTATCCCACTTCTGGGAATATACCCAAAGGAACCCAAACACTAATTCAAAAGAACATAAGCATCCCAGAAGTTCGTATTGAAGTGTGCACTATTTAAATACTCTTCAAGTAACATATCATCCTTTAAATAGCTAATTTTCCAGAAGCTGGACATTTCTAGAACCTACTAAACAGGAGAAAGCTTACTCTAGCAGGCTCAGTATTCCAGAGTACATTTTGGGCACATTTTTCCTAAATTTGCATTCAAGCTACAGCCTTAAAACTACAAATGTTACCTTGTTACAACTTGATGTTGTAGTACAATTATTCATTCCTTTCCTTGTGCATACTTTGTATACAAGGTAGTTGCATAAGTAACCTAGCACCGCATTCTCTTTACATGTATACATGTGTCTCTTTATGTATGCATATACACACATGTACAAAAGAGAACATGTATTTTGTTAAAATTGTTCTTGGAGAATCAGTCTCATGGTCTTGGAGTCTTAACTTTGCCATTAAAAAAAAGTGGGAACCACTGGACAAGTTACTTACCATATCTAAATCTCAGTTTCATCATGTTAAAACAGGGCTACTAATGATCATATCTCAAAGATTTTTTTAATAAGCTGAAATAATACATACAAAAATTTTATTGGAACAAATACTATTTTCTTTTATATCTGTTATTTGTTTTCCAACTAAACAGGCTAATATTATTCCAACTTATTTAAAGATGAAGTTACCTAAAAATTCTTATTCAAGTCATAATTCTGAGGAATTCACAAAGAGTGATTTATACTATATCCAAAAGCTATAACTTTCAGATGAACTTTAAATATTTTCTAAACAATATTTTGTGAGCTTGCATTGATGATCTAGGCTTTTTTGCTTTAATTTCTGTCACTAAGTCACAATTTAAATGTAGTTAATACTGTAACAATAGTCTTAAATTTTTGGCCAAAGTTTATGATAATTCTGTGAGGCCTATGGAGGGGTTTTCCAGTCAGGACACTTATGACATTGACAACTACACCCATATATAATCGAAATACTTCCCTCACGTATGGGGAAGGCCCCTCTAATCTCAAGGTCAGCAGACTCACTGTGAAATGCAGTCAGTGATGGCAACAGCACTGGCTGCCTGCAGTCCTGAACTGCGTGCTCTGCTTCTGCCTTGCTGTGTGACCCGATCCCTCCAACCCTTCATCTCTGTGTGCCTGTGTTTCCTCATCTGCAACATTGGAATAATTACATGTCACCTACTTACTATACAGGAGTACCAACAGAAAGCCTTTAAAAGTACTACAAAAGGTTGGGGTGGTACAAGACTTAACAAACTTACAATGCTTCTTTGTAAATCAGCAGTGTTAAAGATTTTTGTTTATAAACTTGTAAAAGGCTGCTTCTTAAAATTTCTCGAGTTTCATACAAAAACTTTAAATTATATATATTATCTTAATTATCTAGAAACACTTTCAAGGATTGGAGGAGTTTCTTTCTGTACATAATTTCTTTCTTTCAGGCAATGTTCTTTAAAACTGTTAACTTAATAATGAGAAATTAGAATCCCATGATCAATTTATATAATTCCAAACCTATCTGACATTTTAATCTTAAATCTTAGAGGAAATAATTCTTTCAAAATATAAATGTGAAAATTGAACTATTTTTGAATAGAGTTTAGCTTTTGTCATTGTTCAATTATATATTATATACCCTTCATTTTTATACAACTGTGTATATATCCTTCTGTATTCTATACTATTTATATAGCCTAAGGTTTTGTTTTCTACATTAGTACTTATGAATTTTTGGTAAATTGTTGGGAGCCGCTCTGCTTTATTTCAGGAGCTGTTACCCCACCAAGGCTAAGGCCGAGTGAGCGACTTTCGGACCATAAGCCACAAGGAGACAAAGCTATCTCCCTGGCAGGAGTGTTGCTTCTGCTCCTTTTTCCTTAACTGGCCCCCAATGCTTGATCAGTTAGCCAATGACAGGTAAGATTCCCTAGAGGGGAACAACCTAAGACAGGCATGATCACATGGTGGCCCCAGGGAAGGACTTGGGGGGATATTGCAAAAGGGGGTGATGGACCCTCGCACCTCGATTTTGACAAAGCCTGAGTCTTCATTCTGTCTGTGAGAAGTCTCCTAATCTCTTGGCTGCTTTACCTCTCCTGCCTGACGTAAGCCTGAAACAATGACAGAGGGCGGTGCAGCCCTATGCTGGGAAGAGTGGGTTCCCCAGGTAATCAGGCCTGCAAAAGAATACATAAACTCCTGTAAAATTTGCTTTGCTAAGAATGCTCTCAACTAAATAATAAGGGTCCAGGCAGGAAATGAGTTTGTTTCCCAAAGTTTTATAGCACTTTAGCCAACACACCCTGACTCAGAATAGGCCTTCAGAGGTCTTTGCATGCTATCTATTGTTTCATCCTTACTGCCTGATAATAATTAATGAGCTTTACCTATATTCCTGTGCTAACTGAACCCAATAAAAGCCTGTCCAGGCAAGGGTCAACGCACTCTTTCCTTGAGAGAGTGGCCAGGCCGCTCTGAGGCGCTCCCGCCTTGAGGGAGTAGCCGTGCTATCCCTTTTCCTCCACAGGACTCGGTAGTCTGTGTGAATGTATCTTATCAAACCCATAATGCTGTGGACACTGTGAGCCAGTGTCCAAGTCAATAAAATGTACTATAAATTAATTTTCTGTATCACTGATATTATTATAAAATTGAATTCAAAAGCCTCCTTTCTAGAAAACTATACTTGAACAATAAAAAAATGTTTAAAACAAAAGGCTCCTTTCTAGTATTGTTTAACATTGTATTAAAAAATCAATTTAAGTTAATGAATACAAATAGCTTACTGAGTGTCAGTCATTATACTAGGGACTTAGAATATAACAAGATGGTCTGTCCTCAGAAAGTTTATAATCTACTACAGGACAGTAGTATTTAAGTTTTTATGTTGTGTATTATTAAACACTTGGGCAAGTCCATTAACTCTTATACTAGGACCACATTACTAAAGTACTATACAGTAATAACTTACTTCTAGGAGTTATATATACATGTGTACAGGGGAGACTAGAGCTCAACGCATTTGAATTTACTGCAACTCTGCAATTAAAAAATGTAGAGAAAACTTTCACTCTTCTTCAAATATTGACCTTGGGTTGGAGTAACTTATCCATTAGGTTTTATTTTTTGAATCAACAATCTGTATTTGCAAGACGAACAGACAAGCTAAGGGTGCAGACGGCTCCCTGTGCGGCAGCAGTGGGTACAAAAACCTGAAACGTGAATGCACTGGCAGCTGCCTCTAACTGACTGACTGGCCTAGAAAAAGAACACACCTCGTCCAAGGTACTGCGATTTCTTTTTCTACCAGACAATCTAAAATTAAAACAAACAGAAAACAAAGAAGAAACATTCCATAAGTAGTAAATGTTTCATAGGATAAAGTACAACATGGACACCAAAAAGCTGAGAAATACTTCCCGAAGCAACGGAAAAGGATAAAATGGCATTCACATTTTTCAGTCTACGAAGTAGAATAATTACAGTGAATCCCAGAGGATCATTTAATTTTACTGACAAATTCATTCATAGTCTTTTTGGATATCTAAATTACATCAATATCTACTTCTCAGTTTTATTCATACTGTTAGATAATTTTATGACATTTTTATCACATTTCCTGACACAAAATGATGAGTTACATATTATTTGAGTCTTATTGTTATATAAATTGGTCACAGAGAAAAGAAATGCAATAAAACCAACCAATAATCATCACTGAAATATGCCAACTCAATCACACAAAAGGATTAAAATCCACAGAAGTGGACTGCTTATTACTTATGAAAACAATGATATCTAAAGGAGTACAAAGAATTTTATAAATCTGAATAAAATGCTGTATTTTGAAATGTAAGATAAAATTTTGCTGGATATTTGCCATCCACAGGAACATTTCTCTATAGTTAACTCTCTTTTAAGAGGTGTCTACACTAATTTTTAAAGTACTTCAATGACACTATATAAGTTCTTACATATTTTGGCTCACTATTTAAGCATTTATTATAAATTCAACCTAGCTTTACTTTAGTAATTAGTTGTATACAACTCACCACTTTTGCATCAATTGCAACCTGAGCGAAGCCTTTACGATTGCCCCATACGATGTTGTAGGTTTCATCACTAAGCAGGGCTTCCCGAACTCCACCTGGTGAAATAGCTAACAAGTGACCACTCTTCAGAATTTCAACACATTTTTCTCTTGGTCCATGTAGAGCACAAAATACATCAAGCAATAAACTAAACCCTGTAAGAAATATTAGCATGAATATACATCTTAGTACTTCTTGTCCAGTTCTTCAAGAGCAAACATCTCCACAACCTACAAAATTTACTATGTATACTTAAGTCAGTATACTCCTTTTTACTTTTTAAAAAGCAACAAGAACTCTCAGGTTAACCTAAGATTAATATTGCTGGTAAAGTTATAGCTATGTCTTCTTGATCACTGACTATTGATCACCTTCTTAGTGATCACCTACTACTCTGGCCAATTTACGTATTCAATTCTTAATCAAAACTCACAAAAACCTTGAAAAACAGGGATTCTTATCCTAATTTTACAGGTGAGGAAAAGCTGGCTCAGAGAGTAAGCTCAAAGTCACGCACCAAGCAAATGGCAAGACAGAGATTCTGGTCCAGATGTCAGCTAATTCAAAATTCCTCCCATTGCGTCTCATGGCTAAACACTGTCTACAGTATTTATTAGAGCAATCAGAAACAACAGCTCACCAATAGTTACAAATCTAATCTTCCATTAACCCTTTAAGAAAGAAAACCACTTAAGAGAGTGTGAATCTGACTATGATTAGCCCTACCAAAATTGGCAAGCCATAATCAAATCTACTGAAATTAAATATTAGATGGTAATTTCACAATTACATTTATATGTCAATAATAATGGCAAAATCATTAAGCGTTTCCAATAAAGTGAATGCTTAACTCAGGAATAGCTAATTCCAGGTGTTTATATAATACAAGTTTTCAAATTACAACTATTTATGGATAGAAAAACACAATCCTGTCAAGCGATCAAGTATTTTAAGCAGATCCTAAACTGGAACTCTAGATGACTGAATAATGAATACTGCAGTATCCATTACTCCTCAAGACTGCAAAAGGGAAGCGGGCAGTGAAAACAGTGCAGACTGACCAACCTTCTCCTAAGTTTAAGGACCTGAAGCCAGATTATAGATATTATTAAAATTGAAATAATTTTACCCTATATTTAATTAAAAGCCCACTGATTTAACAAGATGCATTTCCATAATAAATGAATGAACAGGGAAGGTTTCCTGATTATAAGACCATAAATAGGAAAACATTTGTAAAAGCCAAAGGCTAAATAAAAATATTCATAATCTATTACATATAAAAAGACAAAAATGGAAGCACCCTAATGTTCCATAAGATAAAACCAGATAAATAAATTATTTTAGTCATCCATTAAAACTATTCTTTGTTTTTTAAATAATTTTTAAAAATATTCTCCACAAAACATGGTAAAATGGTAATGCTAACATTAAATTTTTTTAAAGAGAAGAAAACTGTTTGTATAACATGTGCATACGTTATATGCACAAATGAAATAAATCAAAAGGCTAACTGGTTATGTTAGGGTGGCAAGATTATAATGATGTTCTTTTATTCTCTGGTTTTAAAATTTTATTATACAGTGATCATTATTATTGCTTTCTAAAGAATAACCTTTTATAGATTATTTAGTTTATATACAAAGTACAAATGACTTTTTAGTGACATAAGGACACCCAAAACATTAACCATGTCTATAAAAGGCACTGAGTAGATTGTTATTTAATTCACTGCTTGGTGTTTGTCCGTTTATTATTCCAGAGAACATACTATAAGCTTTTTGGCTTGTTTCTGGTGATTTAGTGACAAAAGAAAATAAGATTAAATCTCAATGAGTTTATGTTATAATAATTTAAAAACAACTATTGTGTTTGAAACCATTTGGCTAATTAATCTTTTTAAAAAAGTACAAAGTCTTTATGAACAGATTAAAAAGAATGTGGTCCTCATCTTAAGAGTTATAAGTCTACCAGGAAAGTAAAGAAGAATGATAAACAGCCCTGGCTGGTGAAGCTCAGTGGATTGAGCACCCGCCTGCGAACCAAAGGGTCACCAGTCCAATTCAAGACACATGCCTGGGTTGAAGGCTAGGTCCCCAGTAGGGGGTCTGCAACAAGCAATCGCACATTGGTGAAGTATGATAAAACAATGTAACACACTCTCTACCAAAATACAAATTATATGGCAAAAGTTATAACTTATTTTTTAAAAGTAAAAATTCAGGATTTAATTTTGGAAAATAGTGATTAAATACCTGTTAATAAAGAAAGAGGTTAGATAATCTTTTGGCCATAATGTTTTTATAGTTAGATACAGTATCTAAACAGGATAATCACATGCTCCTAAATTGGAGTTCCAAGTGTGTTATCCAGAAGGCAAAAAGGTTTTCCAACTGGTATTAGAGAGCTCAAAAAGACAGATTATCACAGACTTTGATTGTATTAATTAACATTGTATCTCCAGTGAAAGTTTACCTGGAATTTTAAAGACAAAGTGATCAGCTACTACTCGGCAGGTTCTGCCTTTATGGATAAAAATTTTAGCCATGAAGTAGTAAAAATCTATGGGAATAGCTCCATGATAAAAAATTATAAGTGCTGGTCCTTCTGGTATTTTTTCCATTCCATGAACTTCATAACCTGTTAGGAAGACAAAATACAAATACTTAAAACATATTTATTAATTGTTTAAACTAAAGGATGGTTACCAACTCAGAAATTTGGTCTTTTCTTACAAAAGGACATGAGACTCCTGCTTTCCCTTCCCTCCTTTCTTGAACAAATCAGTCCTACAGGCATCAGGTGGGCCAGGGCGAAGCAAGCCCCTGTGTGTAGAGGGCAACCTACACACAGGGGCGTGAGTGTTGGAGCCGAGGCAGGGTGAGGACAGCATCCACACAGGGTGGCCCAGACTGGGGAGTCAAAGTCTAAGTGCAGTCGTGAGAGCACCCACACAGGGTAAGAGCCCAGAACAGAGTGCTGGTGCCCAAGGAGGAGAGGAGACAAGGGTGGGCAAACACGGGGGTCAGATCCTGAGTGAAATTAGAATGGCATCCACACTCATAAGTGGCCTGGTTCGGGGTGTGACGGCTTGATGGGGAAAGATGGTCCATGAGTGGAAGAGGACAGTGGCAATGATAGGAGTTCGGTTACACACAGGGGACACTGACTAAGTACGTCCACGTGTTAAGGAAAGTGTGAGCCGGGTTCCTCACTGTTGGAGGAGGTGGTTGCAGACACAGGAGAAAATATGAATAAACTCGGTAGTTGTAAGAAAACTTCACTTCCACCCTAAGAATGAGAAAAGGCAGCGTGTCAGAAAACTGAGGTCACTCTCTTAATCAGGTAAACTGAGCTCTGAAGGGTGACAAGCCCATCTAACGAGATTCAAAACAAAAACAAACTGAGTATGGGAAGAAGTGGCAGGTGCCATAAAAGTGGGTAAGACAAATACAACTGGAATATTAACAAACACTTAAAGGCCAGCTGTGGGCAAGCACTGAGTGTACATTCCCTGAGCACCTGAGATACAAACAACAGCCCACACTCACCGGCCTTCCTCCACAGGCCTCAGTGGGTGCTCTCAAAAAAGGTTAGGCAGGCAAGAGACCTAGGAGAGCCCCTGCTAATGGTACAGACTCCAAAACCCCACTCACTTCCTCGACACTTTTCTTGGGAAAGCAAAACCTGCCACTGGAAGGGGTGCGGGAAACTCTGCCTCCCCTTCTAAAGAAAGGGTATATACAAAAGGCATGTGATGCTGGAAGGGACAGATCTTCATTTCCCTCTCCTGCCTCACCCCACCATCCTAGTCTCAGGCAAAAATTCACTATGACTACTATGACTAGGGGAGGGTAGAAGCCAAGCATCTGCCACTGGAAGAGAAGGCCCCGAGACCTGAAATGATGTAAAGCAGAGAAGTGCTACCACTGGAATGAGGGGCAGAAAACGCTACCAACCTCAAACCCCTCCCTACAAAAGACAAGGTTTTGCCACAGAAGAGCGAAAGGAACACTGAGAAAGCATCACACTGGATGCCCAGACATACAGGACCTGTGAAAGATTTTGGCTACAACAGAAATATTAAGGAGTGCCCCCCGCCACGCCCATCCCCTCCACAAGCTTCACGTGGAGTTATAAACAAAGGCAACCTTTTCCTGGGGAAGAAGCAGGAGCATGGAGAGCCCTTCTGTGTGGCAGAGGCATACAGGATTGAGGGGCAGCAGGAGCACCGAGAAAAACCCTCTGGGGCTCTAGGCTCCACACAAGCACAAGATAGCAGCAGCAGGAGTTGGAAGTCTGTGCTGAGCTGAAGGAAACTATACCTACAAGAAAACCCAACCCGTTCAACTACTAAGTGGATGTAAGCCCCAACCCCATTCACGAATGGCCTGGTAGAAAAAAGGGTCATTTTCAGGGATAAATGTTTACCATGACCTCATTCACAACTGTTATTTGTTTATCTATGTATCTATTTTGATAAACAATGCCCAGAATTCATTTTAAAAATTGTGAAGCATGGCCCTGGCCAGTGTGGCTCAGTTGGGTGGAGCATCGTCCCATACACCAAAAGGTTGCAGGTTCAATCCCCAGTCAGGGCACAACCCAGTCAGGTTGTGGGTTCAATTCCCAGTTAGGATATATGCCAACCAATCAATATTTTTCTCTCACAATGATGTTCCTCCCTCTCTGTCTCCATCTCTTGTCTCTGTCTCTCTCTCTCTCTCTCCCTTCCTCTCTTTTTTTAAATATATTTTATTGATTATACCATTACAGTTGTTCTATTCCCCCCCTTCATTCCCCTCCACCCACACACTCCCTCCCCCACCATTCTCCCCCCCTTAGTTTATAACCACGTGTCTCAAGTTCTTTATTTTTTTTTAAGATTTTTTTAAAAAGATTTTATTTATTTATCTTTAGAGAGGAAGGGAGAGAAAGGAGAGAAGTATCAATGTACGGTTGCCTCTTGTAAGTTCCCTGCTGGGAACTGGCCTGCAACCCAGGCATGTGCCCTAACTGGGAATCGAACCGTCATTGTGTGGTTCGCAGGCCCACGCTCAATCCACTGAGCTACACCAGCCAGGGCTCAAGTTCTTTAGATTCTATATTTCCCCCACTATTCTCGCCCTCCCCCCTATCTATTTTCTACCTACCCTCTATGCTATTTTCTGTGCCTTCTCCTCCCTTCTCCCCCTCCCACCCCCCTGTTTCTAACCCTCCATGTCTTCTTCATTTCTATGGTTCCACTCCTGATCTAGCTGTCCTCTTGGTTTGCTTTTGTTTTAGGTGTGGTTGTTAATAACTGTGTGTTTGCTGTCCTTTAATACTGTTAATATTTTTCATCTTTTTTTTTTTAAGATTTTATTTATTTATTTCTTTAGAGGGGAAGGAGAGAGAGAGAAACATCAATGTATGGTTGCCGTTTGTGCATCCCCTGCTGGGAGTTGGCCTGCAGGGAACCAGCCTGCAACCCAGGCATGTGCCCTGACTGGGAATCGAACCGCGATCCTCTGGTTCGCAGGCGGGTGCTCAATCCACTGAGCTACACCAGCCAGGGCCAATATTTTTCATCTTCTTTTTCTTATATAAGTCCCTTTAGCATTTCATATAATAAGGGCTTGGTGATGATGAACTCCTTGAACTTGACCTTATCTCAGAAGCACTTTATCTGTCCTTCCTCTCTTTCTAAAATCAATAAATGTATCCTCAGGAGGAAAAGCAAAAAAAAAAAATTGTGGTAGATAGAAAATAGTAAGAAAAAATCCATTGTCAGGAGATTGTTTAATCAAAAGAACCAAGCCCAGATGTTTAAATTATCAGACAGTAATCTAAACTGATTATGGTTAATTTGTTAAAGGGTACACTGGAAAAAAGAGGACATATAACTGGATTCAAAATTTCAGTATATAGAAGAAAAATATATAAAAACAATGAGTCAAATAAAAAGGCTACACACTTAAATGAGATCTAAAGATTAGATGTTAGTAATATATCAATGTTAATTTTCTGATTTTAATGGTTTCATTGATATTAAATAGATATCTTTATTTACAGAAAATATACCCTAAAAGTGTTAAAGAGAGGGCAGCGTAGGCACTTACAGTCAAATAATTAGAGAAAATAAGTTTTTTGTACAATACTTGTGACACTGAATTTTTTTAAGTCTTTGGACAAAAAGTTATCTTTTATGGAAAAAAATCATGTAAGATTAGAAAATCATAAAAGCTACAAGGTAAAAGGACCTTTCAGGTTCCAAACTAACAAAAAACTATCAGAATTTAAGACTGTTTTTGGTTTTTAATCAAGGTTATCCAAGGAGTCCAACATCTCTGAAGCATCAAACACACTTTATTGAATCTGCTAACTTCTCAAAAACAATATGGACCTTCCTGTGTAAGTATGAGATACAGTAGTTGCAAAGGAATACAACATTCTACTCGTCACAAGCAGGTTGTGAAAAGTGTAAGGAAATGAGGAGATACAGGGGCGTGGGTGACAAGGGCCAGGGTAGGAGACATCAAATAAATGAAAACTTCCCTATGAGATAATGCAACTAGAGTAAAATTTTAGAGTCATAAAATAATTCATTGATAAAAGTAGAAAAACTTTTAAGAGTGACCCAATGCAACATAAAACACGGTTAAAATACTATATACATGTGGACAACTTAATAATGCTGTAAATTATTTATGTTTATTTCATTCACAAATTATTCTTTAGAAATCCCCCCCATTTTATTCTTTAAAAACAACAATAAGGTTATTGAATCTAACTACTACACTGTGGAGCGGGGGGCTGTGGTCACAGATTTGAACTGGATGTCAAGAAAACATCTCTCTAGTAATACAGGTAAAAATAGTGGCCCATGACATTCTTTTCTTCTTGCTACACTGTAAACCCTATTCCAAGTTACTATAAACTAGAACAAGGGTTTCAGCAAGGGAAGCAAATGACAGAATGAAAAGGATGGTAAGTAGAAGGGGGGGAATTAGGCTTCCTTATAACTTAACCTCAGTTCAAAGTTGGCTTCCTGGCAGTTCCTTTTTCTCTCCTCCACCGGCTGAAGAGATTAATATGCGTACTGTCCTCCACACTGCTACCAAACACCAGCACATTTTTAATAGCAATCCTGTGCTGTTGGTGGACTGTGGGGAATAGCAAAGATTTAAGGGAGCTCCACCTGTTTCAGAGAAAAATACTCTTGAGAATTTTATCACAGGAGTGGGAACAGAAATTCCAAGGAGCAGGTGATCATGGCTCTAATCATAAAACTGCCTTTCCTTCCTGTCTCACCAGTCAGGCACAGCCTCAAATGGTCCTGGCAAAATAACAAACACAAAACAAACAAACAAACACTGAACAACCAATGAGTCAATAAGGAAATTGAAAGAGAAATAAAAAGAAATACCTTGAGACAAATGAAAATGGAAATGCAACATATTAAAACCTAACAGGATGCAACAAAAGCAGTTCTAAGAAGGAAGTTCATAGCAATAAATGCTTACCTCAAAAAACAAGAAAAATGTCAAAAAAACAACCTAACTTTATACCTCAAGGAACTATAGACTGATTATTAGTAAGGAGATAGAACCTGTAATAAAAACCTTCCAACAGACAAAAGTCCAGGCCCAGATGGCTTCACTGATGAATTCTACCAAACATCCAAAGAATTAATACCAATTCTTTCTAAACATTTCAAAGAAAGAAGAGGAGGAAACATGTCAAAACTTCTTTTATGAGGCAGACTTTACCCTGATACCAAAATCAAGAAAGAACACCACAAGAAAAGAAAATTACAGACCAATATCTTGAGCAACATAAATGAAAAAAACCCCTCAACAAAATTTACCAATCCAAATTCAACAACAAACACCATAATCAAATGGGATTTATTCCAGATAAGGATGGTTCAACATTCACAGATCAATCAACATGTTTAATTACATCACCAAAATGAAGAATAAGGTCATATGATCATCTCTAGAGATGCTGAAAAAGATTTGACAAACTGTAACATCCATTTATGACAAAAACTCTCAACAAAGAGGGGATGGAGGGAATGCAGATCAACATAATGAAGACCATACATGACAAGCCCACAGCGAACACACCCAATGGTGAAACACTGAAAGCTCTTCCTCCAAGATCAGAAACAAAACAAGAACGCCCATTCTCACCACTTTTATTCAATATAATTTTGGATAAGAACAATAAAAGGCAAGGAAAAGAAATAAAAGATGTTCAAATTATAAAGAAAGGAGTAAAACTGTCACAAATTGCAAATTACATGGATATTATATACAGAAAACCCTAAAGACTTCACCAAAAAACCCCAAACCTGTTGAAAGTAATAAATTCAGTAAAGCTGAAGGCTACAAAATCAATATATTATGCAAATATCTCTTGTATTTTTATACATTAGTAACAATCTATCAGAAAAAAAAGTTAAGGAAAATCCCACTTACAATTGCATCAAAAAGAATAAAATACCTAGGAATAAATTTAACCAAGGTGGTGAAAAACCTACACAGTGAAAACTATGACAATGACAAAAGAAACTGAAGAAGACACAAATAAAAGGAAAAATATTCTAAGCTCATGGGTGGGAATACTTAATATTTAAATGTTCATACTATCCAAAGAAATCTAGAGATGCAATGCAATTCAATTGCATTTTTCACATAAATAAAACAAACAATCCTAAAATTTGTGTAAAACCACGAAAGACCCAGAATAGGCAACACAATCCTGACAAAGAACAAAGCTTGAAAGCATCATGCTCCCTGATTTAAAAAAAATATTGCAAAGCTCAGTGGATTGAGCGCGAGCCTGCGAACCACACGATCAAGGGTCGATTCCCAGTCAGGGCACATGCCTGGGTTGCAGGCCAGTTCCCGGCGGGGGACCCGCGAGAGGCAGCCATACATTGATATTTCTTTCCCTCTCCTTCCCTTCCCCTCTAAAGATAAATAAATAAAATCTTAAAAAAAATATTGCAAAGCTATAGTAATCAAATAGTATGACATTGACATTTTTTTTAAACAGATCAGTGGAAGAGAACTGAGAACCCAGAAATAAAGTCACATTTTACGGTTAATTAATTTACAACAATGAGGCTCTGGCTAGTGTAGCTCAGTGGATTGAGCACAGGCCTGAGAACCAGATGAATCGCGGTTCGATTCCCAGTCAGGGCACATGCCTGCATTGCAGGCCAGTTCCCAGCAGGGGACCCACAAGAGGCAACCATACACTGATACTCTCTCCCTCTCTCCTTCCCTTCCCCTCTAAATATAAATAAAATCTTAAAAAGAATTTACAACAATGGATCCAAGAGTATACAATAGGGAAAGGACAGCCTCTTCAATAAATGGTGTTAGGAAAACTAAACAGACACATGCAAAACAAGGAAACTGGACTACTAGCCTACACCATATGAAAAAAATGACTAAAAATGGATTAAAGACTTGAATGTAAGACCAGAAATCATAAAACTCCTAGAAGAATATATCGGCAGTAAGCTTCTTAACATAAGCCTTGGCAATGATTTTTTGGATCTGACTCGAAAAGCAAAAGCAACAAAAGTAAAAACAAACAAGTGGGACTACAAAAACTAAAAAGCTTCTGCACAGCAAAGAAAATCAACAAAATGAGAAGACAAGCTACTGAATGGAAGAAAATATTTCCAAAGCATATATCTGATAAAGGGTTCATATCCAAAATATATTTTAAAAGCCATACAACTCAACAGGAAAAAATTTGATTAAAAAATGAGCAGAGGACCTGAACAGACATTTTTCCAAAAACACGCAAATAGCCAACTGATACAAGAAAGATGTTCAACATCACCCTGGCCGGATGGTTCATTTGGTCAGAGAATCATCCCATACACCGAAAAGGTTACAAGTTCAGTTCCTGATCAGAGTACAAATCCCAAGTTTTAAGTTCCCAGTTGAGGCACATATGGGAGGCAGCTTTCTTTCTCTCTTCTCTCTCCCTCTCTCTCTCAATAAACATATCCTCAGGTGAGGATTAAAAAAATGTTCAACATCACTAAACATCAGGGAAATGCTAATCAAACCAAAATGAGATATCACTTCATAGCTGTCAGAATGGCTATTATAAAAAAAACAAGGAACAAGTGTTGCTGAGGATGTGGAGAAAAGGGAAACACTGTGCACTGTTACTGGGAATGTAAATTGGTGCAGCCACTATAGAAGACAGTATAGAGGTTCCTCAAGAAATTAAAAATTGAACTACCACATGTCCCAGCAATCGCACTTTTAGGCATTTATTCAAAGAAAACAAAAACACTAATCCAAAAAAATACACACACACCCATGTTCACTGCTAAATTATTTACAATGGCCAAAATATGGAAAAAGCTTAAGTGTCCACAGATGAATGAAGAATGTATGATATATATACACATACACAATGGGGTATTATTTAGCCATAAAAAAATTAAATCTCGCCATTTGCAGCCACATGGATAGACCAAAAGGGTATTATGCTAGGTGAAATAATTCAGACAGAGAAAGGCAAACACCATATGATCTCACTTACACCTGGAATTTAAAAAGCAAAAATAAACAAAATCAAGTTCATAGATGTAGGGAAGAGAATGATGGTTGCCAGAGGTGGAGGGGTGGGTTGGGGTGTGAAACGGATAAAAGGGATACTAGGTAGAAACTTCAGTTACAAAATAAATGTCATGTGGGATGTAATGTATAGCACAATGACTACAATTAATTCTGTATTGCGTATTTGAAAGCTGCTAAGTGAGGAACTCTTACAAGTCCTTATAACAAGAAAAAAATTATGTACAGTAGCTGGACTTATTGTGGTGATCATTTCTTATATATACAAATATCAAATCATTAGGCTGTATATTCATGTTATATGAATACACACCTGAAATTCATGTTATATGTCCATTAGGCCTCAATAAAAATTATAAAGTAACACTTAAGATGTTTTTATTATTATTACTTTTTCATGTCACAAAAGGAACATTATTTTTGGATTATACTCCAATTAATTAAATAAAATTATTTTGGAAGTCTTTCTCCAAAGAAAGGGGAAGAGAAGGGTGTGGGCAGAGGCAGCACAGGGTGGGGCAGGGCAGGGCAAAGCAAGCATCCAGAGGCCAAGAGCATAATTAAGCTCAAAGAAAAAGGGTAAAAATGGCTATAGCAGAAAAAGAAAGCAAGTTCAGCATAAATTTTAGCACAGAAAATTCACTTTTAAAGTAGTGTATAAGGTCTTCACCAAACAGAGTAAATTAAGTGTGGTAACTATGATTCTAGTATTGAAAGCATGAACTATTTGGTAATATTTCAAATGGAATCAAGAGAATGGTTTTTAATAACTTTTATTTTTATTTTTTGCCTTTCTTATCCTTTTTATTGAATTTATTGAGGTGGTACTGGTTAACAAAATTATACAGATTTCAAGTATACAGTTCTATAAAATAATTTTTTCATTTTAAAAATTACCATTGACATTTCATATTATATTAGTTTCAGGTCTAGAGAATGTACATTTTAAAAAATTAAGCTTAATGCTATTTCAAGATTTCATGTTTCTATACTTTAAACATTTCTTTCCAATTACTTAGTCCTAATTCAAGTAATTTGATTTACTTTAAACTCAACAGAATAATCACTGAGATTATCTGAAGTTACCAAAAGGATCAACTGTCCCAATTTTCTGAGAAATAAAGAATACGTTAAGGAGTCTATACAAAATATTCTTGAAGTTTTCTCTTCCTTTCCAGAGTATTTTTTAAATAACTAAGAAAAAATTTAACTACTCAGATAATACCAAATCACCTGGTTGAAAGCAGAAAAATTCAATTCATCAATTTATTTACCGACAAAACCTACAGTTCACCATAATGCCACGAAACATTACATGCAAATATTATTTAACTGTGTCACTCTTAAAGCACAGATGTGGTCATACTACTCCTGGCTCAGAAAGCATCAATGGATTATCACTGTAGTCCAACACTGTCAAGGCCTTTTAGATCCCGACTGTGGATCAAGTGATATTATTGAGATTCTTTCATGAATCATAGGGACTAGTGGTGGCTCCCTAAATACGTTTTCCCGCCTTTGTGCTTCTGCTCTTTTAAATGGAACACTTCCTGTCCAGTGTTTCCCTATCTAGCAGCGGTAGAAAACTTAGTGCACTTAAACTTCCCCTTCTCTCAGACTCTACATTCACCTGGTCACCAACTTCTATGCATTTTACCTCTAAAAACTCTCCTGTACCTATCACACCTTCTTCCCNGCCTTTTAGATCCCGACTGTGGATCAAGTGATATTATTGAGATTCTTTCAGGAATCATAGGGACTAGTGGTGGCTCCCTAAATACGTTTTCCCGCCTTTGTGCTTCTGCTCTTTTAAATGGAACACTTCCTGTCCAGTGTTTCCCTATCTAGCAGCGGTAGAAACCTTAGTGCACTTAAACTCCCCCTCTCTCAGACTCTACATTCACCTGGTCACCAACTTCTATGCATTTTACCTCTAAAAACTCTCCTGTACCTATCACACCTTCTTCCCAACATTAGTTTCTAAGTGCAGGCCCATCATCTCCTGTATGTGCTCCACCAGTCCTAAGGGGATCTGATGAACAACAGCACAGAGAAACCAATCACAAAGACAATTTCACCCTCCATCCAACCACGGTCCAAGGAGGAAACACTCCATTATGCAAATTTAGAGTAGTCTGGGCTCCATTAATAAAAAACATCCCTATTCTGGGATAAATTTGGTTCTTATGTGATGCCATTGAATACAAATTTATTTACCTTCCCTACTCTAACCCCATGCTCACTAAATACTCTCCTGATTTTTTGGCTTTCCATGTAGCTTTCTTAGCCTAGAGAGAGAGGATTTGATGGTTGTTACATTGGTGCTCAAGTAGTCTCATTTCCACAGCAGTATTTATTATGGTAAATGAGTTAACTGCCTACTGGCTGTAGATATCAGCAGCATTAATTTAGATAGTGGATTAATATTCATTAGATCCCTTCTAAATTTGTCATCAAAAATCCTACACACTATGGTAAATTAACAATGCATCATTTTGGATCCTCCTCAGGAAAGCAAACTACCTATAAAATAGAGTACAGCATTCAAGATCCTTCAAAGCCAGCTTTAGTCCACCTTTCCAGGTTTGTCATTCAACATACTTCTCACCCACGAGTGATTCATCTCCTGGTCCTGAATACACAGTACATTTCATTTAGTACTGGTGTGTATATGCAGATATGTGTTTTAACATAAATAATATTCTACCATGACTATAGTTATGAATCTTACTTTTTCTGTTCAAAACCAAGTGTCCTTGAAGATCCTCCCTTGTTAGGCACATGTAGCGATCATATTCTTAATGGCTATGAAGCATTCTATAATGAATCCCTCTCACAGTTAATTTAGCTATTTCCCTATCCAGAGATCACTGATATAGGTACCACCATATATATACCATGGTGGTCCCATACATAAGGAGGCTGAAAAATCCCTATTGCCTAGTGATATTGTAGCTACCATAATGTCATAGCACAACACACTGTTCACATTTGTGGTGGGTGATGCTGATGTAAACCAACTTACTGTGCTACTGGTTATAAAAATATAGCACATAAAATTATATATAGTACATAATACTTAATACTGATAACAAACAACTGTTACTAGCTTATGTATTTACTATAATTTTATCATTATTTTAGAGTGTACCCTACTTATTAAAAAAAAACCTCTGCTATAACACAATATGCCATGCCACACTGGCAGCAACCTCATATACCTCATCTTCACTGCATCTCTTGATTGCATTATTTTCTCTTGTGCTTAAGTTAACCTCATGCTGTTTGGTCCAGTAACATGCTGTACAAGTCTGTAGCCCAGGAGCAGGCTATACCATGTAGATATATTCCAGGGTTGTAGCAGGCCATACAATCTAGGTTTGTGTAAGTTACTCTACGGTGTTTGCACAAAGACAAAATTGCCTAATGCTGCATTTTTTGGAATGTATCCCCATCTTTAAGCAGCACGATTATACTGAACAATGAGTATGTAACAGAAATTACGCTAAATACTTTACATGAAATTTCACTAAGTCCTCAGACCAACTCATTTTACGGAAGAGGAAAATAAGATTCAGAAAAGTTAAGTATCTCATTTGAGACGGGTTACTTATATAGTTTTAAAGTAGCTCCCAGATATGCATTGATTATGAAGTAAAAAATAGCAACTTTATCATGGAGAAACCTGGCAGATACCTACTTAACCACATGATCAAAGTAAATGTCACCAGTAATAAAACATATCCACATGATGAACTTCTGATATAATGCACTAAGAACACATCATCAACTTTGTGGTATTCTTGTCAAAAATGTATAACTTCAATGTAATTATGAAAAACATTAGATCTAAATGGAGAGACCGTCTACAAAATAACTGAGCAATACTCTCCAAAACTGTGATAAACATGGAATACAAAAAAGAAAAAACTGAATAACCATCATAGATTCGGTAAACAGGACAACTAAAGGCAGTATCCAGACCCCAATAAAAGAATAGTGGGAAAACTGGTAAGATTTGAATAAGATCTGTAGTTTAGCTAATAGTATTGTATCACTGTTAATTTGATAATTGTACAAGTTATTATATAAAATGTTACCATTAGGGAAAGCTGGGTGAAAATTATACAGAACTTTTCAATACTGTTTTTGCAAATTTTCTGGATTCTATTTTGTTTTTTGAAAATCAAGTTTTAAAAAACCATAACTGTTGCAAAAAGGAGAGAGGAGGGGGCAGAAAGAGGAGGGTAAGGAGGGAAGAAAGAAGAAAGGAGTAAAGGGTAAAGGGAGAAAAAATGTTAGATAACGTGCCAAGGTAACCCAGCCAGAAACTGAGGAGAGCCTGGTTTTGCACTCAGGCGGTCTGACGGAGTAGTCCTTTTGTGCATGAAAGGCAGAGGAGACTAAAGGAAACTCTTAGCCAACAGAAATAGAGAAGTACTACTTAAACAAACCATTGCATTTTTCCAAAATTTTGTTTTGAAAATGAATCAAACCATGTCTGTTGGCGTTAGTTAAGCATAAACATCATTTTCAGACAATGAAGTAAATGCTTTTGTAAAACAAAAACCACCTCAATACATATATACACAAGATAAAACAAACAACTAAAAGCCCCAAAATAAAATATTCCTTACTTCCCTAAACTGAAAGTTACATTCCTGATTACCTTTACAGTTGTCCTAAAATATAGTTTTTAATTTTCTCAAAAAACATCTCTAGGCCTCTTCCTCATCAAATTAATTGTCAGGGGAAATTGTTAACTATTGAGTGTAGCTTTTTAAAATATCATTCATAGTTTAAGGAATTAAAAAAATAAGTCATGATTTTAGAGTTTAAGCAACTTGAGCATAAGAAAGTCACTGACCCATCATCACCAAGCAAACTACCTACAAATGTAGGTACTTAAAGAAACATTAAACTGATGTTTCTTGATAGTACAGGCATTATTTGGAATAGGATATAAGAATCAGAGAACTTTTTGAAAAATCAGAGTACACTTACATTATATATAGTTGAGGACAAAACTTAACTTCATGAAAAAACATTGGATAGATTCTTATGTAAACATAAACAATTTATAAATAAGTAATTCAATAACTGACTAAATTATATAATTACAGAGCTCCATATAATCATTAAAAGTCACTAAAAAGGCTTCATGACATTAAAAACACTAGTCTATACACACACACAAAAATGATTAACACACTACAATTTCAAAAGACTAAAATATATGGTAAATTTTAGGCAATTATTATTCTCTTCTTTTTTTTCTTATTTGGTACATTTTTTACAATGAATATTTATATTAGTTTAAAAATTCCTTTGAAGATTCTTTAAAGGCATGATTAAAACTAATCTGATACCAATACAAAACCCAAACATGCACAGAAATGCCTTTTATATATGTCACTAAATAACAAGGTAACGAAAATCATTTTTAAAGTATCAGTTATCTGGAGACTTCCGCCAAGATGGAGGCGTAGGTGGAAACACTGTGCCTTCTCCCACAACCAAGTTTGAATACAACAAAGGTTTAGTAAACAAAGACACAGCCAAAGGACAGAAAATTGAACTATACAGAAATCAGACAACAACGAACAATTCAACTGGGACCGGTGAGAGGGGCAGAGCCAGCAGCAGAACAGGGTCGGGCAGGAAAGATCCCCAACCCAGGCACGCAGGCAGCCGGGGTAGCAGCGCGGACCCATTGAAGGTGTGGGGCAGACTGACCGTGGTCACACATTCACCTGCAGATAACCGGCAGTGTGAGCAGTGAGACAGACTGCGCAGGCCCCAGCAGGCAAAGCCAGCGGCGGAGGGCTGACCACTCGGTTACACATTCACCAGCAGTTGGACGAAACGAGTGGGCCCCTGTGATGGTGGCAGCTGCAGCGGGAGGTGGCAGACAAGACTGCCATTGCTCCTCTTTTACTCTGCCCCCCATACAGCATTACAACCCAGCAACTGAGTTGCCCCACTCTGGTGAACACCTAGGGCTCCGCTCCTCATACATTAACAGACACAAACAGTCCAAAATATGGCTCAAGAAGAACTCAAAGCCCCAGAGCCGATAACTCTAAGTGAAAAAGAAATAGTGAACCTCTCAGATGCACAGTTTAAAACACTGGTGATCAGGATGCTCACAGAACTGGTTGATTACAGTCACAAATTAGAGGAACATATGAAGGTTAAACTGATTGAAATGAAGGGAAATGCACAGGAACCCAATAGTGATGAAAAGGAAACTGGGACTCAAATCAATGGAGTGGACCAGAAGGAAGAACGAAACATCCAACCAGAAAAGAATGAAGAAACAAGAATTCAAAAAAAATGAGGAGAGGCTTAGGAGCCTCCAGGACATCTTTAAACATTCCAACATCTGAATTATAGGGGTACCCAAAGGGGAAAAGGAACAGCCACGAGTGGAAAACTTATTTGAACAAATAATAAAGGAGAACTTCCCCAGTCTGGCAAAGGAAATAGACTTCCAGGAAGTCCAGGAAGCTCAGAGTCCCAAACAAGTTGGACCCAAGAAGGAACACATCAAGGCACATCATAATTACATTAGCCAAGATTAAAATGAAGGAGAGAATCCTAGAGGCAGCAAGAGATAAGGGAACAGTCACTACAAAGGAGTTCCCATCAGACTCTCAGCTGATTTCTCAAAAGAGACCTTACAGGCAAGTAGGAGCTGGAAAGAAGTATTCCGAGTCATGAAATCCAAACATCTACATCCAGATTGCTCTATCCAGCAAAGCTTTCATTTAGAATGGAAGGGCAGATAAAGTGCTTCTCAGATAAGGTCAAGTTGAAGGAGTTCATCATCACCAAGCCCTTATTATATGAAATGTTAAAGGGACTTATGTAAGAAAAAGAAGATGAAAAATATGAACAGTGAAAGGACAGCAAACACACAGTTATTAACAACCACACCTAAAACAAAAGCAAAGCAAGAGGACAGCTAGATCAGGAGTGGAACCATAGAAATGAAGAACACATGGAGGATTAGCAACAGGGGAATGGGAGGAGGAGAAGGGGGGAGAAGGTACAGAGAATGAGTAGCACAGATGGTAGGTAGAAAATAGATAGGGGGAGGGCAAGAATAGTATGGGAAATACAGAATCTAGAGAACTTGAGAAACATGGTCATAAACTAAAGGTGGGAATGGTGCAGAAGAGGGTGTGCAGGGTGGAGGGGAATGAAGGGGGGAATAGAACAACTGTAATAGTATAATCAATAAAATATATTTTAAAAAATAAAGTATCAGTTATCTAATAAAATGTTATCATTACAAACATTAAAACAGACTAAGAAATATATATATACATACACACATATATATTTTCCTTTGAGTCATAAGGGCATATTTAAAAATACCTCAATAAATAGGATACCTCAAAATTACACGTTCTGCTACAAAATAAGTTCAGCATTTGAATTTATCCAAATTAAATCATGTCACCTGAAATACAAATAAATTATAATTCCCTACAAGGTATGTTACTTTGAAACATAGGGGGATATGTATGTGGAAGACAAGTATTCCCATGAGTATTGTAAATGATGCCACTGAATTGTTGCATAACTGTTTTCAAGACAACAAACAACAGCAGTCCACACAGATGCAGTCTCTTCAGACACACACACGTGCAACGCTGAAGTATCGCCTTGGCTCATCGTGTTAAACAACCATCAAAGAGTAGAAGAGTTGTACTGACTGGCAAGAGCATTAGTATAAATGAGTAAATATTAAGAATTCAACTCATCAAAGATACACAGTTCCTGTTTGCAAAACTGCTGAATACCACTTTTCACCCTGAACCCCCTGGAACAAACTTATCACACAGCACAGATCACAAAAGCATACATCTTAGAGCCTGATACCTGAGGTTGCATTCTGGCTCTTCTTCCTAGCTTCCTAGTATGTCTTGGGCATATAACATCTCTGGTCCTGTTTCCTCATGGGAAAACTGTAAAATGGAGGTAACAGAACCTATCTATTTTGTTACAAGGTTTAAAAGAACTAATGCTTGGTAAGCATTTTACAGTGTATGGCATGGTTAAGTGCTCAAAAGAGACTTACAAGAATTTATGTAGTATTAAAATGACAACACATTAACCTAATAAGCATGTCACTGGTGATCTTTGGTAAGAGCGGCCTTATATATCCTTAAGGGTCTATTTTTTTGAAGTGTAGCTGACATACAATATTATATTAGTTTCAAGTGTACAACATAGTGATTTGACATTTACATTACTTAAGTGTCTATTTCAAAACTTGTGCTACTGTTCATTTCTTTCTGTGAAACCACTTCATGCTGAACAACAGGATACAGAAGGCACATCTTTATTACAAGCGTACTCAATCTTCTGTATTTTTTTATAGTCCAAAACAAAAGAAACCAACAAGTAAAGTAAAAATATTGGTAAACACCAAGTTCTTGAAAATAGGCTACTAGAAGGCAATTTTCATGATGGTCAAATGAAGAACCACCAATCATTAAATGCACAAAAGTCACATTTTCTGAAATAACAAAGAAAAAGATGAATATCCTGAAGAGAAACTTATTGCTCTCTCATTTATTGAGAAAGCTGTAATGACCTCTGAAATGAATAGTATCAAAAAGGTAAAACTTTTGTTTACAAATTACATATAATATTCATTTTTTAAAAATCCCTATACTGGGAAAGTCAAACTTATCTTAAACAAAATGCAAGTAAATAATAAATAAGTATTTTCAAAACAGTTTCTATATTGTTTTAAATAGTCTCTTACCCTTTTAGATATCTTAAATATAAATTGTTATATCTAATTAACAGTAACAGTCTAACAGCTGTGTGTTTCTTTCTTTAGTGGACACTAGTATGTTTGGAAACAATAATTTTTAAAAAGACATATATATTCACAAGCATGCAAATACAGGAAATAGTTACTATCTCTTCCATTATTTTTCATTATCTTTTCAATCAATAAAATGGATTGATACAGTTTCTGTGCCACAGATACAATCAGCAGCACCGAGAGATCAAAGTAATCTGCTTACCATGCCAAACTGCTGCATGTCCATCCCACAGAGTTGCTACCGTCTTCCTTGCACCATCCCATAAATTATGAGAATAGGCTTTTTTTAATACATTCTTCCTCTTATAAATGTGTAAAAAAATAATAGTAAGGTAAAGGAGAAAAATAGTGAAATAAGGAAGTATTAAAAGTATCAGTGGTGTAAAAACCCATAACAGATAGTTCGCAAAATTCAAATAGTCCTCTAATTGATCCACTCCAAACCATTCTTCAAATATGTGAATCAGACAACTCATATAGGGCATTGAATCCTGTCGTATAGCACAGGTTTGATTTTTGTCTATCATTTTTCTTTACATGAATATGACAAATTCAGCCTCTTTCTTCATCGTCAGGACAAGTCTTTAATTTTGCCACTAGAACAGAAAAATAATCCATTGTTATTCTTTTAATAGCTAAGAGGTTAAATTTTTAGTCTACATAAATATTATCTAGAGTCACTAATACAAAAAATGAATAAATCATTAATGATTAACTTTGTTGCAGATTTAGATGTAAAAATTATAAGGTTTCATCTGTCCACTTATGAAGTGTATTGGGTTTAGCTTTGAAAATAACTCACGAGTTATATAATTGGAAGAGTAAAATAAGCCTGATAAAGTGTGAAATTTCAGACTGATTTTAATAAATTGACTTTTATCTTAAGCAGATCATACTTAATGCTAGTATTTTACACCATGTTATGTTGAAATAGCTCTGTTGTCCACAAAAGATAACATCAATATCTAATTCAATAAACACATCCCAAATCTGTAGGAAATGATGACACACATTTTTGGATATTTTCTTTTATAAACAGGTTTACAGAAAAGTTCTCTATTATTTTGTCATATGTAATAATAAAAATTTATCAACAGAATTTTTATCTTACAGTCACTAAAATTTCTCTTAAATATTAAGTGACTTAGAATATAGACATACAGTTATTTTATGTAATTCTCTAATACAGTCACTTAACTTACCAGAAATTATGGTAGATAAATATCTTGTCCCAAGCACCTACATATGTAATCTAAAAAACACAGTATACAGAAAAAGAAAGATATTTTTAAAAAGATAATCATTAATATCTAGAGTTAGAATTTCCATAAAATAGCAAGAGACATGCACAAATGTATAATAAATATGAATACAGCCTACAGTATTGTATTGCACTTAAAAATTAGACCCTACCAATGTTTAATGAGGACACATCTATACACTGTTCTACTATTACTATTTAAAGTCCCAGCTGAGGTTTAAACTTTGCTTCTTCTGACAAAAAGTATGAAATTCAGATGTGTAAGTGACTATGTCTCTTTAAGTAACTGTCAGATAATTAGCTGATGATCAAACACAATATTTGATGATACATTTATACTAGCCCTTACAATCATGATCTCTTATATATGATAAGATTGAAAACATACTCACACAAAAATCTGTACACATATGTTGACAGAAACATTATTCATAACAGCCAAAAAGTGGAAACAAAGCAAGTGTCCATCAACTGATAAATGGATAAACAAAATATGTTATACCACATAACAGAATATTACTCAGCCATAAAAAGGAATGAAGTACTGGTTCATGCTACAGTACACATGAACCTTTATAACATCACACTAAGTAAAAAAAAAAAGTCAAATACTAACTAAAGGCCACATTTTATGCGATTCTATTCACATGAAATACCCAGAATAGGTTAATCCACAGAGACAGAAAGATTAGGAGGTGCCAGGTGCTAGGTAAGGGAGCAAGTGACTGCTCCCTAGCAGTCACTCCTGAGAAGTGACTGCTAATGGAAACAGAGGAATCTTTTGGGAGATAATGAAAATGTTACAAATCAGATAGTTGTGATCTCTTATGACCTTGTGAATATGAAACCACTGAGGTATACATTTTTAAATGGTGAATATTATGGTAAACTATGACTAAATAGAAAAAGAACTTTTAATTATTGTTAATATATGAAAATTTAGGACAGCCTCTCAAATATGTTAAAAGGAGATTTTCCAGGGCCTAAAAACCAATTGTTTTGATGACATGACCCTTACTGCTTAATATAATTGTCCCTAATGATTCAAGTTTCATTTACAATTTTTTTTATTTAATTCTTATTCAAGTACAGCTTTCTATTTTATATTCCCTGCCCTCCCCCCCCAGTGCTCCCCACCTCCCTCCCATTTCCTCCCCCCACCTTAATTATTGTCCATGTGTCCTTTATACTTATTCAGGTGAGTCCCTCCCCTTTTCCCCTCATTTACAATTTTTAATAGGATAGTAAAATCTTGTGATTTTAAAAACTCCCCCAGCCCAAATTGGTGATAGAACTACACTTCTTATCCTCAATCACATTCCGATTTATTATACACACTAACACACGCAGTAAAGGAGAGAGGGACATTACTCAGACAGATACCCACTGAGAGTTTACAGGGACACTTGCATGAGATCTAGCAATCCCTTAAGAGTGCCCCGGGGCAGTATGCAGGAATCTCCTCCACAAATGGTCATCCTTGATTTTTATTTAAACCCTCTCAGGACAGAAAACTTAAAAGATGTTCCATTCCAACTTCAGAACCATCCATCAAAGTACTAAAAAGATCTTCCTTACACTTTCCTCAATGTAACTTTTCCATACTGGACCTAGTTCTGCACTGTAGGATCTCTTCCACCAGACCACCTCTTTATTTTTCTGGACAGCTATCCTGAGCTGTGAAATTCCCTTTGCTAGTCAGAATCCTAATCCTTTCAACCATATCTCACACCTCTCTTAACCTTTCACCACTCAGGTCATTTCCTGTGGTTGATGCGTTATCCTATATTGAAAAGAGCATGGACAGTAACCCACCCATCTCAGAGAGAAAAATACACAGCAGGGCAAGAAGATGACAGAGATGTACAGTAGGCAAGGAGGTACAATGAGGGGAGGGAGTTACAGAGGGTAGTCTGGGAAGGCCTATCTAAGTACATTTAAGTAGAGACCTTAGGAAGTGAGGAAGCAAACCACATGCGTATTTGAAAGAGAATTCCTGACGAAACAGACAGTAAGTACAAAAAGGTGTGGTCTGACAAGCAACAAGGTAAGCTAAGGAAGATAGGGTGCGTAGTCAGAAATGGGCAGGAGAGGTAGCTTTATAGGCTGGCTTTTATCTGAGGGAGATGAAGAGCGAGACTGCCTGATGAGTTTTAAATGACTGCTGAATTGAGAATATACCATACAAAGAACAAATAGCAAGTTTGCAATAATCGAGATGAGTGGTGAAAGTGGAGAAGACAGTGTGGCAGCGTAAAGGCCATAAAATAAATCAGTTTCTGGATATATTTTTATTTTATCTGGATGAGATAAAGCCAAGAGGATTTGTTAATGAATGGATACAGAATATGAGTGAGAGAAGTCTGGGATGACAGTAGTTTTTTTTTAACAACATGAGTTTGTATCCTGGGAGGTATTGCCACTTACTATGTAAAATAGGCAGGTTACTTAGTATCTCTGCCTTAGTTTCTCCATCTGTAAAATTGGGATAATAACAGTACCTAGCTAGTAAGACTGTTATGAGATTGCACGTAAAAAAAGCTTAGAAGAGTCCCTTCCACTACACAAGCACTAAGTAGTATTGTTATCAACAGCAGCAGCTTACTTGTGGAAAGATGGAGTTGCAGAAAGAACAGGTTTCATTCTGGGGATTCGGATGAAGATCGAGAATTCAGTTTTGAACATGTTAAGATTCTACTGAATATCCAAATGAAGACATTTAATAGGCAGCTGGATATAAGCAGAGTGAAACAGAAAGATCAGGAGTAGAGAAATATACCTAGGAATTGGCAACATGTAGACAGTACTGAAAAGCATTAAACTAAGCATCCCTATAGGGATGTAAAATAAAGGAAAGTTTCCAGGACTGAGCCATGGGGCAATCAATATTTTAGAAGCTGAGAAGACAATGAGGAACCAGCATTCCTCCTTCCAGGAGTGGCACCCTGGATGTCAAAGTAAGAAAGTGTTTCAAGAAGAAAGGAGTATTCAGGTGTTTCAAATGATGCTGAAAAGTCTAGGAATAATTGATTTTTACAACAAAGAAGCATTGGAAAGCCTTGATAAAAATTGTTTTGATACCATGGGGATGAAAGTTAAGTGGATTAAGTTCAAGGAAAAATGGAAGTAAATGAATTGGAAACATAGCAAATATGGACTCTTCGGAGGAATCCTGTTGCAGAAAGGGTATGCAGAGAAACAGGTGGGGGTATCTAGAGGGTAATGAGGATCAAGTTTGTTGTTTTAAGATAAAAAGAAAATGCAGCAGTTTTTAATACCAACGATAATGCATCAGTGAGAGAGTGAAAAGTGGATGATGCAGAAAAGAATGTGACTGTTGCGTCCAATGCTTGCCTAGGCCAGAGGAGACAGCATACAGTGGACAAGAGAGGGGAAGACCCAGAGAAGAACTACATAATTGTGTTATTACTTCACTTACTCAACAAATACTTATCAAGGAAGTATTTTGTGCTTGACACTATTTTAAACACTGGAATCCACCAGTAAACAAAATAGATGGTTATATGAGAAAACATACCACTTAGTTTATATGAGAAATAAATCACTTAGAACAGTATGACTCACACATAGTTGGCACCACCTACAAAATGCCTGCTACCTATGTAAAGGTCTAAACTATGTTGATCCACATCTTTAACAAAAATGTGGACCAACACAGTGCCCTAACACTTGCCACTGCAGCACTATCAGAGGAGTTCAAATAACAAGCTTCTGAGTTGATAAAATACTTTACTTTTGATAATATGAGAAAATGGCCAAGTTGACTTGCCCAAAGTTACTAAATTAATTCAGTGAAGGACCAAGAGCTAAAATTAAAACCCAGTTCTTCTACTTCCCACTCTGGTTTTCATCACACTTTCTTTAATCTATATATATATATAATCTTTTGTCTCTCTCTCTCCCCCTCCCCGTCAGATACGCTGAAAACATTTAGACTGCAATGTCTGTCTGCTTCTGCTGTACATGACTCTTTACCACTTTATTTTAATCCAATAAAAACTGTAATTGTTAAAAGATGTTTTGGGGGAGATATAATGTTTTAGTTGCAAAAATTCCAGATTGTTTCCTATCAGAAAAAAAATCTACCATAAAATACAGTCCTATGCACCACATATAAAGTACCTTAATTTTCCCATCTGGAATTAATGTAACGTGCAAGAAAAAGTTAACAAGCTGAAATATTACCAATGACCAATGTTGATACTCATGAGGAACATTTACTGTAACTGACTTTCTAAATATTTAAAACCAGAACATTTCAAAAACTAATAAATCAAAACAGAGAGGCTTTTGTTTGTTTTCTACAAAAACTTAAGGAAATGTTTATTTTTAAACAATACCAGACTTTTACCACCATGGATGGTAGCAGGTCCATTTCTTACTTTTGGTATATGAGCTACATTGAAGCTAAAAATGCCATTGAAAAGAAACTCACTGAAATATAAAATAACTTTCCCTTTTCCTTTTTGTATACTTAACAATGATTTAACAGTTCAGTACTCCGTTTTAGTACTTAAGCATTCTATTTTAAATAATCAATAAAGCTGAAGTTTAGCTAATACTTCAGTTAAGACTCCCAGCAAACCCAATCATTTTATCTTTAGAACAATACCTTTTAGAGTTCAAGCTTCAAACTTGAATTACCTTTCAAGGTGTTTGTTGTTTTTTTTTTTTTAATTCTAGAGTATCTTCAACTTCTAGCTAAGATCTTCTGCTCTGTTTGATAATTACTGTTCTACCCTTATCTTCTTAAATCTATCCTTACCTGGAAAATGTTGCACATCTATGCTAACGTATCTGTATCTGTGACTTACCCCCCTAAGTCACCAAAACAATAAGGATATCTTTGACATGAAAGTGAGGCAACAGTAAGGATACGGGAATAGACATTTCATGTGAAAATTAGTCTTCTCTTTCCACTCATGAGTAAATGCAACCAAAATATTAGCGATGTTCTAAATGTCTGGATTTTACCTCGGTTCTTATATATTCTAAAGTAGTAATTTTCAACCTTTTTCATCTCATGACACACATAAACTAATTACTAAAATTCTGTGGCACACCAAAAAATATATTATAGTTTTGTCAATCTGACAAAAAAATTAGGTATAATTTTGATTCATTCACACCGGATAGCTATATTGTTATGTTGGTTCTAATTTTTCTTATTTGATAATCTAAGGGAAAATAGGTCAGTGCTCCCAACAAAATAGTTGCTTTTAGTAACTACATGTTTTAAAGATTCTTGAGGCACATGGGTTGAAAATCACCGCTCTAAAGAAATACCAATGCCATCTCAGCATTAATAGCACAGACCAAGTCCTAAGGGTGCCAACAACCTTCAAATCCTGACCTGCTTCCTTGAGGAAGCTGCCTGGGCAGTGTCAACCAACACCCCACACCAAACACTGACTGCTTTTTACAAACCTGGCAACAGCATTCCAGTTTTTGACATCCTGATTATGCACACACACATTTTTTTATTAATCAGCAGCATGAGAACAGAAACTTTGTTCTACAAGCTGTAAACCCAAGGGACTGAAACAGTGCCCAGCACCCCGTACAAAGTATGTACCACTCAAACTACTAACAGCACATATGAGAGATCTGATTTAGTGTTTCATTGATGATTTGATTGTCCTTTCAGTAGCCCTGAAAAGAAGGCACTATTTTTAAGTTATTTTAATTGTATTTTTTCCATTACCATTTAGTCCCCTTATATACCCTCCCCTGCTTCCCCCTGCAATCACCACACTGTTGCCATGTCCATGAGTCCTTTTTTCTTTTTGCACAATCCTTCAGCCCCTTACTCTCCCCACCTCCTGGGCTGTCATCCTGTTCTCTAACTATGAGCCTGTCTCTATTTGGAAACAGGTACTCTTAATCAGCCCTATTTTACAGATGATCACAATGAGGCTCAAAAGGTTAAGTTGCTTGCCCGTGTCACACACTTAGTAAAAGGAGCGTAAACCAGGATTCCAAGCCTGATTTGTTTAAAAGCGAGCACTCTTTTAATCATTACCCATGTGGCTCTCAACTACATTCTCATGAACACCACATAATTATATTTAGCTCTTGTACAGACTAGGGTCGATTCAGATCCCAGAATCAAAGAAATCACTGGGCAAGAGGCCTCAAATGACGTTAGAGACACCCCGCCCCACCACTAAACATGAAACACGCCGCACTGGGAGGTGGGGAGGGGGGGGGGTTCCACCTGCCCCGAGATGCGGGGCGAGGTGAATGGCTGCGTTGTGATCCAAGCAGAACCTCCCCTCCCTGCCACTCCATGCCGGAGCTCAAGGCCAACTCTGGAGGAAAGCCCAACCCGCCCGCGCGCCCCACCCGGGAACTCGAGGCCGCCCGGGGGACTAGATGCGCGGCCTTGGCGGCTAGCCGCCCGAAGGGACTGACGCGCCCTGGGCGCCGGGATGGGAGAAGCAATGGGAGACCAAGGCTGGAACCGACGCACCTCGGCGAAGGAGGGCAGTGGAGGCTCGCCCTCACCCTCCAACAGTAGAAGCAGTTCTTCTGTGTCTTAAGCAGCCGAGGAAAGTACAGAAATTTGAGCGGCCGATTTCCCACGCGCAACGCTTAGAGGATAAAGCCAGAAAGCGTCTGCAGCCGGAACAGAGTTGAGTGTGACACCTCCCTCCACCTGGTCCCTTCCTGTGGCCTTCCGGAGCCACTTCCGGTGGCGGCTTCTTCGCTGGCTTGGAATCTCTGCAGCTGGCCTAGTCTTGAGACGGCCCCGGGCTCGTACTTAATTCGTCATCCCAAGGGTACGCCGGCGAGTCTTCCTTTCGGTCTCCAGTAACCGGGTCCGTTTATCCCCCTCCTCTGAGGTGGGGAAATGTGCTGCGAGAAGTGGAGCCGCGTGGCCGAAATGTTTCTGTTCATTGAAGATCTGGAGGAGGATAATAAGATCCTTTGCCTCTGCTCCAGGGCGTTTGTGGAGTAAGTAAAAAGTTTGCTCATCCTGTTTAGCAAGATAATTTCCCAGAAACGTAGGTGGTGCAAACCAGTTGTAATGGATTCGGGTAACTACGGCCGTAGTGTTTGACCCTTAGACAAGGTGATGTTTAAGAAAAAGGGGGGGAAATGACTTAAGACTTTACGGCGTGGTGGCCTTCAGCCAATAAGTGAAGGAGTAGGTCTACTTTGCAGGCTGTTATGAAAAAATGTGAGAGCTGATATGTTTTTGTATGTTTATAAATTGAGGGGACACAAGAATTGGGGGGTGTGCAATGTAAAATGAAACCTCGTTAATGGTTGTGATATCACAAGGTGAAATTTTAAAGATGAGTAACTTGTTTTGGTTAATGTCCTTTTTAAAACCTTAAAATTTATTAAAGCACAAATGCACATAAATAGAACTTGTGAGGTAGAAGATTTAACTACTATTACATCCGTTTTTGAGCTGCCTTTTATTTTGGGGAAATATCCGTTTGGGTTAAAAATTGCTGTGACAGTAAGATACCTAGTGGATGGGGGGAAAAAAACTGCCTAAAGAATTGGATTCTAGGGATGGCCTTCTTTATATTATATGTGCTAGTTGATCTCTAAAACAGGTATATTTACCATAATCAGCTCACACCTTGTTGCTAGATTAGCTTGTGGAAGTAAATTTTATGTGAGAGACTTTTAATATAGTTTAATGTGGTAGAGTTTTAGTGTGAAGAAATTCTTACTAGTCATCATGTGTTTTTGTGGAGTAATCTGAAAACTAATATGAAAATAAATGAAAAATTATGTTAAATTTAATGTGAAAAGTATTGTTTTTCTATTCGTATATCATATATTCATTCAAGGAAAGCTTTTTGTGGTCCTTTGTGTTAGGTACTAGTCGGCACTGGGGTATAAGACACAGCCACTCTCTACATGTTTTGAGTATACTTACTGGCAAAGGAGATCAGTATCAAGATAACTTGTACAATTATTTGGTTAATTAAAGTTGTAAGTAGTATGGGAGAGTAGTACAGGATGCTATGATAGCAAAACCCTAACCTTTCTCCACTGATCAGAAATTTTTTTTCAGGAAGTAGAATATGAAAAGAGGTCTAAAGGGTGACTGGAAATAAACTAGGTACATTTGAGGGGGAGGAAGCATTCTTGCAAGAACTCTGTGTTAAAGCCTTGAGGGAGCAAGTTCATGAAACTGAAGCAAAATGGCAAAGACAGAAGGTAGAGTTTGGTGAGGTAGGCAGGGTTAAAAACATGGGATTATTTTATGGAGGACAGGATCAGATTTTCTTTCTTTTTTTAATTTTACTGATTTTAAAACCAGTAAAGTCAGTGCTCATATTGCCTGTCACTACCAGAACCAATAAGTACAGGAAAGGATTGAATCTTTATATATATATATATTTTATATATATATATATATTATTGATTATATATATAATATATATATATATTTTATTGATTATACTATTACAGTTGTTCTATTCCCCCCTTCATTCCCCTCCACCCTGCACACCCCCTCCCCCACTATTCCCCCCCTTTAGTTTATGACCACGTGTCTCAAGTTCTTTAGATTCTGTATTTCCCATACTATTCTTGCCCTCCCCCCTATCTATTTTCTACCTACTGTCTATGCTATTTTCTGTACCTTCTCCCCTCTTCTCCTCCTCCCACTCCCCTGTTGCTAACCCTCCATGTGTTCTTCATTTCTATGGTTCTGCTCCTGACTGATCTAGCTATCCTCTTGGTTTGCTTTTGTTTTAGGCGTGGTTGTTAATAACTGTAACTTTGCTGTCCTTTCACTGTTCATATTTTTCATCTTCTTTTTCTTACATAAGTCCCTTTAACATTTCATATAATAAGGGCTTGGTGATGATGAACTCCTTCAACTTGACCTTATCTGAGAAGCACTTTATCTGCCCTTCCATTCTAAATGAAAGCTTTGCTGGATAGAGCAATCTTGGATGTAGATCTTTGGATTTCATGACTTGGAATACTTCTTTCCAGCCCCTTCTTGCCTGTGAGGTCTCTTTTGAGAAATCAGCTGAGAGTCTGATGGGAACTCCTTTGTAGGTGACTGTCCCCTTATCTCTTGCTGCTTCTAGTATTCTCTCCATTTTAATCTTGGCTAATGTAATTATGATGTGCCTTGGTGTGTTCCTTCTTGGGTCCAACTTCTTTGGGACTCTCTGAGCTTCCTGGATTTCCTGGAAGTCTATTTCCTTTGCCAGACTGGGAAAGTTCTCCTTTATTATTTGTTTAAATAAGTTTTCCACTCGTGGCTGTTCCTTTTCCCCTTTGGGTACCCCTATAATTCAGATGTTGGAACGTTTAAAGATGTCCTGGAGGTTCCTAAGCCTCTCCTCATTTTTTTGAATTCTTGTTTCTTCATTCTTTTCTGGTTGGATGTTTCGTTCTTCCTTCTGGTCCATTCCATTGATTTGAGTCCCAGTTTCCTTTCCATCACTACTGGGTTCCTGTGCATTTCCCTTCATTTCAATTAGTTTAGCCTTCATTTGTTCCTCTAATTTGTGACTATAATCAACCAGTTCTGTGTGCATCCTGATCACCAGTATTATGAACTGTGCATCTGAGTGGTTCGCTATTTCTTTTTCACTTAGAGTTATCGGCTCTGGGGCTTCGAGTTCTTCTTGAGCCATATTTTGGACTGTTCGTGCCTGTTATGTATGAGGAGCAGAGCCCTGGGTATTCACCAGAGTGGAGCAACTCAGTCACTGGATTGTGATGCTGTATGTGAGGACGGGGTCAAAGAGGAGCAATGGCGGGCCCCTCTGCCACTGGGTTCGCCCAATGGGGCCTGCGTGGTCTGTCTCACTGCTCACTCTGCCGGTTTATCTGCGAGTGAATGTGTGACCGTGGTCAGTCTGCCCCACACCCTCACTGGGTCCACGCTGCTACTCCGGCTGCCTTCGTGCCTGGATCGGGGGATCTTTCCTGCCCGACCCTGCTCCTCTGCTGGCTCCGCCCCTCTTACACATCCCGGTTGAATGATTCATTGTTGTCGGACTTCCGTAGAATTCAGTTTTCTGTTCTTTGGCTGTGTCTTTGTTTACTAAACTTTTGTTGTATTCAAACTTGGTTGTGGGGTTGTGGGAGAAGGCACAATGTTTCCACCTACGCTTCCATCTTGGCGGAAGTCTCAAAGGATTGAATCTTTATGGACTCTTCCTTCAGATGGCCAGTGATCTGAGAAAGCAGTGGGTTATGTACCCTGGAAAAGCATCTTACCATCTCATTTCAAGCTGACCTTTTTAAAAGGGGAAGGAAGGGTAGGTAACGGTTTGGAAAAAGGGTTGAACAGGTAAAAGTTGTAGTCCAGTGGTGGTTTTCCTAGTACTTTTGTATCTATTGATCATCAATTCTTTAGCCATGTCACTGAAACTGTTCCCTCCCTGCAACACAATGGCTCAGACACCATCTCCATCACTTGCCTTCCTGGGGCACAAAGGTGGGATTGCTTCTCAACCTCCTAGAGTCATGGCCATGGGTTCCAGCTCCTGGAACAACAGCTTTCCGTGTGTATTAATTATGTAAGGCTAAAATCTTTAATTCTGGAGTTCCCCCACCAATTTTAGAGGGGGAGAGGAAGGAGTGGGAAGTGAGAGACATCTACCTGCCATTCCACCCCATTCACGCATTCATTGGTTGATTCTTATCTGTACTCTGACTGAGGATCGAACCTGAACCTTTGGCATGTAAGGACAATACTCCAACCAGCTGAGCTACAGCAGCAGCCTGGGGGATGGTTGAGAGGAGGAAACCCAGTTAACCATTTTCCAGGCAACAGATTCTCCTGGTAGCAGTGGAAACGGAGAAAGGAGGAAATATAGCAGAGAAACTGTTGAGTTTAAGGAATTAGATTGGATGTGAGGGAATGAAGGAAAGATAAAGGATGGGTGAGAGGAGAATAGGTCAAGGGTAACTCCCTGGCTTCTGGCTTATATTGATGCCTTTCACTGCGATAGGGATCACTGGAGAGACATGAGTTTTTATTTTGGGATAGCAATGAGAAGATAATCAATTTTGTAGTTTCGATTTTCAAGTACTTATGAGACAGGCAAGGGCAGATATTATAGGTTGTTAGATATACTGGTTTGAAGCTCTGCTGATGCCTAGCTTTGTCTTAAAAACCTAACCCATTTTAGCACAGATAATAATTGAAGCTATTGATTTAGTACTGAGCTGCAGGAGAGTTGAAACCAGAAGAGTTGGCATTCACGTTGCCTCTAACTACGAGAACCAGTAAGTAGAGACAAGGATTGTCTTTATGGGCACTTTAATCAGAGAGCTAGTGATCTGAGAAGACAGCAGGTTATTCACCCTCAAAAGGCCATCTTAACGTCTCATTTCAAGCTGACCTTATTAGGAGAAGAAAGGGTAGGCAAGGCATTTGGAAAAAGGTTAATTAGTTAAGAGCTGCAGTCCAGCGGTGATTTTCCTAGTACTTCTTTATCTGTTGATCATCAGTTCTTTAGCTGCGGGGCCTCCCTGGAACAGAGTGGCTCGGAAAGCATCTTGATTGCTTGTGGACCTCCTGGAGTCCTGTAGGTCACATGTTCCAGTTCCTGGAACAACAGCTCTCCACATACATTAATCACTCAAGCCTGTTGACTATAATAACTAAAGCTAAAATCTTTAACTCTTGAGTTCCCCTATCAGAGTGGGGTCTATTCTTGAGTAATTCCAACCCCTTTTTTTTTTTTTGAAGATTAAGAGATGTATTAACTGAAAAAGATGTAGAAGACAAACTCAAGTGTACTCTCACCATACCTTTGAAGGAAGGGGTACATTGGAAAGCTGCTACAACATTGAGCAAAATGAGGTCTGAAATATATCCACTAGAAATAACAATATTTTTAAGCCTACCAAATTGATTACTTATTGCTTTTACACTTCACACTCCTCCCTGCATTTAAGCATTCCAGCAACCCCCTGAGGTATGTATTGTTATCCTTACTTCATTGAATAGAAAACTGAGTCTCAGTAATGGCCTTAAAAATTACACAGCCAGGGAAGTGGAGGTTTATGTGACTTAACAGCCTTTCCACTATCCCACTAATTAGTCTAGAACACATGATTTCATTGAATCTTTCTGACTGAGGTATTTAAGTGGTCTAAAGTCACTAGAACATTAGTGACTTGTTAAAATTCTTTAACATAATGCATTTTAGTTAAGATAGAGAACTATTCTGAAAACCGAAGAGCCTGTATTTGCCTCTGATCATATCACTGTCACTCACACTCTCTGGTGGTCTCTTTTTTTATATACAGAACACCAAAATTATTTGATATGCTTAGGACTTATTTTTTTCCTTTTCTACTTGAAACTAACCCACAGTCACTCTGCAGTAGAGAAGTTGCTACTAGTACTTCAGAAATTTCCAAGAATCATTTATTCAGTGTGTGTTTCAGCCACCTGTGTGTATCAGGTACTATGGTAAAAGGATGACTCAAGCATGGTAGTGATGATTGTTGTAGTCGAAGGTATAATGATGCTTCATCAGGACTATTAAGGGAGCAGTATTAGTGGGGTCACTACAATGCAGGTCTGGTCTCCAATTTTATAAGTTAATAGTTAAAATTTCTTTACTTCTTACAGGGTGCCAGGTCCAGATACTCACTGAGAATCATTTTGCTCTATGGCACATGTTACACTGATGAAACTTAAAAACTACTTTATAGAGAACACTTAGGAAGTATGACAGGAACTTCTTTGAATACCAAGCCTCAGAAATACATCTTTCCCAGGGATGAATGCTCTTCAATGTTATTGAAAGTAGCCCTAAGTTGGAAACAGTTTTCATAAAAATTTAAGAGTTAACACCTTCTCTCTTGTTGCTAGTCTTTTTTTAAATTGGTTTTTAGAGTGAGAGGGAGAAAAAAATCTATTGGTCCATTTATTTGTGAATTCATTGGATGATTCTTGTATATTCCCTGCCTGGGAGTTGAACCTTGATGTATAGGGATGATGCTTTAGCCAGCTGAGCTCCCTAGCCAGGGTCTTGTTGCTAATATTGCTGCCTCAGATTATCAGTACACTTAGGATATACTAGTAATAACCGTGGACACCTTTTTCCCCTCTGACCCATGAAGATGTGTTTTTTTGCTTCTTCCTCTGGACCTGGTCTGACCTGATAGGCTTGCCCATTCTTCAGAAAGTGTGCAATCTGGCATTGTGGGCAGGACCAAAGAGTTCACCAGAAAAGAGTACCTGACTGTGGAATATATGGGCCAAAAAAGAAGAGTCAGCTTGCATATGGTACCAATTTCTTAGCCTGTAGCCTTCAGAGTCTCGGTGCTTTCTTCATGAAGCCTCCTTTCCAAAAAGAAAAACAAAGGGATAAATATAAGTTATAAAATATAAAAAGTTTAGAAAAATTCTCATGCTGTACCTGTAGAAACTTGTAACTGGATTTCAATTAAAGCAATATTAAAATACAGTTATTTATGATATAAATCACCAGTTACATTGAATTTAGTATTTTGAACCAAAACATCCATTCTTTTCATTACAGTTAATTTCATACATCTTCTTAAAACCTAGAAGCTCTACTTCACTTTTAGAAACTGCATTTTAAATTCAAAATAAGTAAAGAGAAAAGAATGGCTTTTTCACTTAAATCATTTTATGCTCAGATTAATTATAATTGTTTAGAACAAGAAGAACTTGGAGATAAGATCTTGAATTGTTTGCCAATAGTCATTGAGAAGTACTTGGGAGTGGGAGACATGCTGGAAATTCAGATGTTTATAAGTGTAACCTTGACTGACTTGTTAAGGTAGGGAAAAGATTTGTTTTAAAAATGTAAAAACGCAGATTTGATAGTTGGCAAAATTCTAAAATATATATATATATATTTTAAAGATTTTATTTATCTTTAGAGGGGAAGGGAAAGAGAGAGGAGAGAAATATCAATGTATGGTTGCCTCTTGTGAGTCCCCCTCTGGGAACTGGCCTGCAACCCAAGCATGTGCCCTGACTGGGAATCGAACTGAGATCATGTGGTTTGCAGGCCCATGCTCAATCCACTGAGCTATACCAGCCAGGGCCCTAAAATATATTCTTAAAATGAAAGACCAGTATTGTGTAGCAGAAAACATAGAAAATGAGCATTAGCATTGGTGCCAAGTAACTTCTCAGTAATTGAGTAGATTCTTGTACTAAATAAGATATTTTGTAGATCTCCCCTCAAAGACAGGAAATAGAATTAACTCTTATTCTCTGAGGACACAATATTAACATACTGTCTTATAAACTTTATTATTGGAGTAATCATTCTGTTTCATCTACACATTCAATTTTCTATACATTATTTATATGAAGAAGACATAATTAATGTTATTGGGCTCTAAATAATCATTACAGTGACTGTAATAACATGAACAAAATTTTTGTTAACATATTAAAATACTAAATACCTACAACTGTGATTACAATTAATTAAAAATTATTTGTGTTTACATACAAAGCCTAGACTAGAACATGCTGTAATGATGGAGTGGTAGAAAGTTGCTTATGCTATAAATAACAGGCTTTATTTATTTTTAAATAATTAATTTTGAAATAATTTGAAACAAAAATAGTTCAAAAAACCCCCATATCCCCTTCACCCAGATCCACCGACTGTTACGTGCACTTGCTCCATCTCTCCCTCTCTCTAACAAATACACACATGCACATCTGCCATCATTAGTGCTGAAAACAAGCTGAGACATGATTCTTCATTAGTACTAAACACTTCATTGTATGTTTACCCCAAACAAATATCTTCTCCTACATAACTGCTGTAGTTGATTCAAATTCGAATTTCCCAGCTTTTCTATCAGTGTTTCTTTCTCCTTTGAGATCCAGGATTCTACATAGGGACTTATTATATTTACTTATGTCTTGTCAGTCTCCTCCAATCTGGAAAAATTTCACACTTTTTCTTCCCCGTCATGTCTTCATCAATTTAAACAGTTCAGGCCTTACCTTCTGTAGAATGACCTTACTTTACCTGGGTCTGTCTGACCTGTCAGCAGGAACAGAGCCAGGCCAATGCTTTCTTGGCAAGAATGCCCCAGAAATTATCCCATGCTGTGCTCAGTGTCACTTCATGAGGCACTTTCTGTGGACCCATCCCACCACTGGTGGTGCTGACCATTTTGTAATCATGTTGCTGTCTCCCAGGTATTTCTACTATAAAGTCACAATGATGCCTCTCACTTTATGAATTAGGATCAATACACTGTAAGAGGTATTCCAGTGTTATATCAGTGCCCTGTTCTTGCCTGAATCCACTGCCTCTAAAGGTTGCCAAAGATTCATTCTTTGTCTCTATCATTCCGTCTGCATTTATTAGTTAGCACCTTGTATGTGGAGCACCTTCCCTCTCTCCTCATGTATTTGTTTACTCTTTTATTTATATTAACATGCACTCTGGCTTATTAATCTATGATAGGTTATATACTGTTACTATCATTATTGTCTCAGATTTGGCTGGCGGGGGGGGGGGCCTTCAGATGGTTCCTGTATTCTTTGGATGTATCCCTGACATTTTTTGAGCTCCTCCTAACTTTCTGGCACAATAAGATGACCCAGACATATCTTTTACAGTCCATGATCCAGCTTAGGATTGCCATTTTCTAAGGTACCCAGGTTCCTTTTAGTGGAGAATAGTATTTAGAAACCAAGACCCAGTTGCTCATTGTGCTCATTACTCCTGAGTTTTTGTTGCTTCCAAGCCCTCTCAGCAGACAGAGTTAGTCAGTACATACAGTAAGTCCTCACTTAACATTGATAAGTTTGACATAAGCAAACAAAGTATAGTGAAACCAACTTTCCTTTAGGTTAATTAATATAAACAAAACTTAAGTTCCTATGGCATTACTTCAGTATTTTCATAAAATGAATGAAATGACTTTGAATGTTATTGGAAGACCTGATATGTACATACATACACAAATGTGTGTGTAGGAGAATCTTGGCTATTATTATTTTCAACATGTTATTTATTTTCCCAGTGTAACCACTCTTGCAACCATCTTGGCCCTTACCTCCTCTGGACACCTTGGTGTACCATATCCTTGGGTGCTGGCAAGCACACCATTAATGTCCACTTTGTGGCTAAAGCTCCACCCACCCCACCAGTGTCCATGTTCTTGGGACTAGCCAGTGGGCATGCAGCATGCTACCCAAGCACATTTGCACCTCATTCCCTCCCCTCTTTTTTTTTTAAGATTTTATTTATTTATTTTTAGAGAGGGGAAGGGAAGGAAATAGGGAGAGAAACATCAAAGTGTGGTTGCCTCTCATATCCCCTACTGGGGACCTGCCCCACAACCTGGGCATTTGCCCTGACTGGGAATCAACTGGTGACCCTTTGGTTCACAGGCCTGTGCTCAGTCCACTGAGCCACACCAGCCAGGACCTCCTCCCCTTTTTTAACTCTCTCACTATGAGTCACTGCCTGTTTCATGTTTTATAAAGTATCAAAAATAAACAGGGTATGAAATAAATGAAGTACACAAAAATTTTATTTTGTTGAATTTATTGTAGCTCCATTGAAAGGTAGTATCAGCTATTACTTGCAGATGGCCTTCTTATGTGGCCAATGTGATGGACTTTATTACAGCAAAATTTACTGCTAAAATGATAATAGCAAAATTCCTCCTCTTCTGCTTTGTAAAGTATGTTGTTAGGTTTATTTTGTTTATGTAATTTCCAGTCTTAGTAGATAAAGAAAAATGTAGAAGTAGATATGTAAAGAAAATTTCACCCGCCGGCCAAGATGGAGGCATAGGTAGACACACTGTGCCTCCTTGCACAACCAAAATTAGGGACAACAAAAATTTAGAAATAAAAAACAACCAGAACTGACAGAAAATTGAACTATACAGAAGTCTGACAACCATTCATCCAGACCGGTAAGAGGGGTGGAGTCAGCAACCAGTGAAGAGAGGTTGCGGCAGGAAAAAGCGGTGGCTGGTGGACCCGGGTGCAAGGTGGCAACAAACAGACCCAGTGAGGTACGTAAGGCAGCTGGCTGACCCTGGTCAAATATTCACACACAGATAAACCAGATGAAAAAGAGCAGCAAGACCGATGGTGCAACCCAGGCTCCCAGCACTGAGAAATAACACCTAAAAGCACTGATTGAAAACACTTCTGGGGGTTGAGGTGCCTCAAGAGACTCCCAGCCTCACAGGAGAGTTAGCTGGAGAGACCCACAGGGTCCTAGAACGTATACAAGCCCACCTACCCAGGGACCAGCACCAGAAGGGCCTAATTTGCTTGTGGGAAGCAGCAAAAGGGACTGAAATCCAAGAGAGAGTGGAGCAAGTGCCATTGTTCCCTCTCTGACCCCACCCCACATACAGCATCATAAACAAGGGGCACAGGTTGTCTCGCTCTGGTGAACACCTAAGGCTCCTCCCCTCACTACATATCAGGCCCGACAAGGACCCCCCCTCCCCCCAAAAAATGGCTCAAATGGAAAAACAGTTCAAAGCCCCAGAGCCAATACATCTAAGTGACCAAGAGATAGCCAACCTATCAGATGCACAGTTCAAAGCACTGATATCAGGATGCTCACAGAATTGGTTGACTTTGGTCACAAATTAGATGCAAAAATAAAGGTTACTTCACACTAAATGTAATGAAGGAAAATGCACAGGGAACCAATAATGATGGGAAGAAAAATGGGACTCAAATCAATGGAGTAGACCAGAAAGAAGAAAGAAACAACCAAACAGAAAAGGAAGAAACAAGAGTTCAGGAAAATGAGGAGGGGCTTAGGAACCTCCAGGACATCTTTAAACATTCCAACATCCGAATTATAGGGGTACCAGAAGGGGAAGAGGAACAGCAACAAGTGGAAAACTTATTTAAACAAATAATAAAGGAGAACTTCCCCCATCTGGCAAAGGAAATAGACTTCCAGGAAGTCCAAGAAGCTCAGAGAATCTCAAAGAAGTTGGACCCAAGGAGGAACACACCAAGGCACATCATAATTACATTACCCAAGATTAAAATGAAGGAGAGAATTCTAGAAGCAGCAAGAGATAAGGGGACAGTCACCTACAAAGGAGTTCCCATCAGACTGTCAGCTAATTTCTCAAAAGAGACCTTATAGGCAAGAAGGGGCTGGAAGGAAGTATTCCAAATCATGAATTGCAGGGACCTACATCCAAAATTGCTTTATCCAGCAAAGCTTTCATTTAGAATAGAAGGGCAGATAAAGTGCTTCTCAGATAAGGTCAGCTTAAAGGAGTTCATAATCACCAAGCTCTTATTATATGATATGGTAAAGGGACTTATCTAAGAAAAAGAAGATGAAAAGTATGAACAGTAGAAAGACAGCAAACTCACAGTTATTACAACCACACCTAAAACAAAAGCAAACTAAGCAAACAACTAGAACAGGAACAGAACCACAAGTGGAGATGGCATGGAGGGTTAGCAACAGGGGAGTGGGAAGAGGAGAGAGTGGGGAAAGGTACAGAGAATAAGTAGCATAGGTGATAGAAAATAGGCAGGGGAAGGACAAGGGTAGTATTGGAAATGTAGAAACTAAAGAACTTATGACACATGGACGTGAACTAAAGTGGGGGAATGTGGGTGGGAAGGGGTATGCAAGATGGAGGGGAATGAAGGAGGGGGGGAATGGGAAAATTGTAATAACAATCAATATATTTTTTTAAAAAAACAACAGAATTTTAATCCAGAAAAAGGGCATGCAAGTCACAGAATTAAGGGCAATATTGAATAAATTTTGTTTTATGAAAATCATGTTTAAAACCGGTTAACCATTGTTTCAAAAGTCGTTGAGACTGGATTGTTTTCTTCAAACTTATGTCTTAGTTTGATAAAATATTTAAATAAGAAATTCATTTTATATTAGTCTCTAAAACATTTGCTTGTACCATGAATATCTTGTCTACTGTTAAGTCAGTAATTTGGCCTATTTGCATATGGCCTAGGGTTTGCATGTGGATTTTATGTGTGTCAGATAAATTTTCCACTTTTGTGCTTTCCTTGTACAGCAAATTTAGAGAGCATTTTGTTGTTTTAGTGTAGCCTAAGGGGGATTGGATTCTCCCCTCAATATCCGAATACCACTTAATTTTTAATAATTAGTAGTTATAATTATCCATGCTTGCCATGAGGTGCATACTAAATGTTTTACAGCTACTGTCAGTCCTTAAAACAACCCCTGAGATAATATGTTACTACTTTTTTGTTACAGATGAGGAGAAATGTATTAACATTGCTTTTCTGTTCCTTAACCTTATTATTAATTAATTTATGCTGCCTTGAACTTTTTTCCTCTAAATTTATAATTTAATTTTTTCCCGATATTGACTGTTTAATTTGCTTCACAGGGATCGAAAATTATGCAATTTGGGATTAAAAGGCTACTATGTTAAAGGCAATGGCAACAATGCAGGTAATATAGTATAAAACTATATAACCCCCCCTTTTTTGCTAAAATTAACCATAATATTGTATTATAACTTGTTATATTACGATACTAATTTCTTAGCATAAAATTTTATGTGGCAAAAAAAATTCTGTAATAGTAGACAGCCCTTCTTTTCTATTCTAACATGGTTCTAGAATTCTTATCAAAGCAGATCTTTTTTTCCTATGGCAAGCTCCTGTGTGGACCTGAAATAGTAGCCTCCCTTACCTCATGTAGCATCCCTTCCTGAGTTGTCACCATTAGATAAAAACAACCTGAGAATTGAGGCTTTGAAAAAGTAGAGAACGTACAGTTTCTTCTGCGGATTTTTATCAGGCATTATAAGGTATACAGAGCCACACTAAAATATTTCAAGCGTTTGTTTGAGCATTCAGTGATTCAGATTGGGCAGTACCGAGCCAAAGATGGTTAGGATCACTCCACTGACAGGAACTGGGAGGGGTATTTTTATAGAGAAGCTTTAGAAGCAAAACAAATTACTTGACTGACCATATATTAAGCTGTCGCCTTAATTGGGAAAGCTTAGTTGGCTGTTTGTGATTGGCTGTTCTTATATTTCATTTTCTCACGTTCGAGTGCGTTAACTCTGGCTTGGGTTTTGATTTGTTTGGGTGATCTATTAAGGCATTAGAGCCATCTCATCTAAGGGCCTCCTGTTTAATTACTTTAACGACTATATAAACAAATGATTAGGGGTAAATTCCAAGTGAACATCATAGTCCTACCTGAAGTAAAAGGGCCACAATATGGGTTAACTTTCCCAAATAACAAATAGGATTTGTTCTATACTTAGACCTTTGCCCAGCTACCTGAAAACCATTTTGGTCTCTCACATTTCCCTGTTCTTTCCACACAAGTCCTGCATGTTTCTTTGCACACAGGGAAAATTGCCGCATAAGTTTGGGATTAAGACTTAAAAGTAGGTTGTCATACTACCCTTGAAAATCCTTTAACTTTCATAATGGTTAAACAAATCACTGTTTCTAAAGAAAGTTGCATACTGGATGAAATGGTTTGTTTTTCAGTGTTACTTAGTACAAATAAAATTTTTTGATACTAGACTACAGCAGACTCCAAAGTATGTATACCATGAAAGGATCATAAAACTTAGTTGTTTCATTTTTCCTGTTTTGCTCTCTCCTGAGCTTTCATAAGTTCATTGAATGAAGTGATGAATGGAGTCCTCTTCATTATTTAGATAGATATCTTTGTTCCTTTTTTCTTATAGTAGAATTAGCACATATAAGATTTCTTTCTTTTTTCAGTGTCAGTTTTTTTCTTTCTGTGTAAGACTCACTGTTCTCTTTCCTAAAATCATTAAAATCATTTATCTGGAGGGCTCAGTCCTAATTGAGTATGCTGATACATAAAGTGATTTTTATCTCTCATTTAAACAGTTAATAGAGCATTTCGAATGGCATCTGTCCAATTAGTGGTCTGATCCACTTAGATAACCATATTAGGATAAAGTTAAACTAGTTTTGTTATAACAAAACAGGTTTTCTATAGGAACTAGAATCTGAACACTTGAAAGGATCGTCCAGTTCAGTGGATTTCAGACATTTAATAGCAGAGCCCTTTTATTAAACCAACTCTTCCTCAGAGTTGCAGGGTATAAATCTAGTTGTGATTGAAATACCTGGGAGGAGCTAGAAGTCGTGCTCTCACCTCTCTTACTAACTGCTTCTAAAATAATTCCATGAGTGATTATGTAAAATACACCAATCTAGAAATGTTGCAGATAAGGAATGTTAAAATGTAAACATTCACCTTCTGGTTACCGTACTGTGTTCCTTCTTATGTGCTCAGTACTTTTTGCACGATGCACAGCACAGAGGAGATGGTCAGTCTGTGTAAGTTGAACTGACAGCTGGATGGATAATGGCAGGTAGAGCCAGACTACAAATTGTCTCTCGATTCTTAGTTGGCCATTTTCTTACTAATCCAGATTACCATAAATTCCCTTTTTCTTCTGTCCTTAAAAGCTATAACATTTGTACACCTTTACTTGGGGCAAGTCATGTAATAACTCTGGGTCTCGGGTTTTTCTTCATTAAAATGATGATAAAACCTGCATCTAAATTTTTTCTCAATCTAAGCTAACAAATGCTATCTGTAGGAGACCAAGCTACAGAACAAGAGGAAGAAGGCGATAATTCCCACAGTACTAAAGAATCATGTGATAGCAAAAGAATAGCTCTAGATGAAAGTGAACTTGATTCTGAGGCTGAACTCATGAGAAGTATGGGACTGCCACTTCAATTTGGTGGGGTGTCTGCACATAAGAATTTTGAAGTAAGTATTAATTTTTATTATTTGTATTTATTAGTTTTCTTTGTAAAATCGCATAGAATTATTTAACCCCAAGTCTAATGCATTTATGAATTAGAGCATTCCACCTCTTTTCTAATGTACATTTTCATATATCAACCAAAACTGTAAGTTGTGGTGTGTTCTACATGTGATTTTTTTTCTACTCTTGGAAAATTAGGTAGCAAGATTCACTTGTTTGTGTAACTGAAAGCCGAGGGTGGTGGAGGAGGATCAAGGGTATTTTGTTTAATTTAATGTCAAAGTAGACTGGGGTTCTACCTTCTCTTTTAGTTTATGAAGTGGATTTTATATTTAAGTTATTTATCTTATGTAGGTGTCCATGAATACTAGGAATAAAGTTAAAATTAAAAAGAAAAAGAAAAAGCATCAAAAGAAGTACTTAGATGAGCTTATTAAAGAATCTTTGAAACAAGACTATGAAGAAGATGACATTTTGGCTTCAGATGATCCATCCTCAGTTGAACAGTATAATAATAACACCAGGACATGTAAACTTCAATCCAAAAAAGATACTGACATTGAAAATTTTTCTGTTGAAAATACATTGTCTCCAAAGCTAGAAATTACAGACAAATGGGAAAAGTACTGGAATGAATATGGTGGAGGACTATTATGGCAAAGCTGGCAAGAAAAACATTCAGATCAAACACCATGTTCTGAACCTTGGAACATTCCTGACACCAAAGCAGAATGGGAACAGCACTATAGTCAACTTTATTGGTATTATTTAGAACAATTTCAGTATTGGGAAGCTCAGGGTTGGACTTTTGATGACTCACAAAGTTGTGATACAAGTATGTGTGGGTCTAAAACAGAAGATGACAATGAGAAAGATGAAGACTGCATGAAAGGAGACTTACAGTCATTTCCATCTTCATCAGTTGGTAGCGAAAGCTCTAGTTCAAGTGATAAAGATCATAATGAAGCACTTGATGGAATTAGGAACATAAGGCTGAATTCAGGGAAAGTAGAGGAGAGCCAGTTAGAGTCAGTTGAAAGTTCTGATGGACATCAGTGGCTAAGTGAAGTTAACAGCAGAAGAGAATGCCCTGCTTCTGGCGAAAGCGAACCTCATGGTAAAGGAACCAAGGAAAACAACTTGTCTGGGAATAGAAGCACAAACCAATCGGCTAAGGGTAAGACTGACCAAGACTTATTCTACTAAGGAACAGTTAACTAAATGAATCTATTTAGCAAAATAACTGAACTAATTCTTTATGGTAGAGTTAAATAATGCCAACCACATTTTATGTTACAATGAAATTATTTAATCAATCTTATTTTTATATCACAAGTTGTTTATTACCCTTTTATGTAAATAAAAAAGAATATTTGCACAGAGTTCTCCAAAGTATCATTCCTTCCTCTTGTACTTTGGTGGCCAATAAATTAAAATTTGGAAATTTCTAATTAAGTCAGAAATCTAATTTAGAGTGATTTTGGAATGTCCAAGCTTCTCTGGAACAAATTAGTTTATAGGAGGCCCATAAGAAAGGGGCTGAGAGCACCTTTGATATTAGGCAAATCTGAATGAGAGCCGTAGCTGGAATTCAGCTGAAACACATGAAGTTTTGCTATAAAGAGAATCTAAACAGGAAATTATGTTCATTTATAACTGGAAGGATTGATTTCAGGATTCTCATAAAATATCCAAGATAAGAACTTGGTTGGCTCCTGCCTAAGTGATTAAAAAAATTAATTGCCATGCAGACTGGTGCCACTGTCAAGACTAAAGAAAGCTAGTGAGAAGTGTGTTAAGATAAGGAAGAGTAGGCTAGAGAAGAATGTTCTTGCTTGGGAAAAGGGCACTACCAACTGATGGCACCAGGAAAATGAGAGGTGAGGAAAATTTCAGGACTTTCAGGTTTTTCCTGAAAGTATGTTATCTTGGCATCCTTGATGTTTGGTACTGGAAAAGTCTGGCACATAGGGACTTTCTTCTCATCCTTATTCAGATATGAAGTGAAAGGTTTGGGCCTTTTACACGTATTTAACAATCAGGTTTTCTTTGCTCATCTTAGGTTGCTGGTCTTCATCTAGTTGAGTTTCCCTTAGAGAGTTACCAAAGAGCTCTATCTGCTTTTTATTTCTTTTCTCTGTACTCTTACAATAGAGCTTAATTCAGTATAATATTCTCAGTTGTTGTTACCAAATTTTTATGTAATTTTTTAATATGTCTTTGATACTCTTCAATACTTTCCTAATTACTTCCTGTAATTTATTTTGACAATAAAACCTGAACTATGTACATTGGCCAATGTGTTGGCCCCTTTGTGTTACTCCCTTTTTCTATCCTTCCTCCCTCCTTTTTTTCCTTTGTCAAACCTATTAAACCCACAATTTCTGCCTTCTCTTATCTGTTTCCTAAACTGTGTGTATAGAATGACCATGTCTATTGCCTATTCCCTTATGTATATAATTGCTCATTTCTGTAATTAGCTGTAGTGGGACTGCCATCGGGATCAGTTTAAGAATTGTACATTTTGATTTGTTTTAGATACACCCTTGAGATCAAAACACAAGGTATATATTGCATTTTCCTATAAGTATGTTTTTTACTATTTGCGGTTGGGTGTTCTTCTGAAGTAGTCTGTCCCCACACATTGGAAGCTTCCCACTGTCTACACTGCAGACCCCTCTCCACTTTTAGTCTCACCCACCTACTCTGTTCCAGTCTGAAGAAATAAAGAACGAGGACAGACGTGTACCTCAGTTGGAGCTAAAGGTTAAAAACACTCTTTTTAAATGGTGGTATTTCTTTGTTACTTCCATTATTACTTTAAGAGCAGTATTCTAGACCATTAAATGTATTAGCTTCTTAATAAAGATCACTTTTTAATCAATGTGATCATGCCAACTTTAGAGTCACTTAGTTACAATTTCATCAAAATATATGGAGTTAGACAGTTATCAGGAAAGAGTAGTTTTAATTCACTTTTTAAGTAGCTAAATCATGGAAACTTTTAAGCATTAATAGTTTAGACATAGCTCCAATTTTTTTGTGGTCCACTTCCACCTGTAGATGTACACAGAATAGATATGGTCTGGCACTTTGTCTTGTCTACACATATCGTTCATTGCAGGAAAGGCACTGAAATATTTTGATTGCCTTTGCAAATGGCAGAAGAGTAGTCAAACCAGAGATGAAAATCCACAGTAATAACTGCCTCTTTAGATTCACAGGACTCTTCAGAAGCAAACACGATCAAAGAAAGGCCACATCCCAACAGTATGGATGGAGATGACAGTGAAGAAGATCCACCAGAACATAAGCCAAGCAAACTCAAGAGGAGGCAAGTTGCACATTACCTTTCTCTTTCGAGTGTGTTAGTGTAAGCACTCTGACCATGAGTGAGTAGTTGTAAAGTGCCTGTTACGTTATAGCAGTGCTGATCCCGTGAGGAGAAGAAACAAGACCCTGGGCTTCAGAGAATGGTCAAATCCCAACTCTGCCTCTTCAGTTCTAACACAATTTCTCATCTGTAAGATGGAACTGGTGCCTTTTTGTGAAATCATTGGGAAGACTGGTACTAGCATATAATATATCTGACACAACTAGTGTCAGCTATCAACTAGTAGTATATAAGTAGGTACAGTCTGTCTTTCTCAAAGAAGTTCTAATTTTTTTCAGAAATCTGGGAATAATCACGGGACTTTAATACATCTCAGATACATCAACTGTAATGCTTTCATTGTATTGATAAGAGTACTAAGACAAAACAAAGATAAATACCTTGCCCAGAGTTATGTAGCAGTAACAGCAGCTTTAAAGCTAGAGCCCAGTCCAACTCTTTCAGAGACAGTACTCTTTCTAGTGTGTCATCGATACATGTGATTGAACAAGGCGAGAATAATATAAGGTAAGATATAATCAAATGCTAATGCTGTAAATTACAAGAAAAGGGTGGACATGACAGAAATTGGATGTGAGCTGGACACATTTCATTCCTGTGACAGGACAGACAGTGCTTTATTTAACATTTTGTTCCATAAGCTTAAAGAAAAACAGTAAGCAAGCTTCAGAGGCTCAGTATCTTAGTATATAAAAGCATGACTCCAGTGTTCCTTCTACGTGGTAGACAATGCATGCTAACTCCTCCATTAGTTCTTGTTAGTACCTGAAGGCACACTGTGTACTTATATTTTACCTAGTAGGTCCACCATAAGTGTTTAGTGGGCGTAATTTAATTTGCAAGAATAATCTCTCACCATTTCCATTTACTTGTTACTGTTTCTCAGGTAGTAGGAATATTAGAATTATCTCCAATAGATGGAGGATCCTAGGTTACTTAGTATCATTTGTATCATAACCTTATTCTTCTTAACAGAATATATTTTGTCTTTTTTTTTCCACTAAGCTGCTATTTCTCAAGTATTTCCTTGTTTATTTTTCAGAAAAACCTTTAGAGGTATCATTCTAGGAGATTGGTTTGAGGCTGAAGCTTTTAACTGGTATTTTTTCAAAGGAGAATGGGTAGATCCATATTTCTATAATGTTCAGGAATAGAGATAATTAACAGGATTTAAGATTTGGGTGCTTATTACTGTGTTCCAAACACTGCTTTGTACTTTATCTCATTTGGAAAATCCTGTTCTTCCTGGGTTTGTGGACTGTGGCTGATTATTGTGATGGGAAAGCTTGCAAAAGTTGACTATATATACTTTTGATATTTACCTGAACATGTGGGTTCTGGAGATAATTTCTTGTCACCATTTGTTTATTTCTTTAGCCATGAACTGGACCCTGATGAAAACCCAGATTCAGACTTTGATGACAGTGGTTCCCTTCTAGGATTCAAGCATGGCTCAGGACAAAAGTAATTATACATGAATACTGTTATTCTTAAATCTTAACCATTTCAGCTGCCTTAAAGCTCTCTGATATTCAGATAGCTAATAATGAGTATGTATTTTACAGCCTTTGAGATATTTCAATTAAGACACTAACCTCTCTGATTATAATCACCATACATTTGACGATGTATTCACATATATTAACTCAATTGTACTTTCTAGCAATCCAGTGTTGTTATTTCAGTTTATAATAAAGCAACTTCAGCTTACAGGTTTTGACTTAGTCATAGTCACATTATTTCCTGGAGAGAATGAGGTCAAGGCCAGCCTTTGAGATTCTAAGCATAGGTTCTCTCTTCACCTAGTGTCTCGCGTAACTCTTTGTATTTCTGAAGTGTTTAGCAAACATGCCATGAAAAGTTCAAATCTCCAGTAACCGGTTTTCTTTTTCACTATAAAAATAATGAAACTAAAAACAAAACAGAAGTAACAAGTAGAGTGTACATCTTTTCTTCAACTCATTCCCCAGAACTAAGCAATATGTGGCATATATCCTTCTTAATTTTTCATGTGTGTTTTTATGACTGTGTACATATTCATACCTTATTCCCTTTTTGTAAAACACAAAAATAGAATCACTATACATAGTTAACAGCTTGCTTCTTTGGTTCAGCAGTGTACCCTCAACAGCCTGCCTTATCAGTACATTTACCTAATCCTTTCCATTGGGCCCTGTGCTTAATTGTTTATCCTGTATATAGAGCTAGGTTGTTTCCTAAGATCTAAGCTCATGTGTTTGAGGTACCCCCAGGACATATGTATTGCACGTACTATTAGTTCATTTCTTCTTATTTCTGAATAGTGTACCATTGTATGGATATACTATAGTTTGTTCAAGCATTATCTATAGAAGGATGTTTGGATTATGTGAAGTATTATGTGAAGTAAAATACATTTCCTAAAGTATTTCCACTTTATTACAAATAAAGCTGCCATGAACTTTTGTATACAGAAAGTGTTGGTGTTCTTGGATTAAATGCCCAAGCATTAAATATAAGGAAACTGGATAGTTTTTTATCTATGACATGAACACTGAACCGAGTAGCTAATGCATACTAAAGACCTACCATTTATGTCAATTTGCATCAGTGATACAAACCACGATGTTTGGTCTTTGATGTTTCTAATGGTTGAGACATATTTTGTTAGTTGTGAAATTTTAATGGGTTCCTACACATTATGAAGTCAGCAAGGAAAGGACATAGGTTGATGTAAATTGAATCCAAATTAGTTCAGAAATACATGCTCATAATTATAATACTGTGAATAACTAATAACTAATTGTTATTAGATATAGTTATATAGTTATTATAACTATTAGTTATAGTTGCACATTATCTCTCAGTTGCAATGGTTATCTCTCACATATGGTATTTCAAAGCAGTTGTAGTTCATATAATAATTTCAAACTAAAGATCATAGAAAGTTTTCCTGGTATTGCCATGTTTAAATTCCTGGTGGAATTTATTTTTACCCACATGTAGTTTGATTGAGAAGCTATTTGGGTAGCTCTTGCTGATATACACTTGTTAGAGATTTATCCTCTTGTCTTGGATTTAATTATTTGTCCTCTACTTAGAACACCAAATTCTACCTAAAAGGGAAGAATAAGATGTACTTTTTTTTTAAGAAGTTTTGAATACGGCTAGAAGATAATAGCTGGCATTTAAAAACCAAACTGTTGAGGAGTTTATAAGTGCTAAATTATATATTACACTTTATCTCTAATAGGCTGACAGTAGGTGTATGCATTGTAGGACTGGAAAATGTAGGTGGTTAGATCAAAAGATATTCTCTAATTATGTTAATAGGGATTTGCTTCTTTGGTGAGTTCAGATTGATTTGGGTTAGGAATTTTGTGGCCACTTTTAAGATAATTCGAACGTATCTAGATGCATGTTAAAGAGCTTTGGCATCACCTCACCAATTGCAATGGTGTTATATTTTTTTGCCATTTCTTTATTACATATGTACTATGTAACTTCTACTTTCCACTCTATATATGTTGATATTCCCAACTTTGGTGTTTCACATCGACTTGAGAATTTACATTCGAGCTAGACTTTAAACTGCATTTTGAACCTTATTTCATCATTTCCTTATTTAGAAAAGTAGAATTAAAATAGTGGCTGCTAATAGAAAAATAGTGAAAATCATTAGGTTTATTTTCTTTTCATATGAAGAAACAAACTCCTGGACTTAAGATTTGAATAAACTTCATTTGATTTGGTCACAGATACGGTGGAATTTCAAATTTCAGTCATAGGCGGGTCAGGTATATACAGAAGAATGTGAAATATAAGTCAAAGTTCTTGGACATGAGAAGACAAATAAATATGAAAAACAAACATATTTTCTTTACTGAAGACACAGAAAAAACATGCTTCAAAAAAAGTAAAGCTTTGAGTAAGGTAAGTATTTGTTTTATTTTTACAGATAGAATTTCATCTTGTGAGCTTGGCTCCTTAAAGTTTTTGTTTTCGAAAGAGAACCCTGTTTCTACCAGACATAAGGGCACCTAAGATTCTCTTCCACTTGTTTCCTAAAGGCATATACTGTGTGAACTACATTTGAAAAAGATTAAGTTGAGGATAATATGAAAAGGGGGTATTTTGAAAGCTACAAAGTAGTAGAGTTTAGGAAGATAAATGGGTAAAATTGCATTATGTGTGTGGTAACAACCATGGAAATGGCTCATGTGTTTTAGGCTAAGTAGGATCCTGGAAATCCAATGTCTGATACTACTTTTATTGTAATCCTTAATTTTGAGGTCATCTAAAGGTGATGATTAAACTTTACACTAACAAGTTCATCCTAATGACATGAGACTCAAGGCAAATTTGATGATTCACATTGTTAATTATTCATATCCCCTCTCTTGGACTTTGCTGTACTTGTCTTCCAACTACCTGGAAAACAGAGGTAATTAAAATTGCTTTTGCCTGGTTGTGATGAGTGCATCGTATCCATTGTGGAAAAAGAAAAGCACCTTCCAGTGAGCAGAACCTTTGTGGCAGCCACATCTCCAGCAGCTGTTTTCAGTCAACAGGACAAAATCTCGGATTGTCTTCCCCTAGTGGACATTACTCTTCTCAACTTCAGTATTCTTCTAAAACTTACTACAAATGTATAGCTAGTCTCATTTTTACCATATTTCAATTGTATGGTTGCTCGTGATAATTTTAAATATTTTATTGACCCTAGTTATATCTGGAAAAAATTTCCAATATCAGTTCAATCAGTCCTATAGGACTTTTAATAATGTTTTAGATATGAGAGTCCCCATATATCCATTTGTAGATGAAGAGCAGAAACATAAATGCTAAGTGTGGCTATGTCCTTAGATATCTGATTGATGTATAGGCACAGTTCCCCCAGAGGAAGATTCTAGGTGGTTGTCCTTGCTCATCTTCTACCTACCACTCTTGTTCTAGTTTCCTAACTCTTAGGAACATCAAGAAGATCTGGTATGAAGATAGTAAGGAAGTATATATCTTTAGACCTTGAGCCTTGTGAACATTTAATAGAAGAAACCTAGTTTTTAGGAGTCATTGTACTGACTCCACTGCTTCATTGAAGGGCAGCTTCATTCTTTCCAAGATAGCAGTGCTTTTGTTCTTAGAGACAGATTGGCACAACGCCTTTTTAGAGTTCCTCTTTAGTACTGAGTATCATTTAATGTAGATAATAGCCCGGGCCTTGCAGAAAGCTCTGTGTAATTTGAAAAATCCAAATTAATGACTCAACAATAGGTGGGTACATTTGAAAATGGTAATAGCACAAAATATAGTTATATTGTTAGAAGCCATTATGAGCTACTGGGAAAGTTTAGCTTTATCTTCTTCGTGTTAATTGATAACAGGAAGGTCCTAGTTTTGTGTGTAATATAATATTTTCTTCCTTTTAAGGAAGTCTTTAATAAGGTTATAGTGTGTCTAGACAAATTGCAATTGGATTTATTCACATTAGTTTGTATGATACAGTGTACTTATCAGAGTTAATGATTGTGATGTAGCTTGTCAGTCAAGTCACAAATTGTAAAGCAGGTAGGAATATTCTGTGTAATTGGAATTGGTTAATACTTGTAACATCTTAAAATTTCAGGTCGAAAAGTTTCTAAAATGGGTTAATGAACCAGTGGATGCGGAGGCATTACAGGAGTCGATTTCTCATGACAATGTGCAAGACACTTGCACAAGCAGTGATTCTGAAGAACAAGAAATGTCTATTACCAAAGGGGATAAGCCGCTGGAGTTGAGCAACCCAGCACCTGGGCTGTGTCATGCAATATCTTTAGCTGGTGAACTTGAAACAGAAAAAAATGAAGGGGACAGCACAGTAGCAGCCATTATAGATAAGGAGGATGGTGTTGCTCAGGATATACCAGACTCTCTCCAGGTAGAAACTGAAGGTAAGACTAAATATGCTCCAACTTGATTGTGGATTTAGATAAGTACATTTTTAAAATGGTTTTCCCTAGTTTTCACTTACGAAGTCTCTGCTGCTTATTTTTAACTTGAGAGAAGGCATATTAAGTAATAGCTAATGGCTATGATTTGGCACCCAGAGTGAACAAGCATGATAAAAATCAAAGGTAAAGCATGGGCAAAACTATCTGAGTACCTCTCTCTGTGCCATTAAGATCAGTTTTTGCCACTACACTGTCTCATGAGCTAAAGGTGGCCAGACTGTTTTTATCTCTATTGAAGTTTAAGTATTCTCCTGGTTTTCATTTTGATCATCTTTCTTATTTATTTATTTGTTGTAATAGTTGTGGGTAGTGATAATTTGTGTTTGGATGGTACATTGACATAAAGTATTTATAGTAGTTAGCTGTAATGAGTGGAGAACAGAGTAGCATTTTCACTTTATGCTCTTTTGTACTATTTGAATTTATTTTTAGCAAATGTTCTTTTATGGTTTAAAAATAATTATAGTCAGTGGAACATTGAAGCTTTTTAAAGAAATTTTATTTGAAATAATGTTCAGTTTTATAGATGAGTTATTCCAGACTTGCCTAATGAAATAATTATTTATTGTGATGATGTCTTTCTTAGGAATAAATGAGATCCTTTTCTATTGAATGCAGCTAATGACCCCTGTTTTGGTTTTCCTTAATTTCATATTAAGGAAAATACCTCATTTGAATCTTTACATTTTTTCTTTGTGTGTGTGTGTGCATGTTATAGACCTATGATATCTATATCATATACTTCCTTGATTTTCTAAAGAGCATACTTAAGGTAGTTAAAATTTTTAATTAAACAACTATTTGTTATTGTACAATTTTTTGTGTACAACTAGTGTTCTTGGGGCACTTGCAGATTTCTGAAATGCTCTTACATGCCTTATTCTCATTTAATCTGTACAGTAGCCCAATGAGGTAGGTGGAATAAGCTCCATTCTATAAACATGGAAAGTAAAAATAAAGCTCAGAGAAATTAAGAAATTTGCCCAAGGTCATAGTCAGTAAGTGGCATAGCTAGAAGTCAGTACCAAGTTGTCTGATTCCTAAATCCCATCTTCCCACCCTTCGCTGTTTCCCTAACCACCACTTGTCACAATGCTAGTAGTTCTCACCTGGGATGATACCACCATCTCGAGCATCTGGGAGATGTTGGTTGTTAGAATGACCTAGGGAATTTTGTCATTGGGTTACTTAACACTAAACTGTGTACAGAATGGTCTTGCACAATAAGGGTTGTTCACTCAAAATGTTAGTGTTGTGTCTCTTGAGAAACTTGCTGCAATTTGCTGTTGATGACCCCTTTAGCTATTTGTGATGATCACATGATGGTATTAAGACATAGTCCCATTTATGAAGACCATTTAAATGTGATAGAGGTTTATTGGTCAACATTGTTTTTTGTTACTATATTTAGCTATGATAACACTGTCATCTTCTAATCTCCTCAGCCATGAAGCCAAATAACCAAACTAATAAAAATGGTTTAAGAAAAGGACAGTCTCTGATTGAATAAGATGTTCTTATATCGAATGGGGCTAGTGACCTCTATTTCAGTTTCTCAGAGCACTATGAGTTCTCAGTCATGGCTGGGTTCAGAGGGTGGATGTGCCGTATTTTGCCGTGTATAATGCACACCAGTGTTTTGGTGAGCAACATGCATGGGATTATTATGCTCGTGGTCTGGAGTCATTACACATGGCAGAAATATGGGTAGCTGCGAGAGCTTAATCAGTCCTTAGGAAATTGTATTTTAAAGAAAGGAAGGGAAATGTGTGGATTTCTGGAATTTGCCAGTGAAAGCACTGTCTTTTTTTTCTTTACACCTGTAATAGTACATGTCTTCTAAAGTAAATAGGTAAAATACTACTCAGCCATTTATTCCTTTTGAGAAATTAAATATTGGAGCTCAGAGAGCCTAGATTACTTTTCCAAGTTTGGGGGTCCAGTAAATAGCAAACTACAGTCTGTCATCTAAAGTCAGCACTGTTTCTGTTATGCCTTCCTGTTTCTCCAAGTGTGTTGTTGTGCACATATTCTGGAGTTCAATCCCAAATGCTAATTATTTGATATACCTACACTTTTATATAAATTCACATGTTACTTCCTTTTTTCATAGTGTGCATCCATGTTCTTTATATTCTTTTATTGTAGCTGAAATTAAAAAGAAGAAGAAAAAACAGAACAAAAAGATAATTGGTCTGCCTCCTGAAATAGCTGCGGTTCCTAAGCTGGCAAAATACTGGGCCCAGAGGTACAGACTCTTCTCCCGTTTTGATGATGGGATTAAACTGGACACAGGTAAACAGTATATAAGTAATTTTTAACTTTATTTTGAAATAATTTCAAATGTAGAAAAATTTTCATATCCTCTTTGCCTGGATTCAGATGTTTCTTAACATTTTGCCACATGTGCTTTATTGTCATTCTATGTGTGTGTGTGTGTGTTCCTGCTCCAGTTGCACCTACCTTTTACTTAAAACTTGACTGTGTATTTTCTAGGAACGGGGATATTTTTATGTAACAGTGGTGAAATTGTACATTTAACAGTGTTACAGTATTATAGTCTGTAGTACATACTCTAGTTTTATCAATTATCTCAATCATGTCCTTAATAGTATTCTTTTCCTTCTAGTATAGGATCATGTATCACATTGGTTTCATGTTTCTTTGGTCTTCTTTAATCTGAAATAGTTCTCAGCCTTTTTTATCTTTCAGAATTTTGACATTTTCCAAAGGATAATAACCAGTTAATATCTATAATGTCCTCACTTTGGGTATATATGTGTTCTTAAAACTTTAGACTCGGGTTTAATCTGTATTTGTAGCTTCTTGGGATAGATGACAAAAGGAATTGATAGATTATTGGACCAAGCTATTAAAAAGAACATCAGATGAAGAAATATCTACTGCAGAAATAATGTAGTTTAATGAACTTTTTATATTTATTTTTTAACATTTTTAATGTTGTTCAAGTACCGTTTTCTGCTTTTTCTCCCCACCACCCCAGCCCTCCCCACCTCCTTTCCTTGTTTCCACCCCACCTCCTTGTTATTGTCCACGTGTCCTTTATAATTCTTCCTCTAAACCCTTCACCCTTTTCCCCCATTATCCCCTCTCCTCTCCTCTCTGGTCACTGTCAACCTGTTCTCATTTTCAGTGTCTTTGGCTATACTTTGCTTGATTGTTCATTTTGTTGATTAGATTCCTGTTAAAGGTGAGATCATATGGTATTTGTTTTATTTCACTTAGCATAATGCTCTCCAATTCCATCCATGCTGTTGCAAAGGATAGGAGCTCCTTCTTTCTGTCTGCTGCATAGAATTCCATTGTATAAATGTACCACAGTTTTTTGATCCATTCATTTACTGATGGGCAGTTAGGTTGCTTCCAGCACTTGGCTATTGTCAATTGTGCTGCTGTGAACGTTGGGGTGCATACATTCTTTTGGATTGGTGTTTCAGGGTTCTTAGGATATAATCCTAGCAGTGGAATTGCTGAGTCAAAAGGCAGATTCATTTTTAGTTTTGTGAGAAAATTCCATACTGTTTTCCGTAGTGGCTGCACCAGTCTGCAGTCCCACCAATAGTGCACTAGGGTTCCCCTTTCTCCACAACCTCTTTTAACACTTGTTGTTTGTTGCTTTGTTTATGATAGCCATTCTCAATGGTGTGAAGTGGTATCTCACTGTGGTTTTAAATTGCATCTCTCTGATAGCTAGCAGTACTGAGCATTTTCTCATATGTCTCTGGACCCTCTTTGTGTCCTTCTTGGAGAAGTGTCTGTTCAAGTCCTTTGCCCATTTTTTAATTGGGTTGCTTGACTTCTTAGAGTGGACACATGTAAGTTCTTTATATATTTTGGAGATCAAACCCTTGTCTGAGGTATCATTGGCAAATATGTTTTCCCACATAGTTGGTTCTCTTTTCATTTTAATGCTGTTTTTTTTTTAGTCGTGCAGAAGCTTTTTATTTTGATGAGATCCCATTTGTTTATTCTTTCCTTTATGTCCTTTGCTCTAGGAGACATAACAGTTAAAATACTGCTGCGTGAAATAACTGAGATTTTCCTGCCTATGTTCTCCTCTAGGACTTTCATGGTGTCACGACTTACATTTAAATCTTTTATACACCTTGAATTTATTTTTATATATGGTGTAAGTTGGTGCTCGAGTTTCATTTTTTTCCATGTAGCTGTCCAGATCTCCCAACACCATTTATTGAAGAGGCTATTGTCGCTGCCAGCTTTGTCGAAAATTAATTGACCATAGAGACTTGGGTTTATTTCTGGGTTCTCTCTTCTGTTCCATTGTTCCCTGTGTCTGTTCTTATGCCTATACCAGGCTGTTTTGATTACAGCTGACTTGTAATGCAGTTTGATATCAGGTATTGTCATCCCTCCTGCTTTGCTCTGTTCTTCTCAAAATTGCTGCACTATTCGGGGTCGTTTATGGTTCCATATAAATTTTTGAAGTGTTTGTTCTATGTCTGTGAAGTATGCCATTGGTACTTTAATAGATATTGCATTGAATCTATAAATTGCTTAGGGTAGTATGGACATTTTGATGACTTTAATTTTTCCAATCCATGAACACAGTATATGTTTCCATTTGTGTTCCTTGATTCCTTTCTTCAGTGTTGTCTAGTTTTCTGAGTATAGGTCTTTTACCTCCTTTGTTAGGCTTATTCCTAGGTTGCTATATCAAATTGGACTTTTCTTGTTGCTATATCAAATTGGACTTTTTGTTGTTGTTGCTATATCAAATTGGACTTTTATTTTTCTTGTTGCTGTATCAAATTGGACTTTTTTTCCTAATTTCTGTTTGTGATGTTTCATTGTTGATATACAAAAATGCCATTGGCTTCTGAATATTGACTTTGTATCCCGCTGTTTTGCCAAATTCAGTGATTAGGTCCAACAGTTTTTTGGTGGAGTCTGTAGGGTTTTCTCTGTACACTATCATGTCATCTACAAGCAATGGCAGTTTTGTTTCCTCTTTTGCAATTTGGATGCCTTTTATTTTTCTTTTTTGTTTGATTGCTGTGGCTAGAACTTCCAATACCATGTGAAATAGAAGTGGAGAAAGTGGACAACCTTGTCTTGTTCCTTATCTTAGTGGAAAAGCTTTTAGTTTCTGTCCATTGAGTATGATATTGGCTGTCGGTCTCTCATATATGGCCTTTATTAGGCCGAGGAATGCTCCCAAATGGGTGCTATGCCTTATCAAATGCTTTTTCCTTATCTGTTGATATGATCATGTGATATTTGTTTTTGCTTTTGTTTATGTGATGTATTATGTTTATTGATTTGCTTATATTGTAGCATCCTTGCATCCCTGGGATGAATCCTACCTGGTCATGGTGTATGGTCTTTTTAATGTATTGTTGGATGTAGTTTGCCAGTATTTTGTTGAGTATTTTAGTGTCTATGTTTATCAGTGATATTGGCCTGAAATTTTCTTTCTTTGTTATATCTTTATCTGGTTTTGGGATTAGGATGATGCTGGCTTCATGAAAAGAGTTTGGATTTTTTGGCATAGTCTGTGAAGAATAGAGGTTAGCTCTTCCTTAAATGCTTTGTAGAATTCTCCTGTGAAACCATCCAGTCCAGGGCTTTTGTGTGTCCGAAGCTTTTTGATTACTGCTTCAATTTTGTCAGCTGTTATTGGTCTGTTCAGGCTTTCTGCTTCTACTTCGTGAGTTGTGGAAGATATATTTTTCTAGAAATTTATCCATTTCGCCTAGGTTTTCATGTTTCTAGGCATATAGTTCTTCATAGTAATTTCTTACAATCCTTTGTATTTTTGTGGTGTCAGTTGTAATCTCTCCTCTTTCATTTCTGATTGTGTTTATTTGGGTCCTTTCTCTTTTTTTCTTGATGAGCCTGCTTAAAGGCTTGTCAATTTTGTTTATCTTTTAAAAGAACCAGCTTCTGGATTTATTGATCCTTAGAATTGTGCTTTTAGTCTCTACGTTGTTGAATTCTGCTTTGATCTTGGTTATTTCCTTCCTTCTACTTGCTCTGGCCTGTCTTTGTTGTTGTTCCTCAAGTTCTTGTAGGTGTAGGGTTAAGTTGTTTATTTGAAATGTTTCTCTCTCTCTTTTTTTTTTTTTTAGATAGGCCTGTATTGCTATGAACTTCCCTCTCAGGACTGCCTTTGCTCTGTCCCATAAGTTCTGGGTTGTCGTGAGTTCATTTTCATTTGTTTCTAGAAACTTTTTGATTTCCTCCTCGATCTCATTCTTGACCCATTAATTGTTTAATAACATGCTCTTCAATCTCTGTGAGTTTGAGTGTTTTTGAGTTTTTTCTTGAGGTTGGTTTCTGGTTTCACTCCTGTATGGTCAGAGAAAATGTTTGATATGATTTCAGTTTTCTTGAGTTTGTTGAGGCTTGTTTTGTGTCCTATCATGTGGTCTGTCTTTGAAAATGTTCCATGTGCATTTGAAAAGGATGTGTATTTAGCTTGTTTGAGATGAGGGGTTCTATGCATATCCGTTAAGTCCAGTCTATCTAGAACATTGTTGAATACCTCAATATCCTTGTTGATCTGGAGCATTGGTGGTTCAGTGGTAGAATTCTCAATATCCTTGGTGATACTGTGTTTGGAAGATCCATCTTTTTTCCTTTTCCTGCTCTATATGGGTGTTTTTTTCCCACCTTGTCCTCCAGCTCACTGATTCTATCCTCTGCTCCATACAGCCTGCTTATAATTTCTCCTAATGTGGTTTTTATTTCTGAGAGTTTATTGTTCGTTTTTTCCTGGTTTTTGGTTGTAGTTTCTATCCTTTTTTATGCTGATGTAGTTCTCACTCAGTTCCTTGCAGTTGTCTGTGAGTTTCTTCAGCATCTTTATTACCATTATTGTGAATTCTATAACTGATAGTTTGGTTACCTTCATTTCATTTAGCTCTTTTAGTGGGGAATCTTCCATTCCCCTTGATTGCATGTTCTTTTTTTGTCTCCCCAGTTTAGGTGACTCTTCTTTGTTTGTTTCTGTGCTTCAGGATGCTTCGCTTTGCTAGCTGTCTTTGTAGAGTGAACTTCTGTGATAGGAATTCTATGGGGTTCAGTGGTGTGGTTTATGATCTCCTTGTCTGGATGCTCTAGGTTTGCCCTTTCTTCTGTTTGTGTGGGCTCTCTTGTTGTACTTGGGTTTTTACCTTTTGGTGGTTCCTTTGGTGGCGGTTTCTCTCCTCCAGCAGGTATACTGATGTTTGCAGCTCCCATGTATTCTTGTCTGTGATCAGTGGTAGGGGGTAGGCAAAATGGATTAAGGCAGCAGGACAGTATTTTATGGGATTTAAAGTACCAGCAAGTAGAGAAGTGATAGGAGATTCTTTGGATAAGTATAGTGTTAACTGTGGTATTTCACCCAACTAGCCACTTTTTATAAAAGGTGGAAGAGAAATTAGATTCCTGTTAGAGGGGAGGAGGATTATGAGCTGAATCCAAAAAACCTAGATGAGATATAGTGAGAGTAAAGGATAGAAAGTAGGCATAGTGTGAGAGAGAGTAGAGTTAACCACAACAATGATACTGCTCAGTATTAAAGTGAAGTGGGCTCAGATCAAGGGAGGTTGCTGTGTAGTATGTACAATTGTATGGAACCACAATTATTTACAAGAGTACTGGAACGACAATAATATGACAAGAAATATATGATTTGGATAACCAGAATAGAAAGTACACGATCAAGAATTGTGTGTTATTAGGCTCTGGCTGGTGTAGCTCAGTGGATTGAGCGCAGGCCTGCGAACCAGAGGATTGTGGTTCAATTCCCAGTCAGGGCCCATGCCTGGGTTGCAGGCCAGTTCCCAGCAGGGGACACATGAGAGGTAACCATACACTGATATTTCTCTCCCTCTTTCCTTCCCTTCCGCTCTAAAGATAAATAAATAAAATCTTTAAAAAATTTTAAAAAAAAGATTATGTTTTTTGGAACACTGGTGAAGTAAAAGAAGGAAAATTAAAATACAGTAAAGAGAGAAGGAGGAAAACCAGTCAAACAGTGCAATTAAGCAGGGAAATAGTATGAGGAAAACTAAACATAAGGAAGAGAAATTAAAAAAATGCTAATAAAATGAAAGTGGTAAAAATAATGACAAGATTATAATAATACACATACACAATAAAATGCCAGTTCTGTGGGACAGCAAAGTGACATTGTCTCAGTTTCTCGATTTGGGGAGTTAACCTTGTGCTTTCCCTTTGGATCTATCTCTGGACCCTTTGTAACTCCACATCTTATTGTCTCACTTGGGGGAAGAAGAAAAAAGGGGAGGGGGAGAGGATCCGAAAAGAAGAAAAATAAATTAAAAAGATAATAATAAGCCTTCTGCTGGCTTTAAAGCTGTTCAGCGAATTCTGCTGGTCTTCCTGGATATCACAGGAAGAAGGGGGCCGGACTTCGCTTTTCTCCCTTCCTTTGGTTCTAAGAGGATGGGGACCAGGTTTGGATGGCAATATTCACAGTTTCCTGGCCTCCGGCCCACGTCTTCTGTGAGCTGCCAGGCTCAAATCAGCCACTCGGCTGTTTGCAGTGTGAGTCAGTCTCCAGTGTAGAGCCCAAGACAAGGAGGGAGCATGGTTCTGCCCAGCCTCTCACTCTGGGCATGCAGTGCCAGACAAGCGGGGCACAAGATTCTGCTCAGTCACTCACTCTGGGCACACGCAGCTGAAATCACCCTCTGGACGCAGCACCAGCCAATGCTCGGGGGATCCTTACACAGCAGCTGCCTGCAGTTCCCAACTAACGCACAGCTTTTCACACAGCCCCACTTTCCAGCCAGTCCTGAGACTATCCGGGTCAGGGTCCAACACAGCCCAACTCCTCCCTTCTCCACCTGACTCCGGCACCCCAATTTCTCTGGTGCCAGAGCCCACAGTCCCAGCAGATGTGTACCACCTCTGTGTATTTCCCATTTCATCTCTGTTCCCCCCAGTGACTTCCAGCATCCAGGTCCCTCCTGGTGCTGGGCTGCCTCTCCTGCTCTGGTAGGAGAGGGAGCTGATGTTCTGACTCTCCTCCCCTTATCCTGTAGCAGGTGCCAGGCCGGGGGTCTGCAGCAGCCTTGGTCCCCACGCAGATCCCAGGGACCTTACTGTCCCACTGCAATCTCCTCACCATCTGTTTTTCAATGTCTTCTGCAATTTTTTGCCTCCAAATTTCATATAAGCTGGGATTCCATTGACTGTTCACTCTTTTCCCCAGAAGATTGGCTAGGTGTTCCAGCTTGGCGCAGGGGGGACTGGGCTCCACTCCCACCTACCTTACCACCATCTTCTCATAATTTAATGAATTAACACTAGGAACTTTGATTTTTTTTCGAGTTTTCCTGTTCTGACCTTGAACAGCTAACTTAATGATTCTGCAAGTTGATGCTTATTTTCATATTAGAACTACTTAAATTAGGTGTGTATTAATTATGAAAACTAGGAAATCTTGATCACTGATGGAATTTCAGGGATCTGTGAACCTCTCATAATTATTTACAAAATGTCATGTGTTGGAAAAAGTGCAAAGGAGTTTGTTAGGACAAATAAGAGTAGATAAAAGCTTTTCATTCTGGCCCTGGCCAGGTGACTCAGTTAGTTGGAGTGGCATCTTGTACACTAAAAGCTTGTGGGTTGATTCCCAGTCAGGGTGCATACCTAGATGGCAGGTTCTAGCCCCAGTCGGAGCACGTATGGGAGGCAGTTAGTCCCTGTTTCTCTCTCACATCAGTGTTTCTCTCTCTCCCCCTTTCTCTCTAAAAAATCAATAAACATAACAGAACAACTTTTAAATTCTGTAAAACGAGGTACTGTTTTTTTTTTCTTTCAGCAATGAGAAACTATTTAACGTCTTGGTAAGAAAAAAGAAACAGGAAAATTGGTGCATCAGAGAAATACCTTTCTTAAAAACATGTATTTCTTCTATTGCAAAAGGAGGGCAGTGCCTTCCTTCTTCTGGGGTGGACATGGGTCCTCATTTCTGAAAGTGATGCTGGTTCTGCTACTCCTGCAGTTTTGCAGCTTTTGCTGTAACTCCTTGCTTTTCCTGGCCCTTTAGAAATGTTTGCATTTTTCTAAAGTATCCAGTACAAATCTGGTTCCTTGCTTCCTCATTAGGAATGAATTAATTGGGAAACTCAGTGGAGTTTGGGGAGTTGGCCGATTAGAATGACTAACTTTTTATTTTCTATACTAGACAGTCAGGAGTTAATACTTCAGACATAAAAATTAGAATCACACTCAGTTATTGGAGATATATCGCAGAAGAATCAGGCCAGGATTAAGGTGGTTAGTTTCCATGGAAAATGAGAATGGGAATGTACTTCTTTTTTGTAACAAGCTTTGTCGAACTTTTCTTTAAAACTAGGTTATTTATAGTCTTGAAAAGAGAACAAAGGGTTTTTTTTTTTAGTATATGTTACATGGTAGTGTTTGCTATGTTTATTCTTGCCTTAGCTTCTTGAAATTGAACATCTTAATTTAACAGAAATACTCTTCCTTTGCAGAGGGCTGGTTTTCAGTTACACCTGAAAAGATTGCTGAACACATCGCTGGCCGGGTCAGTCAGTCCTTCAAGTGTGACATTGTAGTGGATGCATTTTGTGGAGTTGGAGGAAATACCATTCAGTTTGCCTTAACTGGAAAGAGAGGTAATTAGCCAAGCCATCAAAGGAAGAAAAGTAAATTATATAGTTTATTTAGTAAATGTTTCATTTTGCTTCACCTTGTTTTTACTAACATTTAATATGCACTTAATAATTAATTCCAGATATTTAAAATAGTAATAGCTAGCATATATGAAGTATATACTTTCTGTCATATTAGTGTATGTGCTTAATATTTGTTAATTTATTTAGTCAACCATCTTGTGAAGTAATTACACAGTTCCAGTTTGGTGGAGCCAAGATTAAAACATAACAGAAAAATAAAACATTAAAATGGGAAGACTATGCTCTAGAAGAAAAGAAGAATAGACAGGGAATCTCAGTTTTGCCACTCACTATTATTATGACTTTGGACATCATTTTATTTTTTTTTAAGATTTTATTTATTTTTAGAGAGGGGGAAGGTGGGGAGAATGAGAGGGAGAGATACATCAATATGTAGTTTCCTCTTAAGTACCCCCTACTGGGAAGCTGGTCTATAACCCAGGCATGTGCCCTGACTGGAAATCGAACCAGCAGCCCTTTGGTTCACAGGCCGGCACGCAACCCACTAAGCCACACCAGCCAGGGCATGAAATGAGACCATGTGACTAAGAAGCTAAATTCGTAACATTATTTAATTTTGATAATTTAAAGGTAATAGCCACATGTGGCTAGTGGCTCCCATTATTGGACCATGCAGTCCGATATAGTGTTATCCAACATTTGTCAGCATTTGAGTTATAGGTGAGGACACTGAGTTCTTGCATTCTGTCAGGCTTGAAAACAAACTCAGCTTCCAAGGGAGTCATAAAAATGAAGATTAACTGAATATATTTGATGTTTAAAGTCATTTTTTCATTGAATTTTTGGTAGTGTCAGCATCTTTCTCTCTGTACTATCAATGTAGCAGATTGCACAGCTGAAAAGGACATATTTATCTTTTCTCTTATAAATATGAATTTTAGTTTATTTAGAACACAAAAATAGCATTTGTAAATGCATGATTTTTGCAACATACAATTGGTGCTTATATTTATTGTTCAAGTTTATTTTGTGTATTATTTCTCAAAAGTGTTAACAAATTTGAAACCACCATGTCTGGAAAACAGCTATGTTTCCTCGGCAACCATGGTGTATGCATCAGGTTCCACTTAGCCCTTCCAAATATAAAATATTGCCAGTAACCCACTGCTGCATATACAGATGCACTTGCTGCAAGACATGAATGAGCTAAATTTAACTTATGTTTGCATTGCTAATTATGAAATTGCAGTAAATCAAATGAAAGCCCATTTGGTGAAAACATAAGGTTGTCTGTTCCTTCTACCTAAAATTTCTCATTAAACGTCATCAGCAGACTTTTACATTCTTCTTCATAAGTTGGCTAAAAAGGTTTGTCAAAGCTTATTTTATTTTGCTTTTCTGCGGAAGCTGTCAAATTTGTCTTCTTTGGTAGTTGCCTGATTTTGAGCAGATTGGTCTTTTTTGAAATCTTAGCATTTATAGGCTTTACAGAGTGAGGGGCCTTTCCATGTGTTTGCTGCTCCTCCTGTCCCCTGCACAAAGCACAGTGCTGACCACCTGTTTGTCGCTCAGTAGATACTCAGTGGCAACTCTTGGCGATGTGTGAGACCAAATCTCCCTGTGTCTTCAGAAAAAGATTTTTGTAATTAAATAGACACACTGATCAGAAGATGAACTATTCCATGTAACTACTAATCAGTATCATTTGACTTATCTTTCATGTTTCCATTTTTAGTGATTGCCATTGATATTGATCCTGTTAAGATTGATCTTGCTCGCAATAATGCAGAAGTTTATGGGATAGCAGACAAGATCGAGTTCATCTGTGGAGATTTCCTGCTGCTGGCTTCTCGTCTAAAAGCCGATGTTGTGTTCCTCAGTCCCCCTTGGGGAGGGCCAGACTACGCCACTGCAGAGACCTTTGACATTAGGACAATGATGTCTCCTGATGGATATCCTTTGGCAGTTCGAAGAGTTTTCTCAACAGTGGTTGTAGAGAGGAAAGGTTGCATGTTTGTGTTTGAAAGAGAGAAATTAGTAAGGAAGAGAAGATCTAGTAGTATTTGATAGAGCCTGGTTTCTTTTACATAAAAGACACATATGAAAAAGTTAACTGGTGATAGACCTCTAAAAGTTACAGCGCATGTGTGAGATATTTCTCTTGGTTACTATCTATTTTTATAGTTACAAAACAAGAATGAGAAAGCATTAATTATTTAGAATTGTTGTCTGGAAATTGGGAATTTTGTGGAGACCTGTTACTAAAGTGCGGATTTGACTACTCTTCCACTCATACCTGTGCTAATTCTCTGTTTATCTTGAAATCTTTCTAGTTACTCTTCCAAAATACTGAAGCAAGCCTTTGTTTCATAAAAAATAGCATTTATATTATTTGTCCCTTTCTCTCTGCTCTCCAGAGGAGTCATCTCTTTGATTCTAACAGGAAATATGTTTCTAAATTCGTACTTAAAATTTAGAATGTAGATATAACGAACAGTTATTTATCTTTATTTCTTACTGGAAAGAGGTAGTATTGTGCTTTCCTGTTCTGTTTGTACACAAACTAGGAAATGGCAGGAGGAGAAAGCATGTGTATTTTCTGACTCTTAGTTGTCTACCACTAAGACAAATGAAAAATGGCTTTAATTTCTAACCTCTGACCTGTCAGGGATAGTGTACTTCTGAGTTACAAAGTCAGCTACTTAATTTAAACGTGTGCGTTATTAAGCACACATCAAAATACATTTGAGTTACGATACAAGAAAACAACTTGATCAGAAATTAACTGCTGTTCTTGTCACTTTTCCTTAACTGTTGTCCACCTTTGAAATTTTCAGACTTTCCCAGAAGATCACTAATAATATTGTTTATTTTCTTCCAAGAAATGCTGATATTGACCAGGTAAGCCATTACTGCAAAACTTCTATGAGCCTTTGTAACAGATATAACTGTTTCAAAGTTATGAATTGCTGGTGGGAATGTGAAATGGTTTAGCTGCTATGGAGAACAGTATGGTAATCCTCAGAAAAGTACAGAATTACTTTATGATCTGCCAATTCTACTTCTGATTATATACTCAAAAGAAGTGAAAGCAGGGACTAGAATAAATGTTTGTATATCCATGTTCACAGCAACATTTTTAGCAACATCCAAAAGGCAGAAACCCAAAATGCCCACCGATGAATGAATAAACAAATGTGGTATCTACAGACTATAGAATATTACTTGGCCATAAAAAGAAAGGAAATTCTCATATATGCTCTAACAAGGATGAACATTCAAGAGATTATACTAAGTGAAATAAGCAAGACACAAAAGTACAAATATTGTATGATTCCACTTATATGAGGTACAGAGAGTAGTCAAAATTTTGTGGAAACAGAAAGTAGACTGGGGATTGCCAGGGGCTGGTTGGTGAGGGTGATGCAGTTAGTGTTTAACAGGCACAGAGTTTCAATTTGGAAAGATGGGAAAAAGTTCTGATGGTGGTGATGGTTGCACAAAAATGTGAACGTATTTACTGACCCCAAACTATGGTTAAAGATGCTTTATGGTAAATTTTATGTACATTTTACCATTATTAAAAAAACAAAACCGCTAAGGTAATTCTAATTTGCAGGTGAAAGCCAGTGTTCCAAAGACTAAACACTTAAGCCAAGGACAGGAAGTATAACAGATTAATGTGAAAATATGTCCAGTATAAGCGAGTAGATCTGGTTTCTGACAGGAGGAAGAGAAAAATCTATAATCTTGGGTGTGGGGGAGCCTTGTCTTGAGATGGTATTTTGTGATAAAGAACTGCCCTCTGTGGTGCCTGGGTGTGCAACCCCAGAGCTTACCCACCTTCACCCCTTGAAGTTACCATTGGGGCTGGCACAGACTTCGACAGTGGTTCTCAAAACAGGGTGTACATTACAGTGACCCGGGAGATTTTTAAAAAAATGGCTGGATCAATTTCTGGGGTAGGACTGTGTAGTCCCAGTTTTTTACAAGTGTCCCCAGTGATTCTCAAATGCAGCCAGTTTGACACTCACTGGATTCTGGCCTGTCCTTTGTCCTTTTGCATTCCTCATGAATCATCAATACCCACTAAGACATTTGAGGATCATAAGTATTTCATGGAAGAAAAACAGACTGGATTATAAATTGTATCACTGTGTATATAAAGAATAAAATAGATTAAGAATGTAAACTTCTTATAATAATGTCAAAATGAAAAAAGTGACAAATACAGAAATAATAAGCATAAAGAATATAATGATTGTATAGATTCTGCCAAAAAAAAAACTGCTCAATCTATAAATGAATTTGGCAAAACAGCGGGATACAAAGTCAATATCCAGAAATCAAAGGCATTTTTGTATACCAACATCAGAAGCAGAAATGAAGAAAAAATCCCATTTGATATAGCAACAAGAAAAATAAAATACCTAGGAATAAACCTAACTAAGGAGGTAAAAGGCCTGTACTCAGAAAACTACACAACACTGAAGAAAAAAATCAAGGAAGACATAAACAAATGGAAACATATACTGTGTTCCTGGATCAGAAGAATTAACATCATCAAAATGTCCATACTACCCAAAGCAGTTTATAGATTCAATGTAATACCTATTAACGTACCAATGGCGTATTTCACAGATAGACAACTACCACTTCAAAAATGTATATGGAACCATAAATAACCACAAATAGCTGCTGCACTTTTGAGAAAGAACAACAGAGCAGGAGGTATCACCATGCCTGATATCAAACTGTATTACAAGGCCACTGTAATCAAAACAGCCTGGTACTGACATAAAAACAGGCACATAGACCAATGGAACAGAACAGAGAGCCCAGAAACAAACCCAAATCTCTACCATCAATTAATTTTCCACAAAGGGGACAGCAGCATAAAATGGAGTAAAAATAGCCTCTTCAACAAATGGTATTTAGAGGTCTGGACAGCTACGTGCAAAAAAATGCAACTCAAGCACCAATTTACACCATACACAAAAATAAATTCAAGGTGGACAAAAGATTTAAATATAAGTTGTGACACTATGAAAGTCCTAGAGGAGAACATAGACAGGAAAATCCCAGATATTTCATGCAGCAACATTTTCACTCAGATGTCCCCTAGAGCAAGGGACACAAAGGAAAGAATAAACGAATGAGATCTCATCAAAATAAAAAGCTTCTGCATGGCTAAAGAAAACAGTATTAAAATAAAAGAACCAACTATGTGGGAAAACATTTGCCAATGATACCTCATATGAAGGTTTGATCTCCAAAATATACAAAGAACTCACACGACTCCACTCTAAGAAGACAAGCAATCCAATTAAAAAATAGGCAAAGGACTTGAACAGACACTTCTCCAAGAAGGACACACAGAGGGTCCAGAGACATGAAAAGATGTTCAATATCGCTAGCTATCAGAGATGCAAATTAAAACCACAATGAGATACCACCTTACACCATTGAGAATGGCCATCATAAACAAAGCAACAAACAACAAGTGTTGGAGAGAGGTTGTGGGGGAAAGGGGACCCTAGTTCACTGTTGGTGGGACCAGACTGGTGCAGCCACTATGGAAAACAGTATGGAATTTTCTAAGAAAACTAAAAATGAATCTGCCTTTTGACTCAGCAATTCCACTGCTAGGATTATATCCTAAGAACCCTGAAACACCAATCCAAAAGAACCTATGCTCCCCAATGTTCATAGCAGCACAACTGACAATAGCCAAGCACTGGAAGCAGCCTAAGTGCCCGTCAGTAAATGAATAGATCAAAAAACTATGGTACATATACACAATGGAATTCTATGCAGCAGAAAGAAAGAAGGAGCTCCTACCTTTTGCAACAACATAGATGGAACTGGAGAGCATTATGCTAAGTGAAATAAGCCAGGCGGTGAAAGACAAATACCATATGATCTCACCTTTAACAGGAACCTAAACAACAAAACAAACAAGCAAGCAAAATATAGCCAAAGACACTGAAATAGAGAACAGGCTGACAGTGTCCAGAGAGGAGAAGGGAGGGAATTTCAGGGAAAAGGGTGAGGGGTTTACAGGAACAAGTATAAAGGACACATAGACAATACAGGGTGGGATGTAGAAACAGGAGGGAGGTGGGGAGGGCTGGGGTGTTGGGCTGGGGTCGGGGGGAAAGGCAGAAAACTGTACTTGAACAATAATTTAAAATATTTTTAAAAGAATGTAGTGATTGAACTAAAAAACACAATAGATGGAGTAGATAACAGAATGTATACACCTGAGGAATGACAAGATTGAGGTATTCTCTCAGAAGGAAAAAAGAGACAGAACACCAGAAAATACAGTTGAGGAAGACACACCCACAGAAGAAATGTTCCAGAAAAAGGAAAAAAGATAGTAAGGAGAATACAGTTGAACAAATAATAAAGATAAAGATATTTCTCATGAATAAGATGAAAAAGCTCAGAATGACAGGGTCGGTTCTCAGAGTATCAGGCAGGAAAGGAAAAACCCACCCCTAGCAACACCTGTAAATTGTAGAATATGAAAGACAAAAGATTTAACAGATGCATAGCACTAGGCAGTAGGTAGTGAGTGCTTATTAAAAATTCAACAAAAGCATGAAATAAAGACATCATTGGCCCTTTATGAGGCAGTTACTACACTACATCCAATTTTATTAGGGGAAAAAAAGAACATGATTAAAATAAATGATTATGGTACGAACCCAGTGAGGACATTATAATGTTAGTCAATTGTAACTTCCTACTTCTCCACATTCTTGCTAATAGGTGTTATTTTCTGGAGGTTGTTGTTTGATAACAGCCTTACTGATGTGGATAAAATGGTATTATATTGTGGTTTTGATTTTCATTTCCCCAGTGAGTAGTGATGTTGACTGTGTGTGCATGTGTTCTAGATACTAATCTCTTATCAGATGTAGGCTTGACCAGTATTTTCTCCTGTTCCATGGAGAAAAAGATAGCCTTTTTACTATCTTGATAGTGTCCTTTGCCTTATGGAAGTTTTTGATTTTTAGGAAGTTCAACTGATCTTTTTTCTGTGTGTTGCCTGTGCTTTTGATGTCATATCCAAGAAATCATTGTCAAATTCATTGTCATTTCCCCCTATATTTTCTTCTAAGAGTTTTATAGTTTTAGCTAAGTAGCTTTTAAAACAACTGATACCCTGCTCCACTGAGAAAGAGTCTCTCCAATTTCTTTTCTAGGATGAAGCCCAGGCATACATTTTTTTAAAACCCCCAAGTGATTGTTATGTGCTCTCAGAGTTGCAGTCTCTGTGTTAAAAGAAGAGTAAATAACAGTTACAAAGCCTGAGCTCTTACTCTGTGAGTTAGAAGATGAAGTTACATCTCACTACCTGTTATCCGTTTATGAGCCTTTGTGCCTAAACGTTAGGCCTCTCTAAATACTATTTGTTGCACCAGTTACAAGAAAAAGCATTGTCACTTGCTTCATGCACCTTTATAACAAATGTGATATTAAACCTAATATCTGCTACTCACATCTGTGACTCAGAACTGCATTTTAGAATCCCAGTAAGGTTGAACGCATTGATTCCATAATTCTTACCTTTTTCATATGTAAGTATGCTCTGTAACTAGTCTCTTAAAAAGCTAGATTATCTTCATATTAAATATTAGGTGGGCTGATTTGAATACTTCATTAACATTGGGAAATTATTTTAACAGTTACAGTAAATAAATTTTTTTCTAAATGAACTGTAGCTCAAGGAAAAAAATTTATTTTGTTTTGTTTTGTTTTATACAGGTGTTTTTGGTTTACTTCAGAAACCTACCAAATTACTGTTGGTAGTTCATTCACATTTCCTACCTCTAGAGGGAGTAATGACACTAGAAAATACTACAGTAAAAGTAAGAAAGGAACCTTGAGATTTCAAGTATATTGTATTGAATTCGGATCAAATTACAGTGGGAAATCAACTTTTCTTTTTTAAAATTAAGAATATCTGTAAGTAGTATTTTTTAAATGTGAGAGAGAGCAGAGTTACAGAGAAGTCAGCTTTTTGTTAAGGGATATTTAGAATTTCTAAACTTAAAAATAGGTAAGGTTCCCAAAATTTATGAGTCTGCAGTTTAAAATTTAGGCCGCATTTCCCCCATAGAAATATCTGAAAAGAACATTAGTTTCCAATCCAGGGAGATTTGTACTCTGGATAATATTTATATTTAGGGAGGTTATACCGACCATGGATGCTATAAATGTAACTTGTCTGCCAGTCTTTCCATGTAGGAAATGAGTCTAATTATTTTCTGTATCTAGTAAAATATTTTTCTAGGTTCACTCTTACCTTGATGTCTCATTCCCTTTTTCTCTCTGAGGACATATATCTCTTATTATCTAGACTTTTCACTATCAAACTCACATGTCGAATGATTTAGAACTCTTTTTGCAGTAGGCTCTCGTGATGGAAATTGTATCTCCCTGCACTCACTGTAGAAAGTTGGGAACTGATTAGATTAAATTCAAGAGCCCATGGTAAATGTATTTTTTTCTACTCGATGCCTAAATCTTAATGTTTTCTTCATTTTTCCCTTTCATAGCCATAAAATTGCAGCCAATGTTAACTGTCAGTCTGTCATGCTTTCCAACCATGAAAGCTTCTCTTTTGAGTAGTAAACACGTATGACATGGATAGAGGTCTCTGAGCAGTAGAATGGGTTAGTCTCCCCAAGGAAGCTACCCAGCAGTGGTTGTCAGACACCGTATTTGTGTGCAGTCCCTGTTTGTGGAATCTCTGACGGAGGGGTCTGTCTGCTGGGCAGACATGGGAATGACCAGAGGAGCGACTCCTGATTGGTTTGATGTAGTACCTCCTTTTCCTTGTTTGATCTCATACCTGTAATGTCTAGCCCCAGAAAAGTGATAACATTCGTACTTTTCAGGTCAAATTAATTCAAATTGCCTGTTTAAAAATAATGTATTCAGACCAGTACAGAGAACAGAGCAACACTGAGCATCATCCCTAAGAACTGTGTTGAAAAGTTAACTAGGAGGCCCTGCAGCGTGTAATTTTGGCATTTATCTGGTAGGCATTCCCCACCCTCCCGTGACCACCTGCAGACAGGCGTTATGGTAACACTTAGGCAAAATCCTACCTATTTTATTTCCTGATAAAAGGAGGAAATATTTACAAATTGACCCAGTATCGTAGGTAAAACTTATCCTGTGATTAAGTTGTATCTTTAAGTATAGAAGTTGATGTTAGATTTAGTCAAGAGAGCTCCCCTTTCTAGTTGGTGGAGTTCTCCCATGAGAGCCAGTGTAGAGTGACTAGGAGGGAAAGGTTCCCATCTGTAGCAAATCACACTTCTAATAGTTTATTAAGGAAGCAGGAAGAAAGAAGGGGCTTATTTTATGGGTAAAATTTCTTAAACTCACTATATAAAAGAATACAGTTACGTAAATGCATTTGAATAATGAAAACTGTAAATGTAGAGACTACTGGGTAATAGCATTTGGAAGAATCATTTTAAATACAACTAAATTCAATTCATTAGCATTTTTAGTGTTTGTTTTTGGCTGAATACAATAAAAATGTACTAATTTCCTTGCCTATATTCATTCTAAGCTATAATACTGTTTATTTAATTTTTTAAAATCGGGGCCTTATTGGTTTATAAATATTAGGATTGATTAAAACTTGTGTCAAATTTTTCCAAATGAAATTTCTACGGTCAAATTCTGCTCTAATGGCAAAACTCTATCCATGTGCTCTACATAATAAAGTCATCCCAACAAGTGGGGGGCCCTTACTCCAGATGTAGACACTAGAAGCAGGAGAGTAAAAAGGAAGCTAAGGACTGGATTGGGTTTTCGGTACATGCAAGAACAGTAAATTCTACAACTGCCTAAGGTGAAAATACCCAGCGTTTAAAACTCAGCAAACTCAAAAGTAAATTCATCCTGAAACAGACTAGTATGCTACATTTATATATATACAATGTCAGAGCTTAATAAATGTTTGTCTTAATGGTATACGTACAGTTTGTAGGGTTTCCCTGTACATTCTCATTGATCATCATAACAACTTGGGAGTAAGCAAGTCAGGTTATAAAGCCTCATTTTATTGAGTAAAACTGGGAAGTTTAGTGATTTGCCCAGTCATTTTGACTAACAGTGGCGTAATTAGAGTGCTGTCTCCCACTGACAAGGTATTCATTACTGTGGGGGTGGGGAGGTGAGTAACAGATTCATCTCTTCTCACAGTGCCCACCATAAGGTTCGGAGTAGTGGATAGAAATTGTGACAAGAAAAGCAAAGAGAATTGTAGAGAATTTCAGTTTAATCCGTTCTGTAATATTCCTGATTGATGAGGAAGACAACAAAGGGCTAAAAATTCAACACAAAATGAAAGACGACTGCTGCGGAGCTGTATCTCCTAGTAACTGGTACCTAGGTTTTTAGATCATCTGTCTGTCTTCTTAGTAAATCCACTGCCTAATGATACATTGCAGCTAGGGATTCAATTGATCAGCTTGGGACTATGAAACTGGCCTTGTCAGTCTAATTGGAAAGGCACAAGTGCCCCAGAACACAAGCTTATGTTTCCTGCACACCTTTGGGTAAACTCTTTCAGTAAGTGGTGTAGATAAAAAAAACAGAAGGATGCCACACAGTGCTATGTACAAGACTTTTGCGATTAGCCAAGGGCTTCCTGACTCTGGTCTGTTGTGCTTTATGCAATTTGTCCATGTTTTCAGGATCTGGCTCTGAAAACAGGTAAAGGACAAGGCTTCCTGACCTTGGTATTGGTAGCCTTCTCCTAAGAGAGCAATGTAAGTGAATTCTGATGCCCAGCAAAGTTATTTTGACCTATCATCAGTATGTTCCTGTTGACATGTTAACTTTTTGAAGTCATATTTGCTTTAATCAACAAGTAAATACTTGAAAAAAGAAACAAGAAATCTGTAAAGAGCTTGAGGTATCTGTAAGAGCTTGAGGTATCATTTAAGTTATATGAATACTTGTCAGCAAAAAAAATTAAGATTACTCACTTAAGCATAGAAATGTTATTTCTGTTTACCATATGCAGAGAAATAGAACTAATTTTAGTAATTATGAATGCTTAAGTATTGACTGGTTTTCTACTGATAAAAATATTTTCTTGTTTATTTCTCAGAGATCCGTTTATTAGAAATATTTTTAACAAACCAACTTTTATTTTTACATAGTTATTTGTTGTATATAACGAAAGCACCTTGAGGACAGAACAGAATCTCAAATAAGGCACTTGCCTGTGTGGTATTACTGTATTTTGCTGTGTACCATGCACACCTTTTTTACCCAAATTTTTGAGGGAAAAATTGGGATGTGCATTTTACAAGGGCAGTACTAATTCTGTATCTATATAATTGTTTTTAATTCTTTTATTTATGCTTATATGTTAAAAGTATAACTCTGAAAGGCAATGATATTTGTATGCAAAATATATACCCTTGAATATGATAATTGGTTTTGTTTATAAGTATAAATAAACAACAAATTTAATTAAAATAGAAAATTATTTTCCTGAAAGTTTGGGCCAAATACATGGGTGCGCATTATACATGAGAGTGTATGATATACAGAAAAATATAGTAGGTTTCTTTTTTAGTTATATTTTATTGATTATACTATTACAGTTGTCCCAATTTTTACCCCTTTGCCACCCTCCACCCAGCACCACTCACTCCCTCAGGCAATCCCCACACCATTGGTCAAGTCCATGGGTCATGCATATAGGTTCTTTGGTCACTCCATTTCCTATACTATACTCTACATCCCCATGTCTATTCTGTAATTACCAATTTGTACTTCTAAATCTCCTCACCTTTTCACCCATTCCTCCACACCACCCTCCCATCTGGCAGCCATCAAAACAGTCTTATGATCCATGATTCTGTCTTTGTTCTTGTTTGCTTAGTTTGTTTTTTAGATTCAATTGTTGATAGATATGTCTTATTGCTAATTTTATTTTGCATAGTTTTGATCTTATTCTCAAATAAGCCCCTTTGACATTTCATGTAATAATGGTTTGGTGATGATGAACTCCTTTAGGTTCTTTTTGTCTGGAAGCTCTTTACCTGCTCTTGTATTCTAAATGATATCTTTGCTGAACAGAAGAGTCTTGGCTGTAGGTCTCTGCTTTTCATGAGTTTGAATGTTTCTCACCAATCCCTTCTACCCTACAAAGTTTGTTTTTTGTTTTTTGAGAAATCAGCTGACAGTCTTATGGGAACGCCCTTATTATTACTAACTGCTTTTCTCTTGCTGCTTTTAAGATTCTCTCTTTATCTTTAACATTTGGCATTTTAATTATGATGTGTCTTGGATGGGCCTCTTTGGGTTCATCTTGTTCAGCACTCCTGTGCTTCCTGGACTTCCATGTCTATTTCCTTCAACAAAATGGGGAAGTTTTCCTTCATTATTTTTTCAAATAGATTTTTAGTTTCTTGCTCTTTCTCTTCTTCTGGCACCACTATGATGCAAATGTTGAAATGCTGAAAGCATGTTGAAAGTTGTTCCAGAGGCTGTTTATACTGTCCCTGGGTTTTTTGTTGTTGTTTTTTATTCTTTTTCTTCTTCTGATTGAATGGATTTTTTTGCTTCCTCATATTCCAAATCATTGATCCGATTCTTGGCTTCATCCACTCAACTGTTGTTTTCCTACAAATTGTTCTTTATTTCAATTAGTGTATCCTTCATTTCTGACTGGGTCTTTTTTATGTTTTTGAGGTTCTCGCTAAGTTCCTTGAGCATCCTTATAACCAGTGTTTTGAACTCTGCATCTGATGGATTGCTCATCTTCATTTGGTTTAGTTCTTTTTGTAGAGTTTTGATCTGTTCTTCCATTTGGGTCATGTTTCTTTGTCTTCTCATTTTTGTCAACCTCTGTTTGTTTCTATATATTAGGTAGAGCTACTTTGACTCAGTGTCTTGGTAGTGTGGCCCAATGTAGTAGGTGTCATGTGGCACAGCCTCACCTATCACCCAAGCTGGGTACTTGAGGAGTGCGCTTTGTGAGGGCTGAGTACATCCTCTTATAGTTGAGCCTTGATTGCTATTGGTAGGTCAACAAGAGGGGTTTACCTGGGCCATTCAGCCGCAAGGACTGGCTGTAACCACTGACCACAAACCTCTGCCTTCCTTGGAAGATCAGCTGGTGTGGGAAGGGTGGTGGTGCTACACTGTGGTCTGTAGCTGTCCATTTGGTGTGCTGGCCCTGGGGTTTTCTGGGTGGTGCAGGTCAAAGTCAGCCCCCACCTGTGTTTTGCCTGGGGTCACCCTGCCTCAGCTATAAAGTAATCGGAGATGGCTGCTGCTTGTGCTGGGCTTAGAGATTCCCAGGAAAAGCTAAGCTGTGAATCTAGGCTCCCTGCTGCTAGTGTCGGGCCTGGGCCACTTAGGAAGAGATACAGGGAGTGAAGGCTCACTGAGGCTGGCTGTTGCTTGTTTGAAAGAATTTACTTAGTTGTGAAGCATGGTCCAAGACCAGCCATTCATATGGAAAAGCAGTTTGGGTGGTCCCAGAAGATGGGTGGAATTGAATCTCTGGGGATCCCCAGGGTGGGGCAAACAGTGTTAGCCAGGTTGATGAAGTCTCAGATATGGCCCCACCCTTCAAGCTCTGTGGCTCTGTGGCTCTGTAGCTCTGGGGGGCTCAGAAAAGGAATAGTGGCCTCTGCGTGCCCTGATGCCAGGCAGTTCAGTTCCTCCCTGTATGCCACTGGTGCTTTTCAAGCTGCTACCTTGATGCTGGAACTCACAGAGACTGGGTCTGAGTACGTCTATGTGTGAGTTTTTTAAGAGGAACTGCTGGGGACTCCAGAAGTTTCTTCCACCAACTCAATCCCCTCTGGATTTTGCAGCCAGAGGTTTGGGGGACTCACCTTCTTGGCACTGGAGTCCTGGGCTGGGGGTCCTGGTGTGGTGCTGGGACTCCTCACTCTCAAGGTATTCCTCTTGAATTTTTCTGGTTCTCAGGCCTGTGCTCAATCCACTGAGCTACACCAGTCAGGGCAATACTCCTCTTGAATTTTTATCCACCACACGTGGATGTGGGACCAGCCCATTCTGTGTCTCCACCCCTCCTACTAGTCTGGATGGGGTTTTTGTTTTTTTTTAATTCCATAGTTGTCAGACTTCTGTTCAGCTCAATTTCTGACAGTTTGAGTGATGGCTGTTCTATAGTTAATTGTGATTTTGATGTGGCTGTGCAAGGAGGCGAGACCAGTTTACCTGTGCCACCATCTTGACTGGAAGCTGGCATTGGGATTCTAATCACAGCCAATGTTTCAGATGGTTGCTCTTCTTGTCACTGTAATTGACAGAGCTCAGTGGGCCCCATAAAAGATACTCTTCATTCTCACCTGGTATAATTTCCTTGTAGTGAAAGGACATTTTTCCGTTGCTCTGATATACTGTCACTTTATTATGAAGTGTTCCTATCCTTTGTATATGTTATATATTTTGCCATTAAGATCCAGTTTTTAAGTTATTTTCTCTCATTCATCCAGTTACCATACATTTTTACTTTAAATCAGTTTGCTTTTGAAGAATAATGCAGTTTTGAATGTTTGACTCATAAATCTGATATACCTTACCTGTTACTAAAGTTACCAACCTCATTGTGATCTTTAGTCATTTCTTGTTACCCTATCCCCAAGCAACTTTACTGCCTGATAGAAAAATCAACCTGATGGATATATATATATATATATATATATATATATATATATATATATATATACAAAAACATATCATGTAATCCAGAGCTGCTAATCTTTGTTTACCTACCTATCCTTTCCCCTCACACCTTCCATCTCCATCTCTATCTCCATTTCTCTTTCTGTCTTAATTTATTAAACTTTAACTAAGAAAGGGGAAGAAACCAAATAACATTTGCCACTTAAATGTCCTTGTGAAAAATAAAGACAGCTGGAAATTGATGGCATTAAGTTTGCATAAAGATTTATAGTCTTTGCAACTCCAAAATTCTAACTTCAAATATACGTAGTTGTGAAAATGTGAAAAAGTACCCAAAAGGCTAAAGTTGAAAATTATTTTTAATTAGAACACTTAAAAGTAACATTAAATACATTTTTTGTAAATTTATTTTTAAGCACAAATAGATATCTCTTCTCATTATATTTTGACATAGATTCACCTTTTTCTCCAGTTTCAGGAATAATACTTGTTTTATTTGTCTATTATCTGACTCTCCCAGCTAGAATGTAAGATTCATGAATAAGGTAATTTGTTTTTTTGGTTTTTTAGATTTTATTTATTTATCTTTAGAGGGGAAGGGAAGGAGAGAAGGAGAGAAATATCATTGTATGGTTGCTTCTCGTGAGTCCCCTGCTGGGAACTGGCCTGCAACCCAGGCATGTGCCCTGACTGGGAATCGAACCGCGATCATGTGGTTCCCAGGCCCGCACTCAGTCCACTGAGCTACACCAGCCAGGGCAAGATAATTTGTTAAATGTTTTGTAATAGATCTCAGGAACCTCTCACGTAAGCATGTCATTATTCCTTTTTTTATCCAATCACCCAAGTTCAAACAACCATCTAAATAATGGGTGGGGGGAGGGGGGAGAGAGAGGGAAGGAGAGAGGGAGGAGGGAGGGAGAAAAGAAGAAACCACCCTACCTTCTCCAAGATGTATTTTAATGTGATTTTATATTTATGACTTACGAAATGCTTTTTTTTAGGGAGATAGGTAGTATTCCCATTTTTTAGATGTAGAAAGCTGGAGCCTATCTTAGTGGCTTTCTGTCTTATTAATACAGCAAATCACTGGTGAAGCTGGCATTAAAATTTCCCTCTGACTTTCCTTTTTCCTGCTAGACCCATCGTAACAGAAGTTTTGCTGTTCATTCAGCTCTACTTTGGTCCTCTTTACCCTTCCTGTTCTTTCCTTTCTCTTCCCCTCTCTTTCCCTAACCCCTGCCTACTACCTCTCCAGAAAACTTCAGTTTGCTAATCTCACCTTCTTTAAGTAAATCACTGTTAAAGGAATGGGAGAATACTGCACTTAGTTTATACCTTAACAGAAAACTTTTGTGAAATAGTTATATTTTAATATGTTAGTCAAAATGCCATTTATTAAAGACAAAATTGTTTTTGCCCTTGTGAAAAATCAGACTGACATGATAGGCCAGAACAGAAGATAATCATTCCTAATTATTGCCACTCTGAGATAACCATTTTTAATTTCTACTTTTTCTTTAATCATTATATTTTTATTAGCAAATAGTAGGATGTACTGTTATTAATAGATACTGTGTTTGACTTTTGTTGTCATCTGTTTCTATTGATAAAAACAGCCATCTCTTGTTTCCCTGTGCAGGCCGGGGTTAATGTTGACATTTTACCATCTCAGTGGGACAAACTTGTTTTTCTTTTAAGAATGTCCCATAGAATGACTTGTTGTTTCTTCCATATTCCTCTGTCTGCGGCTTCTTTTCTAAGAGGAAGTTGAAATGCTTTAAAAACTACATACACATTGGGAATGCACGATAAGTCTTTCCTCTGCCCAGTGCTGATATATTACGTGTAATGCCACTGACGAGAGATCTTTGCAGCCTCCAAACCAACTAGACCAACAGCACATCTCTGGAAAAATACACTAGTTTTGCCAATTTCAGTTACAGAATTAATTACAGAAAAGCAGGTCTCCTATATTTTGTACCTGTCCCTGACAGTACTTTGCGATTTCCTTTCTCCACCACTCAGGGTTCTATTCAGTGACTCTCAGGGCCCTTCCCACTGCATCCTCCTTTCCTTTATTCCTCACTGCTGCCTCCATAAACTGATCTTCTGTGATGTAATGGTGAGTTAGAAGGCAATGTATTTGATAGTTAAAAGATCCAAGAAGTTGGATGAATAAATGTTGGACTAAAACAAAACTTTACCTGTGTAAGAACTTAGGGTAAAACATTGCTAGTTTGAAGCATCCTTGTGATGCTAACTCTGTAGAGGTGGAGAGGGTGTTTTTAGCATCCCAGTGAAGGGGTTGGTAACTGTACTCTAGCAGACCTCAAAAAGGACATTACATTTTACCCCAATGAAAAGGGGGTAGGTCTGACTGGTGTGGCTCACTGGGTTGTGCATCACCCTGCAAGCCGTCGTAAGGTCGCCAGTTTGATTCCCAGTCACAGCACATACCTAGGCTGTGGCCTAAGGCTCTGGTTGACAGTGGTGAGAGAGGCAGCCAATTTTTTCTCTCACACATCAATGTTTCTCTCCCTCACACATCAATGTTTCTCTACCTTCCTGTCCCTCTAAAAATAAATAAATAAAATATTTTTTAAAGACTGGGAAGGAGGTAAAAATACACACACAAAAGAGCAGAAGGTGGAGGAGGTGGTCCGAGTTGGGAGAGATCAGTTAGAGAAGGAAAAAGTAGGTAGTACAGACTAGAGCTTACGAAAGTGGGATCATAGCTGCGTTGCCCTCTGATATATTATTCCTAGTATCGTGTAGTGGGCATTTAGTAAATATTGCTGAATGAATGGTAGGGTAAGATTCTAAAGCTAAGGTAACAGGACAAAAGCATTCAGGAAAGTGAGTTATTCTTTAAATTTCTATCTTAATAAACCTGATATTTGGGGAGGGTCTGTTCATTTTCTCTTCCTCTGAGTTCTTTAGCTTCTGTTATTCGAGAGATTGGGTTGTATACAATAACATAGCACTGTGGTCTTCCCTGTAATATCCAAAGTGTCTGAAACAGCAGGTATTTCTGCCAGCAAATGGTGCATTAATATCTGGAAAGTAAGAGTGAACATTTGAGATGCCTCATTTATTGGACAGACTTGAATAAAAAGATGAGTTGTCTTATTATTTGATGAAATAGGAATGAAAAATTTATTTTGAAATCATGATTGTGAATGTGTGACTTTCTTCTGTTCATTTTTTTTAGGTGGCATCCTTAGCTGGGCCTGGAGGGCAAGTGGAAATAGAACAAAACTTTCTTAATAATAAATTGAAGACAATCACTGCTTATTTTGGGAACCTGATTCGAAAACCAGTCTCTGAATCATAACTGTGAGGTGGTACAAGGACAAGAAGATACAATTGGTCAGAACCTTATTTGGATGAGAGACTTGAAATTTCCTTCTGTATGCACTGATATACATTGTACCTGTAGTCTTAAATCAGCATGTAAAATGGAAACTTACAGAAGGTTGATGAATATTAATGAACTACTTTGAACTACATAGAGACTTTTGGGTAACATTAACTATGTATTGGGTTGACCAAAAAATTTGGTGTTTTTCCATAAGGTGGCTGTAGTAGCACTTAGTTGTCTTTAACTTCATTTGAAACAATTTTGTTACGATTATATTGTGACAGCTATCATATCAGTGTGCATTCAAAAAAACTTAATTGGTGAATTTTTGTGTAGTCATTTTACTATTGAAGATGGAAGAAAATATACAATTTTGACATAGTATGCTTTATTATTTCAAGAAAGGTAAAAGCACAGCTGAAATGGAAAAAAAGGATTTGTGCAGTGTATGGAGGGTGCTGTGACTGATCGAACGTGTTAAAAGTAGTTTGCAAAGTTTTGTGCTGGAGTTTTCTCTCTGGATGATGCTCCATGGTTAGGTAGACCAGTTCACGTTGACAGCGATCAAATCGAGACATTAATTAAGAACAATCAATGTTATGCCACGTGGGAGATAGGCGACATATTCAAAAAATCAATAAAGTTATTGGTGAAAATGAAAAAAGTTATATTTTACAGGAAAAAAGTCTTTTTGGCCAACCCAATATATTATTATACATTAGGATGGTAAGTGTCTGATATGGGAAAGGCAGGCTTTCTCCTGTGTTTAATGTCAGTCAGCAGCTCTGTGTGTGTATGTGCCTCTGCTTTTATTTTATATGTTTTGATTTAACATCTTTGTGTGTGACTGTGTAGAAAAACAGTTGTTGTGTGGTCTTCTTTTAATACAGAAAGATACAAAGAAAACAAACCTAGTTAGCCCCTGTTGAAATAAGTAATGTTACACCTTTAAGGGTAGAAACAGAGAGACAGAATGGTACAAAGTGAAAAGTAAAAGTCTTCCTCCCTCTACCCCTACCCTTCATTCATCTGTCTAGAGATAACAGTGTTTTAAACTCCTTTGGAAAACAGAAAGGAGTTGTAGGAAACTCTAATACACTTTTCCCCCTCAATGACACACTGTTTGTTACTCCCCCACCCCCTCTTTCACTCACTCTATTTTTTACTAGTATATCCTAGACACCTTTTCCTATCAGTGCATACATACAGGTCTGCCTTGTCCTTTTAGTGGCTATCTGGTATTTCATCTCCCAGATATGGTGTAATTTAACCAGCTTCCTATTTTAGGATGTTTTGCAATCGCCGACTCTTCTGTGCTGTGATTAGAGTACATGTTTTCCTCCACGTCCCCAGCTCTAGGCATCATCAAGCATTTTAATCTTTGCCATCTTCTGTGTGAGAAAAATGGCACCTTATTGTTTATGAGGGGCCTCCTGAATGAGATTTGACAGTATTTTCATACATTTGGTATTTTTAAAATAGTTTTCCCCCTTTAAATTGACAACTATCTTTTACCAGTTTTTGTTTTGGATTGTTCTTTTCCTTATTCATATGTATGAATTCTTTGTAAATTAAAGATCCTCTTGTTTTTAGTAGGTATTATAAATGTGTTTCCAGTTATTGCCTTTTAGACTTATTTTGTGATATTTTTTTGCCATATATAAGTTTTTAATTTTAACATAGTCAGACTTAGCAGTCTTCCACCCACCCCCTGTATTTGGGTTTATGTACTTTGGAAAAATCCTTTCCACTCCCAGAATATAAATACATTTATGCAGCCTTTTTTCTAGTACTTTCTTGTTTTCATGTCTTTGCTGTACTTGGAATTTGCTTTTATGTTATAAAGTTAGTGTTTTTAAAATGTTCATTACAAAAAATGTGAACTATATTTTGTAATATGGTTTGTATTTTTTTCTAATAAAATAGCCATGAAAGGAGGTAGAATATGTGTTGCTTCATTATTCATCTAAAATTATGTTCAACCATTTTTACAAGTAGGTACAAGAGACAAGAATTTGTAGCTATTGGAGATCTAGACCTTTTTATCTTTTAATAATGTGAACATATTAAACATTAAACAAAACATGGTTTGATCTCGGATGGAGCTGGGGAAATTGGAATAAATTAGGGGAATTTCCAGTAAGTACTGGAAAAATAACTAGTAAGTAAAAATCGCCTTTGCTGAAGAATAGAGAAGCAATGCTAGTACTAGTCTCTCGAAATTTTACGGTGTAGGCCTGATTGCTCTGCAATACAGTAGCAATTGCACTAACCATTAAGGATTAAATTAATTTTTTATTTGCAACATTAAAGTGTTCTCAGTTTTAATACATTTTTATCATGTAACATTAGTGTATGTATCATAAAATTATCACCATTTTTTAAATAAGGGCAGCATTGATCACCAACAGTTCTATCTGTGACCCCTAGAAGTAGAATATGACAACTTAACCACTCGGGGTGGGAAGTGAAGGGTAAAAACAGATTTCCAAAGTCGGTTATTTTTTTAGTTTTTGTCACTTAAACTTTGCATATACTTTTCTCACAATACATTTTCTCATTTTGCGTATTGTTAATACTAAAATTAATTTGTCTTCCTGAACACACATAACCTTATATGACTAAAACAGGAAGCCTGACCAATATTTAAATATTCCTGTACACTAACTACACACAGCTATAACTGATTTTAGGCCTGTTATAGGTTATTAGTGCTCAAAAAAACTTTATTATACAACCCTGTTTAAATACAATCCTATCGAGAAGTCAAATGTGCAAAATTGATAAAAAGTAAAGCCCCTTGATCTGCTTAGGACAAAACAAGTGAAGGAGCTGACAGTCCTTGTTCTAGTCCAACTGTTTGTTGTTAAATTGCAAAACTTTTTAAAGCCATTTTAATAAAATGAGTATGTATTTTAATGATTTAAGTCCAAAGTGAACAACTCAAAGAATGAACCACCTCACCCCCACCCTCGGCCTTGAGCCCTTGCTCTCCACCCCGTCTCCCATATTCCCATTCCCCTTCGCAAAGGCAACCACAGGTGACAGTGCAGCGTGTGTCATTTAAGACACTTACGTGTGCAATGAAACCTTGTGAGCACACAGTGCGACAAGACATCATTATACTATTTTGACATTTGAGTTTTTAATTGAATGTCTTACAAATTTGTCCACGTTAGTACTTATACATCTGCACTATCATTTTTAATGGTCACATAGTACAAGTGTATGAGAATGTTTTAACCACTACCCAACTATAAACATTTACATTGTTACCAGATTTGGCAATTACACATAGTACTGCTGAGTATATTTCTAAGTAGAGTGGGCTCCTAGAATTGAAATTTTTGTCAAGGGTCATGCTTATTTTTTTATTTGGTATATCATGTCAAGTTGCTCTCCAACAACATTCTCACCAACTATTCATTGAAAGGGGCCAATTTTTCCCAAATTTTCAAAGACATTACATATTGTCACTTAGTGTTACCAATCTCATTAGCAATAATTATTTTAATTTGCACGTTCTGATTACTAGTGAGGTATGAGCATTTTTTCATATATTTATTATCCAAATGCATGTGTTAGTCCTCTCATTTTTTATCTAATGAATTGTTCATTTCTATATCATTTTCTATTATACTAACCTTTCTCCACGAATTTGACATTGAACCTGTGTCCTGTGTGTGTGTGTGTAATTATTTGGGGAATGCTTTGTGTTCCACTTATCACTCATCCATTCCTTTGTCTCATGTTTTTTTATCACTGTTGTTTTTGTTAGGTGTGTGGGTACTTGTGAATCCCCCTGTCATTAGTCTCTCAAAATTTTCTAGGCTCTTCCTGAGCAATTTTACTTTATTAAGTGAGCTTGAATTTATCAAGCTCTATTTTTAAAATCCTTTCGAATTTAAAATCTGTAAGAAGAATAATATGACTCTTCCTGTCCAAATACTCGATAATGTCCCTCCATCTCTCTCAAGGTTCATCATTTAAGTTGTACAGTAGTCCTCCCTTATGCGTAGCATCCGTAGCTTGAAAATATTAAATGGAAAATTCCAGAAATAAACAATTCATGAGTTTTAGTTGCTTTTATGAATTCTCAGGCGATGCCCTTCATCCTACCTGGGATGTGAATCGTCCCTTTGTCCCGTGTCCACACTGTACACCCCGACCCATTAGTCACTTAGTGGCCACCTCGGTTATCAGATCAACTCTTGCAGTATCACAGTGCCTGTGTTTAAGCTAGCAATCCAGCTGTGCTGAATAGAAGCCAAAAAGTGCTTTCTCAAGTGAAAAGGTTAAAGTTCTTAAGGAAAGGGCAGGGCAGGGAAGGGAGGGGAAGAATTGTGTGCTGTGGTATCTGAGACCTAAGACAGTAAATTTTCTAGTCCTGAAGTTGTGAAGGAGGAAAAAGGAATTCGTGCTAGTTTTGCTGTCGCACCTCACAGTGCAGAAGTTAAGGCCACAGTACATGGTAAGGGCTTAGTTAAGGTGCAAAGGGAATTAAGTTTGCGCATGGGAGATATCAACAGAAAACATACATAAGTGTATATGTACGTAGTATTCAAGGCTGAGGCTTCAGGAATGCATGGAGGGTCTTGAACATACCCCCTGGAGATAAGAAGGGACCACTGAATAAATCTTGCATACTTTTTTCCAAGCTTATTGATTGGTATTTCACATTTTTTGTTTTATTTTTAATGGGATCTTTTCGCTACTACACTTTCTAACATTGGTATTGTTTGTATGTAACAATGCTTTTAATTTCTTATATCCAGTCACCTTACTGAACTTTTTAAATAGCTCTAATAGTTTTTCAGTTGATCTACTTTGATTTCTCAATAGGCAGTGACATGCACATACAAGTTTTTCTTTTTGACAATAGTATGCCTCTTAATTCTTACTCTTCGTATCGCATTGGTTAGGACTGACAGGAATGGTATCATGATAAAGGCACCTGTTCCTCGATTTTTATTATTTTCAAATGAAAAGTTAGACGCATATCTACTAAATGTTAATGTAGCTTGCATTAAAATTAAAGATATTCTTTTCTTTCCTAGAATTTTTGTCGTTTAATAAAGAACTATATAACTTAATATTTCACGTTATTCAACCCTATCTGCATTCTATCATTAAAGCCTACTTTATCACAATGTATCGTTTTAGTTACTACTATATTTCACTTGATTAGTTTAATTTGTTTTGTTAGTTATGTCTGTTGTTTGTGCACCTTGCCTGGTATTGGCATCAGAGTTCAGCTGTTCCAGGAGGATGCTTTGGACAGTATTCTGTTTTTTGTGTGTGTCGTAAATAACTCTAGTGGTATCTGTTCGTTGAACTCATGGTGGAACTCCAGGAAAATTAGGCCTGATGTCTTTTTAAGCAAGCCATTTTGATTAAAGCCATTTAATTTATTTTTGCAACATTTTTAAAACTTTTTGGTTATAATTGAAATAAAATGTTGTCTTAGTTTCGGGTGTGCCACATAGTGATTAGACATTTATATAATTGTGAAGTAATCACCAAGATAATTGTAGTACCCATCTGATAACCACAATCACAATGTTATTGACTCTATTCTCCTTGCTGTACTGTATACTCCCAAGACTATTTTCATAATGGGCAATTTGCACATCCTAAAACCTTCCTCTTTTTTACCCAATTTCCTTTCCAGCTGGCAATCACCAAAATGTTCTCTATGTTTGTTTTGGTTTTTAGACACCAAATATAAGTGATACCATATGATGATTGCCTTCTCTCTGATTTCACTTAGCATAACACCCTCAAGGTCCATTGATGATGTCACAAATGGCAAGATCTCATTCTTTTTACTTATTTATACTTTTGTAAATTTTTAAAAGATTTTATTTATTTATTTTTAAAGATAGGGGAATGGAGGGAGAAAGAGGGAGACAAACATCGGTCAGTTGCCTCTCGCAGGTACACCAACTGGGATCTGCTCCACAACCCAGGCATGTGCCCTGACTGGGAATTAAAGTGGCGGCTTTTCACCTCACAGGACAACACTCAACCAAGTGAGCCACACTGGTCAGGGCAAGATTTCATTCTTTCTAATGTCTGAGTAATATTCCAGTGTATTTATGTAACACATCATCTTTATCCATTTGTCTGTTGATGGACACTTAGGTTGCTTCTCTATCTTGGCCATTGTAAATAATGCTACAATGAACATAGAGATGCATATGTCCTTTCAAATTAGTGTTTCGGGTTTCTTTGGATATATACCCCGTTTGTGGAACTGGTGGGTCCTCCTTCGGCTTTTATTATAGCCTTTCTTTTTAGTCTGTTTTGTCTCATGTAAGTATTGCTACCCCAGCTTTTTGTTTCATTTCCATTTGCATGAGGTATGTTTATCCATTCCTTTACTTTCTCTGTGTGTCTCTTACAATCTGACGTGGTTTTCTAATAAACAGTGTATGTATGGATATTATTTTCTTATTAATTTGGCCATTTTATTATTTATATTTGAACACATCTTCTAATACTGGTTTAGTAGTGATGAACTTCTTTAGCTTTCCTTGTCTGGGAAGCTCTTTATCTGTCTGTTGATTCTAAATGATAGCTTTGCTGGGTAGAGTAATCTTGGTTGTAGGTCCTTACTTTTCATTATTTTGTATATTTCATGCTAGTCCCTTCTGGTCTGAAAAGTATCTGTCTGTAGAGAAGTCAGCTGAAAGTACTATGGGAGCTCACTTATAGGTAACTGCTTCTCTCTTGCTGTTTTTAATATTCTCCCTTTGTCTTTAATCTTTCTCATTTTCATTACAATGTGTCTTGGTGTGGACCTCTTTGGATTCATCTTGTTTGGGACTCTCCACTCTTCCAGGACTTATATGCCTTGTTCCTTCACCAGGTTAGGCAAGTTTTCAATGATTTTTTCATAGCAGATTTTTAATTTCTTGCTCTCTTCTTCTGGTACCGCTATGATATGAATGTTGGTATACTTGATGTTGTCCTGGAGCTGAGGCCCCTTATGCTGTCCTGATTTGGGGGGATTCTTTTTTCTTTTTGCTGTTCTGATTGAGTGTTTTGGGCTACACTGTCCCCCAAATCACTCATTTGATCCTTTGCTTTACCTAATCTACTGTTAATTCCTATTATACATTCTTCATTTCAGTTATTATACCCTTAGTTTCTGACTGGTTACTTTTTATGTTTTCTACCTCCATTTTTATGTTTCCTATCTCATTAAAGTTCTGAGTTCATCTACTCTTCCTTTGAGTTCACCGAGCATCTTTATAAGCAGTGTTGTGAACGCCTCATCTGCTAGATTGCTTGTTTTCACTTTGTTTAGTTCTTTTTCTGGCACCTATCAGCAGTAAATCCATGTGCAAGCCCTTTAAGAGGAACACCTAGAAAACCAGAAGCCCTCTGTCTCACTCAGTCACAACCTCTTTTGGTTTTCACAGCCAGAAGTTATGGAGACTTCTCTTGCTGGCACTGGAATCCTGGGCTGAGGGGCCTGGTACAGGGCTGGGACTTTTGGCTTCTCAGGGGGGCACCTCCACAGCCAAGATAACCCTCCCTTTTCTTAACTGCCACACATGGGTGTGGGACCAGCCTGCTCCTTATCTCCACTCCTCCTGCGAGTCTTGGGGTGGGTTCTTCTGTATATCATGAGCTTTGGACTTCCGTTCAGCTTCTCTTCAGGCAGTTCTCAGTGATTGTTGTCCTGTAGTTTAGTTGTAATTTTGGTGTGGTCCTGGGAGGAGTCAAGAACAACATTTACCCATTCCGCCATCTTGACCGGGAGCTCTATAGCATTTTTTTAAAAACATCTTTCTATTTGAGTTTTTAATGCCTTCTTAAGGTTTTTAAAGTAATTTATAATTCCCTGGAAAATATCTATTCACTTAGATTTTGGTTTATTGATATAAATTTAGTACATAATTTGTGATATTTGCTTTCATTCTTTATCATTTTTCAGAATCTGTCACAAAAGGTTTGAAAAGCTAGTACAAAAAATGTTGATAGACAATTTCGTCATCTTCCCAAATGTTAATATCTATCCCAGGCTAATCAGAAGTGGAGCCAAACAAAAGCTGGAGGAATGTGACTCCTACTTATCTGCCAGCCACACTGTTGACCCTCCAGTCCTCTCGTCCTACCGTCCAGACCTGATGCTACTGCTCCCAGTTCTTCCCTGCTTTTTCCCAGGCTGTTCCCTCAGCTGGAATATTCCCCTAACACACGGCACTTCACGTGACTTTATTCAGACATTGCTTCTGAAGCAGGCCCTCCAGTCCTTTCTTCCAATTCTCCATGGATCAGTCCCTTTTTTCTATGAATTTCTGTGACTTCCTGCACTACTTACCCACCGACTGTCCTTCACACTGTCCTGTGTCAGTTTGTACACCACTTTGAGTTGAAGCATTGACAGAAAACCTCTGCTAAAATGCAAAAACCCTTTATTAACCACAGCCTTATATATCTTTAGCTAGAACAGTTATGTTGTCATCATCCTTTGTACTTTCGAACTGGAAAGACGACAAAAAATTCTCACAAGTTCCTTCAATACATGGTAAGTATTTGTATTGCCATCTAACTTTTCAGGTTAAAGAAATTGACCCACAATCACATAGTCAGTTTCAAAATCTGCACATCAAATTCTAGAATCTCTTCTTCTGCATCTTTTCCTTGAAACTTTAGCCTTTTGCCCTTAGCAAAAAGGCACTAAGTGTTCCTACGAGTTCACTTCCCCCCTCTACTCATGCGCACTTACCCATTGATTTCCCCTTTCTGCCCGTGAGAAAAGCAACACCCACCCGACAACATTACAACACATTTTTACATGTGCCCCAGACACCCTTCCATCAGGAAGTTTATGTAAACATTTTAAACGTATTGGGAAAATTCAAATCCAACAAGACTCTTAAAGGTAAATTCACTTTTTCTATTCTATTGATGAAAGAAGTGATTAAAAAATTAGTGAGATTTGTATCATTTGTGATCAATATTAAAGTGCCAATTATGAGCTCACTTTCTAATCTTGCTTTGCCAGATTTTTATTCATAAATGAAAGAATTTTAAATATCAAATTTTAATATTTACTACTTTTCAAATGATTATAAAAATTACATTAAAATTTTATTTGAGGTTCTAATTTTTTTTTAGTTTTTTAATTATGGAATCCTACAGTGTGATAAATTTTAAAACTTCCTTCTCTCATTAATCCTAGAAGAAAGGAACCTATTTCAGTTGAATAAGGAAGCCATTTTCAAATTGAAAAAAAATATGTAATCAAGACTAAATGGTTTGGCACTTAGAAAAAACAAAACCTGTAAAGCAGTCAGTGTGGTTCCAGAGAATATTGGTAGCAGCAACTATATGCTGTAGCAATTAATCTTTGCGTGTGGTGCTTTCATAGGTCAGCATGTACCTCCACATAGCTAACTATCTCAGCTGGTGAGCCAGTTTGGCAGTTGTGATCATCCCTTACACATGAGCAGAGATTGAGAGAATTTCAATGAACCCTACTCTCTGCAGGAGCCAGGCCAAGAGTACCAACAGAGGCCCACATACTGTGTGCTTTTCAGTATATCAGTGTGTCAGTATTGGTGGTAGATGGCACTCTCCAAAGCATGGGGCACAGGGTCCAGCTCTACGAGCAGATTTGTTATTAAGGGCTGGGGTCACAGCTGCAATTTGGGATCCAACACTCAGTCACTGAAGCAGTCAGATCATAGGAAGTGGACAAAAGCTCTCAAGTCAGCACTTGAATTAAATACCCCAAGCGACTCGATGATGAGGGAGACTTGTTCTTGGAGTGTTTTAAACTCAGACAACATTCCCTAAATTGCCATATGAAGTACAATATACGTGTTTTTGTGTTAATAACCTAAGTGCTATCCTAGAGGGTATTATTAGTGGTTGCCAATCTATCAGCCACTCCTAAAAGATCCAGAATCTCACTGCCATGTGATTTGAGTACATGGACCTAACTTCCATTCTAAGGCTGTGCCCTGTGTACTCAATGCTAATTGTTATAGTACTGTCTGCCACATCTCAATGACTGGATTACTAGTAGACCCACAACCTAAGTTACTTCCATCAGCATAAGATAAGACTTACTGATAAATAAGAAACTATAGCCCCTGGAGATAAAGCAGCCAGCCATCTGGTCACCACGAGTAAACCACAGCAACAAATCCTTGGGCCTATTTATACCTGAAACCATACTTCCGATGAACTCTACATTAGAAATAAATTCCCTTTATTATCAAAGCCAAGCGGGTCAGAATTTTTGTTTCTTGTAACTGAAGGCATCTCAACTAAAACAAGTTAAATGCAGAGTGGCCATCAAGTCCCTATCCATAAGACTGTGCCTTTCAACAGTAAACACCTAAGGACAGCTATCAGGAATGGCTTTACTTACTTCCATTGAGATGGAAACAGTCCAGAAAAACATGGATAAAAAGTAAAATGTGAGAAAAATGGAGGGGCTCACCAAGGGAAAAAGGATTTCTACCTTTCTCGCCTTCCTACTCTTTTTCTTACAGGTGTGATCTTTATGTCTTAATAACCATTTTTTCCTCTCTTATGAGACTCATCCCTCTCCTTTGCTATTATTTCCCTGCCCCAAAATCTAGGTATCTCTTCTTCCACCCAGATTTTGAGGGTCTGTTTTTCACATGAAAAAACAAAGAAAGATAGTTTATTTTGTAAATGAAGAAGAAGAAGAAAAAGAAGAAAGGAAAGCATATGGATAACTTCTAACTCATGTGCATAGTTCTTGGTGCTCAGTCTCTATATATAAATGTATGGTTCTATTTATGTCAGGTACCTAGAATTTATAGGTAAATTTATAAGTAAAATTTATAGAGACAGAAAGTAGAATAGTAGTTACCGGGGGGTGGGGGAAGGGAGGAATGGGAAATTGGTGTTTAATGAGTACAGCATTCATATTGGGGATGTTCTGAAGATGGGTAGTGCTGTTGATTGCACAACATGTGAATGTACTTAGTGCCACTAAACTACATTTTAAACTGCAACATTTTACATATATTTTACCAACAATAAAAACACAATGTATACATAAATACACATTGTACCCATCAACATGTAGTCTTTATTACATAATCATACAACTATAATTTTCAGTGTGGCCTTACCTACATCACTTTCTCATTAAGCCACTTGCCAGCCCAGCCTTTGATCATTACAGGAAGCAGACCTGAGACAATGGATGAATCAGCACAAGTTATATCAAAGCTGGGAAGCAGCTCAGTGGTAAACCAACTGACTCCAACTGTGGAGATAATGCAGTGCTCATGACAGACGCAGACTGCTCTATACACTTTGTCTATATTAACTCACTTAACATACATAAGAACTCCATGAAACAGATGGTATTTTGCTCATTTTTGCAAATCAAGAAACTGGCTTACTGGAAAACGAAGTAATTTCTCCCAACTTCAAAGAACTAGTAAGTAAGGTAGCTGGGACTGGAACCTAAGTACTCTGTCTCCAGAATTACTGTGTTCTTCTACCCAAATGATGCTTAAGAAACTGGAGACCCTCTTTGCCTTAGATCTATCAGGATAGAGATGAGTCTAGAAACAGAGCTTCCCTCCCTGTTTCTTGGTTTCTCCATCTGAAGAATGGATACTAATAACACCTATTTCATTGGGTGGTCATGAGAATTATGTGAGTTAATGTTCGTGACTGCTCTGTGTATCTGGCATGTGGTAAGGTCTAGCTAGTATTGGTTATTATGATTCTTAAGGGAAAATGAGAGGTCAAAAAGGTTTTCATGATATAAAACAAACTGGATATTTAAAAAATGCCTTAATATTTTTGAGACATATATCACCCAGCTAACATCATGCTCAACAGTGAAAGCTACAGTCTTTTCCTCTATGATCAGGAGCTAGACAAGAATGCCTATTCTCACCATTTTTATCCAACATAGTACTGGAAGTCCTAGCTAGAGCAATCTGGCAAGAAGACATAAAAGGCATTCAAGGAAGAAGTGAAACTATCTCTATTTGCAGGTGTCATAATATTTATTATATATAGAAAATCCTAAAGGCTCCACCAAAAAACTGTTAGAACTAGTAAACCAATTCAGTAAGATTTTAGGATGCAAAATCAGTACACAAAAATCAGTTGCATTTCGTATACACCAATAAACTATCAGAAAGAAAAATCAAGAAAACAATCCCATTTATAATTTAATCAAAAAGAATAAAATATTCAGGGCCCTGGATGGGTGGCTCAGTTGGTTGGAGCATCATCCCACATGCCAAAAGGATGCTGCTTTGATTCCTGGTCAGGGCACATACCTAGGTTGCAGGTTTGTTTCCCAGTCAAGGCACATATGGAAGACAACCAAAAAAATGATTCTCACATTTTCCTCTCTCTCTCCCTCATTAAGCATGTTTTTGTGTGAGGATTTAAAAAAATACCTGGGACTAAATTTAACCAAAGAGGTGAAAGATACATATACTGAAAGCTAGAAAGCATTTATTAAAAAAATAAATGAAAACACAAATAAATGGAAAGATATTTCATGCTCATGGATTCAAAGAATTAACCTTGTTAAAGTGTCCATACTACACAAAGCAATATGCTGATTCAATGCAATCCCTATCACAATTTCAATGGACTTCTTCAGAGAAATAGCACAAATAATTCTAAAATCTGTATGGAACTACAAAATACTCCCAAATAGACAATGCAATCTTGAAAAAAAAAGTTGAAGTCACCACTCTTCCTGATTTCAAACTGTTAGAAGGCTATAATAATCAAAACATGGTATTGGCACAAAAACAGACAGAAAAATGGAACATAGAGAAATGGAACAAAATAAAAGCTCAGAAATAAAACCAGACATATGTGGTCAATTCATTTATGGCAAAGAAGCCAACAATATATAATGGGAAAGGACCATTTCTTCAATAAATACTGGTGGTAAAACTGGACCGCTATCTTACCCCATACAAAAATCAACTCAAAATGGATTAAAGACCTAACTATAAGTCCTGCGATCGTAAAACCCCTAAGAGAAAACATAAGAGATTAGCTCTTTGACCTTGGTCTTGGGGATGATTTTTTTAAGATTTTATTTATTTATTTATCTTTAGAGGGGAAGGAGAGAGGGAGAGAAACATCAATGTATGGTTGCCTTTCGTGTGTCCCCTCCTGGGAGTTGGCCAGCAGGGAACTGGCCTGCAACCCAGGCATGTGCCCTGACTGGGAATTGAACCGCAGTCCTCTGGTTCACAGGCCTGTGCTCAATCCACTGAGCTATGCCAGTCAGGGGCTGTTTTTTTTTATTGTTACACCAAAAGCAAAAATAAACAAGTGGGACTATAGCAAACTGAAAGGCTTCTGCAAAGGAAAGAAAACCAACCACAAAAAGAAAAGGAAACCTACCAAATAGGAGAAAATATTTCAAAATCGCATATCTGATCAGGAGTTAATATCCAAAGTCTATAAAGAACTCATACAACTCAATTGAAAAAAATTTGATTAAAAACTGGGCAGAGCATTTCAATAGACTTTTTTTCAAATTAAAAAAAATCCCAATGGTACATAAAAAGATGCTCAGCATCACTAATCATCAAGAAGATGCAAATCAAAATTATAATGAAAAGCCACTGTAAGAATGGCTATTATCAAAAACACAAGAGATAACGAGTATAGGTAAGGATGTGGAGAAAAAGGAACACTTGTGCACTGTTAGTGGGATTGTAAATTGGCACAGGCACTATGAAAAACACTATGGCTGTTCCTCAAAAAAGGTAAAATTTAACTACCATACCCAGCAATTTCACTTGTGGGTATTTATCTGAAGCAAATGAAATCACTATCTTGAAAAGATATCTGCACCTCCTTGTTTAGTGCAGCATTATTTACAATAGCCAAGGCATGGAAGCAACCTAAATGTCCACTGAGAGATGAATGGATAAAGAAAATGTGAGATATACACACACTGGAATATTATTCAACCATAAAAAGGAAAGAAAGCTTGCCATTTGTGACACCATGGATGGACCTCCTTTAGGGGGGTGACTTATTTTCACTAAGTGAAATAAATCAGACAAGGAAAGACAAATACTCTATAACCTCACTTATATGTGGAATCTAAAAATATCTAACTCATAGGTACAGAGAATAGACTGATGATTGCCACAGGTGAGGGACAAGGGTCCGGTGAAATGCCCGAAAGTGATCAAAAGGTACAAACTTCCAATTAAAAACTAATTCCCATGGCTATAATATACAACAATAGTTAACAATACTATATCGCACATTTAACCTACCCGGACTTCTGGCCAAGATGGAGGCGTACATGGAAATACTGAACCTCCTCACACAACCAGATTTAAGGACAAAAAGATTTAGAAACAAAAACACAACCAAAACAGAAAATTGAACTGTACCGAAGTCTGATAACAATGAAACATTCACGCAGACCGGTAAGAGGGGCAGAGTCGGCTGCGAGCAGAGAGGGGTTCCCGCAGGCAAAGGCGGTGGTTGGCAGACCCAGGCGAGCACAGGACAGAAACCCAGTAAGGCTCGCAAGGAGGCTGGCTGACCATGGACACACATTCCCATGCAGATAAACCAAGCAAAAAAATGGGCAGTGAGACAGACCATGCAACCCAGGATCCCAGCAACGGGAAATAAAGCCTAAAATCACCGATTGGAAAAACTTTCAGGTTCAGGTGCCGGGAGAGGCTCTCAGCCTCACAGGAGAGTTCGTTGGGGAGACCCACAGGGTCCTAGAACGTATACAAGCCCACACACCTGGGAAGCAGCACAAGAAGGGCACAATTTGCTTGTAGGAAGTGGCAGAGGGGACCAAAATCCAAGAGGGAGGAACAAGGGCCAGTGATCCCTCACTGATCCCACCCCCACATAAAGTGTTACAACCCAGCAACTTGGGTTGCCCCGCCCTGGTGAACACCTAGGCTCCACCTCTCATGCGTAACAGGTGCAAACAGACCAAAACATTATGGCTCCAGCAGAAGAACAGCTCAAAGCCCCAGAGCCAATCCTTCTAAGCAGCCAAGAGATAGCCATCCTTTCAGATGCACAGTTCAAAATACTGGTGATCAGGATGCTCACAGAATTGGTTGATTTTAGTCGCAAATTAGATGAAAAAATTAAGGCTACACTAAGTGAAATGAAGCAAATTGCACAGGGAACCAACAGTGATGGAAAGGAAACTGGGACTCAAATCAAGGGAGTGAACCAGAAGGAAGAAAGAAACAACCAAACAGAAAAGAAGGAAGAAACAAGAATTCAAAAAAATGAAGAGAGGCTTAGGAATCTTCAGGACATCCTTAAACATCCAATCATCCAAATTATAGGGGTACCAGAAGGGGAAAAGGAACAGCCATGAGTGGAAAACTTATTTGAACAAATAATAAAGGAGAACTTCCCCAATCTGGCAAAGGAAATAGATTTCCAGGAAATCCAGGAAGCTCAGAGAGTCCCAAAGAAGTTGGACCCAAGAAGAAACACACCAAGGCACATCATTATTACATTAGCCAAGATTAAAATGAAGGAGAGAATCCTAGTAGAAGCAGCAAGAGATAAGGGGACAGTCACCTACAAAGGAGTTCCCATCAGACTGTCAGCAGATTTCTCAAAAGAGACCTTGCAGGCAAGAAGGGGCTGGAAAGAAGTATTCCAAGTCATGAAATTCAGAGACCTACATCCAAGATTGCTCTATCCAGCAAAGCTTTCATTTAGAATGGAATGGCAGATAAAGTGCTTCTCAGATAAGATCAAATTCAAGGAGTTCATCACCAAGCCCTTATTATATAAAATGTTAAAGGGACTTATTTAAGAAAAAGAAGATAAAAAATATGAACAGTGAAAGGACAGCAAAGTCACAGTTACTAACAACCACACCTAAAACAAAAACAATCTAAGTGGACAGCTAGATCAGGAGTAGAACCATATAAATGGAGATCACATGGAAGGTTAGCAACAGGGGAGTGGGAGGAGGAGAAGTGGGGAGAAGATACAGAGAATAAGTAGCATAGATGGTAGGTAGAAAATAGACAGGGGGATAGCAAGAATAGGATGGGAAATACAGAATCTAGAGAACTTGAGAAACATGGTCATAAACTAAAGGGGGGAATGTGAGGGGAGGGGTGTGCAGGGTGGAGGGGAATGATGGGGGGAATGGGACAGCTGTAATGGCATAATCAATAGAATATATTTTTAAAAACAATACTATATTGCACATTTAAAAGTTGCTAGGTAAGTAGATCTTAAAAGTTCTCATCACAATAAAAAATTGTAACTATGGTGACAGATTAACTAGATTTATTGTGATGATTATTTCACTATATATATAGATAACAAATCATGTCATCTGAAAATGATATAATATTGTAATTCAATTCTATCTCAATATTTAAAAATTAAAAGAAAGAGAAAGTTCTCCTGGCTGGTTTAGCTCCGTGGATTGAGCGCGGGACTGTGAACCAGACCATCGTGGTTCGATTCCCAGTCAGGGCACATGCCAGGGTTGCAGGTCAGTTCCAGGCAGGGGCCAGTTCCCAGCAGGGGATGCACGAGAAGCAACCATACATTGATGTTTCTCTTCCTCTCTCCTTCCCTTCCCCTCTAAAGATAAATAAATAAATATTTTTTTTAAAAAAGAATATTTTAAAAGAAAGAGAAAGTTCTCATCACAAGAAAAAAATTGTATCTATGTGTAGTGGTGGAACTCACCATGGCAATCATTTTGCAACAAATATATATATATATATATATATATATATATATGTACCTATATATATATATATATAGGTATATATATATATCAAATCATTATGTTGTATACCTAAAACTAATACCCTGTTATAGGTCTATTATATCTCAATTTACAGAGAAATGGTTGTTACAGCATTAATGAGAATGCTTTTTTATTTCCTCTGTATATTCACTGTGTTCCAGGAACTATTAAATTTCTATAGACACATGAGTATTAAAGGTATTACATATCCCTGTATCTCATCTTAAAACCCTCACCTTCCTGTTCATCTTGTTTAATCATGAGGAATTTTAACTATTGGGCCTGTGGTTGTCAGACTGTAATATGACCCAATCTGGGCAAGTCATGCAGTATCTCTGACAGTTTGTTCATGAAATGAAAATAATTCTGACTTCACAAAATAATCGGGAGAATAAATTAACGGATAGTGTAGTGCAGTGGTTAAAGGTCTCAGAGTCACTCACACCTGTGTTTATAGCCCAGCGTTTCTCTGAACCTCCTTTGCTTTTTAACAATTAAGTGCAGCTGAATGGATCTCATAGGGTTGCTGTAGGGCTTAAAGTATTGGGTTGGCCAGAAAGTTCCTTTAGTTTTTCTCCATGCAATGGCTCTAGTAGTGCTTAGTTGTCTTTAACTCCATCTGAAAAATTTTGTCAGATTGTATTGTGACTGCTGCCATATCAGTGTGCATTTTTAAAAAACGTATCAAATATGGTGAATTTTGTGCAGCCATTTCCATATTGAAGATGGAAGAAATATGCAACATTTTGGCGCATTATGCTTTATTATTTTAAGAAAGGTAAAAACATAACTGAAACACACACCAAAAAAGATTTGTGCTGTGTGTGGAGAAGGTGCTCTGACGGATTGAACGTGTCAAAAGTGGTTTGCAAAGAGTCTTGGTACTACTGACATTTTAGCCAAATAATTCTTTGCTCCGAGGCTGTCTTATGCATTAGAAGATGTTTAGCAGCACCTCTGACTTCTACCCATTAGAAGCCAATAGCAGGAGAGAGCCAACAAACTCAAAATATTCAAATCGATAAAGTTATTGGTGAAAATGAAAAATATATCTTCTTTTTACAAAAAAAAACTAAACAGACTTTTTGGCCAAACCAATACCTAGCACTGTTCCAGACAGTGCACCGACTCAAAGCATGAGAGCGATCATGAGGACATTGAGGATAACGATGCTGCAGGTATTGTGAAAGCCCTATGAAAATACAAATACTTTTGTTACTTTCTAAAGAACTCTTAAAAATGGGACTGAGAATCCACTTAAACAACTAGGATTCAGCATCAACAGGAACTATGGCTTCACTCCATGAAACATTCATGAGACAACTCCCTGACTTGGGAAGTCGGCTGGTGTCCACTGTGCAGCAAAAGAGTTCCCAGGTGTGGTCACTGTGTCGTGCCCTTGAGTATAAACATGAAAAGATTCATCAGTACATGCTGCTGCTTTTTCAGTTTCACTACCGGAAAAGCCTGCTTGGATGGAAAGATTTCATTAGCTATGCTTTCTGCCTTTGAGGCTGGTTAACATGGTAAGCAGGTGGTTTTTCATTCAAAACATGTTGTGAGCCCTTGATGAAAGCCATCATGCAATGAGCACCCAGTGCAACTGGGAGTGGCGGGGGAACACTATCCTAAATCTTTATAGCGGAAGCAAGTCTCTAGAAATTATTACAGTAAGAGTGCTTCACTCCCTGTCTGATACACCTCATCTTACTTATGTGAACCAATCATCCTTCATTTTCCTATACCTAACCAAAAGAGAGTGGTGAATATTTGAAATATCTCAGTTCTGCTAGGTCAGGAGTTGGCAAACCCTGGCCCATGAGCCAAATCTGACCCATCACTTTTTTTGTAAATCTGTCAGATGAGAATGGTTTTTACATTTAAGAAGAAGAAAATATATTTTATTCTATGACACACGGAAATGAAATAAAATTCAAATTTCCATGTCTATAAAGTTTTATGGGAGCACAGCACATTCATTTACATATTGTCTATGGCTGCTTTCAAACTACAAGGGCGGAGCTTCACTGTGAGTTGGGAAGTTGCCATTTCAATCAGGTTAACAAAATAAATAAAAAATAAATGTTTCTATTTTAATAGAGCAAATTTTGATTTTTCAGTATTGTTATAAGTCAAAAAACTAATTTCAGAACTTAATCTGTAAATATTTTGTAATTAATTCAAATAAAAGGGGAGAAACATGACAAAGGTATTGTATTTAATCTCCATTCTGTCAACCAAGTACGCACTCCTATTTTATGATTGTCTGAAATAGTTATTCAAAAAGAAAAGAAACAATTGTTTTAGAATAGGAATTAAGCTGAAATCAATACTGTAGAGTATGAAATTATAGAGACTTCAGCGCAGTTATTCAAGATTTTAACAGGAAGCGTGAAATAATTTCCTTAATTCTCTGTTTTACTTCTGTAGTAAGGCATGCTAGGTTACACTAACTAGATTAAATGCTGCCTAAAATTTCAAAGGCTTTTCTTTATAAGATTCTCAATGCTTACTGTACTCCAGACTCCGGAGTTGCATCAGCCTTTGATTTTGCTTCTGCTTGTGTCCCCTCCCAGTGGAAACCAGTTGGGGTGTGTGTGTGTGTGTGTGTGTAGAGAAAGAATGTGTGTAATAGCTACACCGGCTCAGTAGCCAAGAATCATCCCAATGACTAAGCACTACACGCAAACTGTGAATGTTATCATAGGTCCAGAGAGCATAAAACTTTGCTTGTACTGAAAAAAGTCAGGCTACAGGGAAGTAAAAATTCAAATGTAAAATTAAAATTCTTATTGATGACGTTCGTTGCAGTGCTCTTTTGAGTAAAGAGCTAAAAACAGCCTGGGTGTCCAAAAATGGTGAATTTTTGAATAGATTGTGGTACATACAGATAGAGTGATATTATTTAAAACTGTTAGAAAGAACCATGTAAAAGTACTATGTAAAATCAACAGAGAAGTTCTGTGTAGCCAGTAAGACAACCTGGAAGAACTGGATTTATTGATATATTGATTTTGATATATTAAGATCCCCTTCCTCCATAAAGAGGCTCCATCCACCAAGTTTCCTTTGATCACTCCTGCCCCATGGTTCAGCATCATTATCCACCCCTGTTGTTACCATGGCCCACTTATACTCGCAAGTCACCACAGCCTGTACCCTCTCATTCTAAAGTAGTAAGAAGAAGAGACAAAGATTGAAATAAATAAAATGCAACAAAATCATTTACTGTTTTTCACAAGCAACGTCACTTATTCAAATGATTATTTCAATTTTTCATTTCATTTGAGTATTTTATACAACACCCTGGAGACAAAAAAATAACCAGGACTTCTCTAAGTAGAAGACAGATGAATAACACTAATTTGCAAGCAGCCTATCAGTGAAAGAACTAGAGAAGAATTTGCATGTTTGGATCTGTCTGAGCCTTTGGTAAGAAGTTCTTTTGTGGCTCATCAAGAACTCCCCTGGCAGCATCTGGACCCCTAATCTACACCATTCATTTGGTCTGAATTGTGTCCCCCAAAATTTGTATGTCAAACTCCTAGTCCCCAGGACCTGAGAATGTGACCACATTTGGAGAGAGGGTCTTTAAAAAGGTAATTAGGGTAGGCCCCAATCCAAAAGGACTTATAAGAAAAGATTAGAACACAGATTCACACAACCATGTGAAAATACAGGGATAGGAAGGCCATCGACTAGCCGAAGAAAGAAGACTCAGAAGAAAACTGCCAACACCTTGATCTTTGGACTTCCAGATCTGTGAGAAGATTCATTTCTGTCATTTAAAAGCCCCCTACCCCTAGCAAACTAATAGAATAATTAATCTTTCACTACGTAGAGAAATCTCTTCCATTGTTGTTTTATAATTTAACATGAGAATCACTTCAAAACCTCTGTGTTTACATATTTTTGCCCAACTAGATGGTAAGGTTCTTGAGGCATTTCAAACCAAACCTATTTAGCTCAGTGTCCTTGTAGAGCTTTTGTTGACCTACTCAAATAACAAATGTGTAACTTCATTCTATGAAAAAGAAGAAGTGAGAAAAGAGAGGGGAAAGTTAATTTGGGGTAGACATTGACATCTCTGAGATAGATATTCTTTTAGGTGATAGTTAACCAAAGAATGAACTAGTGCTTTAAGGCTTTTCACAGTGCTTTTCTTAGACCTAATCACATTTGCTCTTCACAACAGTCTGAGAGAGAAGTGTCACCATTGGTTACACTGTCCTCTGCTGAGGAAACTGAGCTCAGAGGCACTCTACAGCGCGGTGGATATCACAGAATCAGAGGACCCATCTATGGGCACAACAAATCTAGGGCTCAGGCTGAGGGCACTGAGGAACTGCAATGCTCTCCTCAGCTGGGCTGACCCCAATCACCAAACTAACCTACATCCTCCCTGAAAACCTGACTGAAGTGGACCTACAAACCTCGACTTTCTCAACTGAGCCCTTTGTAAGAGTCAGAACCTTGGACTAGCAGGGGAGAGGGGTCTCTGCCATTAAAAAGAAAAGTATGTCTCTTTGCATGCCAGTAAAGAAATCAAGCGCCAGTACTGGTACTGTGCCCTTAATGCAAGTTCTCAAAGGTTTCTCAGGGCAGTTTTTTCTTTTTCCATTTGTGGTTTTCCGGCCTCGGTCAGGGTGGCTGTGCACTTAGTTGCATTACTGAACATTCTCACTTCTCTATTCCCTGGGCTTCCTCCTGGGTGACCAGCTGGCTGACAGCTGGCCGGGTCTCTGTAGACCTGATAAAGCCCTCCAGCTGGGAAGTGTTACAGGACTTCTGCTCTATCTACAGGAGACTCTGGCTCTTCTGGGTTGTCCAGCCTTTTCTTGAAGCTGCAAACCCTCTTTCCCCTCATCACAAACTCAGAAACAGGTTGGCAGTAGTTACTCAATACATGGAGCAAGGAAGGACTTATATTCTGATGAAGTAGATATTTTTCTCCAATAAATTAATGAACTAATTGGGATAATGCATTGAAAGTAGATCTCTGCCATAGGTCCTGGACTAAGACCACGGGAGTCCCCCAAGTCACTGAGAGGACCTAACACCACACCCCTCCCTGCTCATGGGTGACCCAAAATAAAAGCAACGCTGAATAGTACAGGCAGTGCAAGAACTGAGAACGCTCTGACTTTTGGTGAGGATAACTTTGATGCTTTCAAGAATATCAAGTTCAATGCCCTTCTTTCAGTTTCGTTTAGTTTCTAATTGGTATGAAGCCATTTAGATTATCATTAAGTTATTATTTAGACTTCCAGCTTTAGTCTCTAGGATCTAATATATATCTTGCAAGTCTCTTAAAAACAAATATATAGAACCACTCTTCAACCTTTAGCTAAAAGCTTTCGTTCTTTTTCATAATTAATATCCTGCCTGTTTTTCCCCAATCTGGTCACTGCCCCCAAATATGTTACACACTTATCTAGGTATATCTGTATAAACTAATGGCACCTTCAACCCTGTAACTCATCAGGACCTTATTTTGATGAAGAGCTGGCTTTCCCCCAGGTAGAGTTGGCAGTGCCTAACACAGTATCTCCAACAAAGGCGGTCTCACGAAAGGATGCTGAATGAATGCTGTCCTCTGAATGAGATGTTTGTGTGAAGTGTGGTTGGAGGAAGGGAGTGGACATTAAAAAGAAGATACCTTATCCTTTCCCATTCAGCATCTGTCTCTGAGGTCTGCATGAGTAGATGCAGAATATTCTACATATAGAGAAGTGGGTGATGGTTTGAGTAAACTCTAGGTAAACATATTTCTGAAGTGTGCAGAAGTGTGCTTGAAGGAAGGGTAACTAACTGCACAGTCTATATACTGTTAATCTCACATCCTCAGGCTGAGTCCAGAGGAATCCGGGGCAGGGCTGAAGCAACAATGAGGGAGAAGATAGTGGCCCCCAGCGCCTCTCAGATGGTCTTCTCCAGGGAAGCCTCTGGTGGCATCCAAGCGTGGGGATAGAAGCCAGCAAAGATAAGCATAGGTCTCTAAAGGCCTTTTGTGTGGCGCTCCGCTTCTCCCAGAGATCTCACTGATGCTTGTTTTCAGTCTCAGGTCCCAAAGCTATTTCAAAGGGAAACCCCAATAGTGTGTCGAGTTTTGCCACCAAGTTCCCCATTGTGACTCACTGAACAAGGCTCCATCGTGCCCTGTGAACGTGAACTCAGGACTGAATTCTGCTGGATCCAGAGAATAGAAAACTCTGCACTTCGGGGGCAACTTCTCTGGGCAAAGGGCAGGACGGTGTCGCATCTGCAATTCTTTCTGGGCAGGAACCACCTGCAAAGCGCACACTCTTGACCCCCAGGTCTCGATTTTCGCCTGAACCCCTGAGGGCTCTTTGCCACATCAGAAATTCTCAGCAAGTGGCCACAGTTCTAAATTACTAGTTTTCTAAGCAGTGCTGTGATCCCCCTGCCGGCTTCCAAGGAGCATTTTAAATGACTGTCTACACAGTTTAAAACATCGGCAAATGCTTGGTACACAATGAAGTTTAGACAAAAATGATTTTCTTTCCCAACAGGGTTATAGTTTCTCATGTAATGTTTTTGTTACATTGAATTATCTATACTATTTTTAATTACTGGAGTGTAAGTATTGCCTTTATTACTGGCAGTGATAATCCTAAGGGTTTTAATTTAGAGGCCACCTGGGATCCATTCCTGCTGAATGGCTGATGAAATGGCATGGTGGGTAGTTGCTCCTACCTGCAATGGCCTGCAAAGGAGGTTCTTCTATTATAATTATTGATCTATGCTTTTCTTTTCTTTTTTTGAGAGATTTTATTTGTTTATTTGTGGAGAGAGGGGAAGGGAGGGAGAAAGATAGGGAGAGAAACATCAGTGTGTGGTTGCCTCTCATATACCCCTCACTGGGGGCCTGGCCCACAACTCAATTTCCTTGTCTTTTCAAAGAACCAACTCTTAGATGCATTGATTTTTGTATCTTTTAAAATATTTTTTATTTCTGCTCTAATCTTTTTTATTTTCTTTCTTCTACTCACTTTGAGCTTTGTCTGTTGTTCTTTTTCAAGCTCCTTTAAGTGTGAAGTTAGATTGTTTATTTGAGCTTTTTCTTGTTTCTTGACATAGGCCTGTAATGCTATAAATTTTCCTCTTAGGACTGCTTTTTCTGTGTCTCATAGATTTTGTGTTGTGTTCTCTTTTTCATTTGTTTCAAGGTATCTTTTGATTCTTCCTTGATTTCATTGTTAACCTATTTATTATTTAGTAACATTATTTAGCTTCAATATTTTTGTGTGTTTTTCAGAGGTTTTTTTGTGATTGATTTCTAGTTTCATACCATTACGATCAGAGAAAATGCTTGATATAATTTCAATCTTCTTAAATTTATTGAGACTTCTGTTGTGTCCTAATATGTGGACTATCCTAGAAAACATTACATGTATGCTTGAAAAGAATGTATATTCTGCTGCTTTTCAGTGAAATGCTCTGAAGACATCAATTAAAGCCACCTGATCTAGTGTGTCACTTAAGTCCTCCATTTCCTTGTGGATTTTCTGTCTGGAAGATCTATATATATTGATGTCAATAGGATGTTAAAATCCCTTACTATGGGTGTATTACTGTCAATCTCCTTCTTTATATCCATCAAGATTTGCTTTACATATTTAGGTGCTTCTATGTTGGGCGCATAAATGTTTACAAGCATTATATCCTTTCATTGGATTGTTTCCTTTGTCACTATGTAGTGTTCTTTGACTCTTTTTTATTTTTTAATATATTTTATTGATTATGCCATTACAGTTGTCCCATTCCCCCTTCACTCCCCTCCACCCTGCATACCCCTCCCCCATCATTCCCCCACCTTTAGTTTATGTCCATGTGTCACAAATACAGTTCTTTAGATTCTGTATTTCCCATAGTATTCTTGCCCTCCCCCCTATTTTCTACCCACCACCTATGCTACTTATTCTCTGTACCTTCTTCCCCCTTCTCCTCCTCCCACTCCCCTGTTGCTAACCTTCCATGTGATCTCCATTTATATGGTTCTACTCCTGATCTAGCTGATCTAGCAAACCTCTTGGTTTGCTTTTGTTTTAGGTGTGGTTGTTAATAACTGTGAGTTTGCTGTCCTTTCACTGTTCATATTTTTTATCTTCCTTTCTTAGATAAGTCCCTTTAACATTTCATATAATAAGGGCTTGGTGATGATGAACTCCTTGAATTTGACCTTATCTGAGAAGCACTTTATCTCTCCTTCCATTCTAAATGAAAGCTTTGCTGGATAAAGCAATCTTGGATGTAGGTCTTTGGATTTCATGACTTGGAATACTTCTTTCCAGCCCCTTCTTGCCTGCAAGGTCTCTTTTGAGAAATCTGCTGACAGTCTGATGGGAACTCCTTTGTAGGTGGCTGTCCCCTTATCTCTTGCTGCTTCTACTAGGATTCTCTCCTTCATTTTAATCTTGGCTAATGTAATTATGATGTGCCTAGGTGTGCTCCTTTTGGGGTCCAACTTCTTTGGGACTCTCTGAGCTTCCTGGATTTCCTGGAAGTCTATTTCCTTTGCCAGACTGGGAAAGTTCTCCTTTATTATTTGTTCAAATAAGTTTTCCACTCATGGCTGTTCCTCTTCCCCTTCTGGTACCCCTATAATTCAGATGTTGGAATGTTTAAGGATGTCCTGAAGGTTCCTAAGCCTCTCCTCATTTTTTTGAATTCTTATTTCTTCATTCTTTTCAGTTTGGTCGTTTTTTTCTTCTTTCTGGTCCACTCCCTTGATCTGAGTCCCAGTTTCCTTTCCATCACTATTGGTTTCCTGTGCATTTCCCTTCATTTCAATCAGTTTAGCCTTCATTTGTTCCTCTAATTTGTGACTAAAATCAACTAGTTCTGTGAGCATCCTGATCACCAGTATTTTGAACTGTGCATCTGAAAGGTTGCCTATCTCTTGGTCACTTAGAAGGATTGGCTCTGGGGCTTTGAGCTGTTCTTCAGCCATATTTTGGTCTGTTCACACCTGTTATATATGAGGGACAGAGCCTTAGGTGTTCACGAGGGCAGGTGACCCAGTCTCTGGGTTGTGACGCTGTATGTGGGGGTGATGTCAGAGAGGGAAAAGAATGGCGCTTTGCTCCACTCTCTAGATTTCTGTCCCCTCTGCGGCTTCCCACAAGCAAATTGGGCCCTTCTGGTGCTGGTTCTTAGGTGTGTGAGGTTGTGTACCCTTCAGGACCCTGTGGGTCTCTCCAGCAAACTCTCTGTGAACCTGGGAGCCTCTCCGGGCACCTTGACCCTGAGAAAGTCTTTCCAGTTGGTCCTTTCAGGCTCCAATTCCCATCACTGAGGCCCTAGCCTGAGCAGTCTGCCTCACTGTTCCTTCCTTCACTTGGTTATCTGCGTACAAATGTGTGACCGTGGTCAGCCAGCCGCCCAACGCCCTCGCCGGATCTGCCCATCACCACCCAACACCTGGGATCCACCAACTGCCTCCGCCTACACTCCTGGGTTGGTCCGACTGAACGATCTTTCCAGCCTGACCCCACTCCACTGCTGACTCCGCCCCTCTTACCACTTTGGCTGAATGGTTCGTTTTTAGTCGGACTTCTGTACAGTTCAATTTTCACTGTTTCGGCTGTGTTTTTGTTACTAAAACTTTGTTGTTTTTAAACTTAGTTTTGCGAGGAGTCACAGTGTTTCCACCTATGCCTCCATCTTGGCCGAAAGTCTGCTCTTTGACTCTCACTATACACTTTGTTTAAAAGTCTCTTTTGTTAGATATAAGTATTGCTACCCCAGTTTTTTCAGTTTGCATAAAATATCTTTTTCTATCCTTTTACTTTTTTTATGTGTATCTATTATTCTGAGGTAGGACCCTTGTAGACAGCATATATATGGGTCTTGTTTTCTTATCTATTCAGATACACTATGTCTTTTGATTGCAGCACTTAAGCTATTTACACTTAAAGTGATTATTGATGAATATGTCCCTATGTATTTATTGCCATTTTATTCATTTAACTATGTTTTCCTGTTTTTTCTTGTTGTTATTCTTCTTCTTCTTCACCTTCTTCTCTTCTTCTTCTCAAAACATGCTCTATAACAATTTGTGTAATACTGGGTTGATGGTAACAAACTCCTTTAGCTTGTCCGGGAAGCTCTTTTTTTCTCCTGTAATTTTAAGTCATAGTCTTACTGGGTAGGTAGTTTTGGTTGTAGGTCCTTGCTTTTCATCACATTTCATGTCAATCCCTTTTCTGGCCTGAAATGCTGCAGTGAGTTGACAGTCTCATGGAGCTCTTTTGTAGGTGACTAACTGTCTTTCTTTTACAGCTTTTAAGATTCTCTCTTTGTCTTCAACCATTGACATTTTAATTATGGTGAGTCTCAATGTGGGTCTCTTCAGATCCTTCTTGTTTGGGACTCTGTGCATCCCTGACTTGCATTTCTTTTTTCCCTTTCTAGGTCAGGAAAGTTTTTGTAGCTATTTCTTCAGATAGATTTTCAATTTTTTGCTCTCTCTCTTCTACTTTCAGCATCCCCATGATGCAAATATTGGTATTTGTCCCAAGGCTTCTACACTATCCTCATTGTTTTGGATATTTCTTTCTTCTTGCTGCTCTGATTAGGTGGTTTTTCTTCATTATATTTCAAATCATTGATTTGATCCTTGTCTTTATCCAATCTACTATTTATTCCTTTTAATGTATTCTTCATTTCAGATATTGTATTATTCATTTCTAACTGGTCCTTTTTTATTGTTTCTATGCCCTGTATCACGCTGTTGAGCATCATTATTACTATTTGAACTTTATATCTAATAAATTGCTTGCCTCCTTTTCATACAGCTCTTTTTCTGGAGAGTTCTCTTCTTTCATTTAAGGCCTGTTTCTTTGTCTCCCCATTTTGGCTGCCTCTTTGTGTTTATTTCTATGTATTAAATGGACCTGCTATGACTCCCAGTCTTTGTTGGGTGACCTAATGTAGTGGGTGTCCTGTGGGGTCCAGTGGTACAATCTTCTTGATCACTTGAGCTGTGTGATCCAGGAATGTCCCTGTGTGGTTTATGTGGGCCCTCTTGATTGTTATTAGCTCCTTATTGCTTGGGGTGGACCCTCAAGCTGGCTAACTATGTGGATCAACCTCTACCTCAGTATAAGAGCTGCTGTGCAAGTACTGACCACATGAAACAGAACTTGCCTCAGCAGAAATGCTGCTTGCCAATATCTCCCTTTGGATATGCCATTTGTAAAGCCAACTGGATACTGATCTGATGTTGTCTGAAGCTGGCCACTAGTTGTGTTGGTTCTGGGCTTCTTAGGAGGACTCTAATGCAGACCAGTGTAAAAGACTGCCTGTGACGGTCTCTTGGCAACCTGTTTGGAGATACAACCAATTCCCAGTTTGTGGCTGCCTCTGCTGAGCCTGGATGGGCATGGAAAGAACCAAGTTGCGCACCAAGACTGGCTTTTACCAGCACCGGGCCTAGATGCGTGTCAGCAAAGTTCCCAAGGTACCCCAAGGTAGGCCTCCATCTGCTTTTGCCTGCCAGCTACTTGTTAGGCTCAATCACTGAAAGAGCCTCTGGCTGTACTCCTCAGCAGGGCATAAAGTTGACAGGGTGGGGTGAGAGGGCATCCAGAGGTTGGAGCTATTTCCTCTTCCCCAGGCTGATGCTTAAAGGAGGAAAATGCCACACCCAAGAAAGATGGCCCCTTGCACTATGAGAGAATGACTCAGCACATGAACCCTGGTGGCTATTCTTTCAGCTTTCCACCCAGAAATATAAACCCCAGGTTCTACTCCTGCAACTTTAGAGCACTCTACCCTCCCTCCACCAGGGGCCAGGGTGAGTGGCTATGAATGACATTTTGTGTGTTACCCCTTTAGGAGGATGCCTGTGTTTCTAGTGGATTTGTCTCTTTTTGAGGGACAAAAATCTCACTGCTTTTCACAATCAGATGCTACGTGGCCTCCTCTCTCTTGCTCTTGTGCCCTGTGCTGGGGAGCCCAGCTTGAGGTTTAGACCCCAGGCTTTTCAAGGGTCCCCCGCAGCTGAGATAGCCTTCTGGAAGTCCAGCTGCTGACCAGGGGAGCAAGGCCAGCCCTTTCAGTGTCACCGCCCTTCCTATCAGTCTCACTGTGGTCACTTCTTTAAGTCCTTTACAAGGCTTCTCTTCGGCTAGTTATTCAGGGTGGTTGTTCTATAATTTAGCTGTCATTCAACTTAGGTCATGGGTGGAGGTGAGCATAGCTTCCGCCTACTCCACAGCCATCTCGAATCTCCTGAGAGTGCTAATACCCCTCCTCATCTATTTCCAGCCCTCATTTATCTGAGTCCTTAGAAGGGCACTGTTTCTGCTTCTCTCCTCACCACACCCACAGAAAATAGTGGAAGGAAGAGCTCTGAGTGAACAGAAACAGTAGGACCCTCTGGGCAGGCTATTTCTTGTACATCTCTCTGTGATTTCCTCACCACCCGTAGTCCACAGTACAAGGCCACTGAAACAGAGGGTCCTTATTACTTGATTAAATTTAGGTTTAAATCCTAGCTCTAAAAATCATCTATCTCTCTCTTTCTCTCATCTCTCTTTTCTCTATTTCTCTCCACCCCTCATAAGATCTAGCTTTTCCCCCAGATAAACAGCAACCCCTGAGCGAGGTAGCAAAAGATAGTAGCCCAGACCCGACAATGGTCACACAGTTCACACCTCTGGCAGACTAAAGATAACATCTTGACCTAAGTTATGTTTCAGTTCCTGAGCCCTAAGGTGGAACAAGTCCTTGGTTACTTTTCCATGAGACTGGAAAGGGGGATGCTAGAATAGACCTCAGAGCTGCCCTCAAGACCTGTGGAAATGATTCATCACCCTTGCCTTACTTCTGACCAATCAATCAGCTTCCAACCGTCCATTTCATGGTGTTTTGTGACTTTGTTGTATATAGTCTGTGACCTACATTATCAGAGAGTTGGGTTTTTAGCTTTTGCTCCCTGTCTCTCTGAATTGGCCAATTTAATATTAAACTATTTTTCTTTCTATACCACAAACTCCTATTCATGCATTTCTTTGGGCCAGTGCCCGCAGGCAGGTGGACTCAAGGAAAAACACTGGGGTCCATCAACACCATTTCTCTTTCTATGTATTAGTCTAAGTATTCCCATGAGGGGTCCAAACAAATGAAGTCCTAGCAGTCTACATAGCATAACACAGAAGACTGGCATTTACAAAACAAAGAGGAGGGCTAAAGGAGGAAATATTTAGAGAGTGACTGTAATCACGGTCCAAAACAACAAGTTTCCGATAGTGTTCATGATATACCTCTGCTTCCAGAAGGTGTGCCCGGGGTCCCAGGGCTTACCCACTCAGCTTTTGGCAAGTCTCCATGGCTATGACAGCTACAAATGTGGCAGGTCCAAACTGAGATGTGCTCTAAGTGGAAAACACACACTTGATTTCAAAGATAGAACCAAGTGAGTGCAAAATAGATTAATAATTCTTATACTAATGACATATTTAATGATAATATTTTGGATATTTGGAGTTAAATATGTGGTTTAAATCAATTTCACCTGCTTCTTTTTAATTCTTTAACATGGCTATTAGAACATTAACCGTGACTGTGGCTGGCCTATTGCCATTGGATATTGCTGCTCAACAAACCGCCTGCTCTCCTGCTTTGCAGAAGCCTTCTCCAGGGGAATTGCCTCCTTCCTTGCATCTGTCCAGAATGAAAGTTCTCTGGTTTCATCCCCCACCTTCCACAACCCTCTCACTCAACTCTGCTCTTCGGTCTGAGACAGTGTCCTTATCTACAGATAACCAAACAAACTGTCGCAACTGGCCTCCTTCAGATGGGACATGTCTACACGCTAGAGGAGTCACTTGCCCTTTGCAAGCCATCTTCTCCATTCAGTAATCCCCAGACCCTGTCACAAGAATTCGATCTCCTTCCACCCCACCCCACCTCAGTCTTAGATCTTTTCCACAGTAATGCAATATTTAGGGTGAATATTTATTGCTGAATAGTTAAGAGCCCAATCCTATCGAGGCATTCTAGCATCTGGCTGTATCTACGCAGAAGAGTCGTGGGTTACATGGTACCACCTGCTTGTTCATGGGTGAGGCTGTGCCTTGCCCAGCACCACAGAGCCCAGGAAAAGCAACACTGACTCCAAGAACCAGGCATCTCGCTCTACTCTCGCTTAGATTTCTTTCCAACTTACATTTCTTTGGTTGCTGTAAAGGATTCAAACTAACTTTGCATTCCTTTATATTCCTTTGCATTCCTTCCTATAAAAATTAACTCTTTCACTGTGACTTGCCTGTGGGAGAAGACTTTTCCTGCCTTTTAGGGGATAAAATCCTGGTATGTGATGAGCGACAGGGAGAGAAATAACAAGATGAGAGGAGTTGCCTACATGATACTAAAGAGCTGCCCTCCACGTGGCCACTCTTGTCTATGCCAAAACGTCTGAAGACGAGATTAAATGTTGTTGACTTTCCATTCCAATGTTTGAGCCTGGTGTAAAAACAACTGTAAGATTTATGAAAGTGGCATTGTAATGGGAAAAGGCTACAGGGTACTAGATTTACACCAAGCACTGACTGTGCCCCAGTCTGGGGCAGTTTCTGATTGTAGATGTGTGAGGAAATAGGCAGCTACACCCAAATACAGATGGCTCCTGCTAATTGGCCATCTCTCCTCCAAGTGGCCCACGGTTATTTCCTATACACAGCACAGAGCAAACCATCCGCTCAGGGTCTGGGGGAGGCTTCAGTAGGTCATATACGGAGAGCACAGCTAATTAGGCAGAACTCGAGCGTGGCCATGGAATGTGCCAGAGGCCACCCCAAACCTCAGACTAACTGTAAGGGACACTAGGACTGCCGCAGTGACAGATGTCTGCAGGGCCTCTGCCAGGTCTCCACTGTTCCTGTGACTGGGGAAGTGAGACATGTTGCTTCGCTGTCTGTTTCCAGTCACCCGAAGGCTATAACTTTCCCCAAAAAGTGTTATAAAAAACAGTGTCTCTTATTAATAGTACAGAAGCAGTCGTACCCCAGGGACAAGAATTACAACACACAGCAAATAACGGTTTCATTTTCCAAAGGGTTGAAGAAAGCGAAACTTTTCAGTGAAAGTTATAGGAAATAACTTTGTTTTATCCCAGGTGGAAATTGTTGTTGTTGTTGTTGTTGTTGTTTTAATGCTTAAAATCCCAGAGTTATCTTTGTAAATATAAACCGTGCCTCACTAGGTCAGACCAGTGGGGCCTCTGACCTCTCCCGTCGCTGTCCATGCCGCTCAGGGCTCTGCCAGTCACCTCTTCTTGTCTTCAATATGTCCCTCAAGACTGAAGAGTTAGCTCACACTTCACATGTCCTATAAAACAAACATGATAGATGAATAAGCCATACAGCACAAAAACACAAGCGTGCTGAAACAAAATAGTTTCATTCTAGATTTCTTGGATGATCAACTTTGGGGTAATTTGTCCCATTCTTTTTTCCTCCCTATCTACTGTTCTTTATCCCTGTTTGCTGGTTCCATTGCACCTGTGTAGTCCACCTATTGAGCAATTCAGCTTTGGGGTCACCTTCAATCTCATTTCTCAAAACTCTTTAACTTCCTGAATATCTTATCTCTTTATGGCTCCATTGTCCATGAATGGACCTACAGTGACAAAATCATCTCTTCACACTCCCCCGCTCACATAAAGGCACTTCATTCACTGGTTTCTGTCATCCCTGGTATCTCTGGGGGTGGCACTATGGTCCCTTAGTAGCTCTGCTGGCCTCTGACTCATGTATCTCAGACCACCATCATCTTCAAAGAGTAATAGACCACAGAGTGGGACCCCATCAGGTGTTCCCTTTCCTTCCCCTGCTCAGCATCTTGTGGGTGTCTCTTCCTCCTTCTTCTTCAGTCCATGGGCCATCCTCAGAACAGGTAGAGGACAGGTCAGTGGGAAGCGAAGATGCTTTACCCTTCACCAAACATTCCCATTCCTTCCCTCTTCTCTTGGCCTCAGAGCGGTCACATCCCTTGCCCTCTTCTCCCTTGTACACAGCAAATATTCTGTAATTCATGCCAGGAACTTCACTCTATAAATACAATGACTGGAGTTTCCAGAAAGTCCTCCTTTGAAGTTTTCTGTTTGCCAGATCCTATTAGCACCTGTAAGAATAACTGATTTTCTACTTTTTAAGGTCTAAGTTGATGTCGAGTCGTAGAAGAAGGAAAGACTGACAAAGTTAAGGTACTTTGACTTTATGTTTGACTTCTCATATTTTTAGAGAACCTTGAAAAAGTGATACACCTTGACCTAGGAGAAAAACACAGCTGTGACACCAGGCTGCCCCGCACGTGAATGGACATGAATGGGAAGCATCAGAGACCGAGACCCCACAAAGGGAGGCAGCAGGACCTTGTTCTCTCGCTCATCAGTGCTTTGCTCTTTTCTTCGGCACGTGCTAAATGCTAGAATATTCTGGACACTGCGAGAAAGGCAAAGTGACTAAGACATTCCCCTTGCCCTCCAGAAGTTTAATAAAGCAAAGGGAGACACACCTATTCCCTCTCTGGTTATTTTTTTTTATCGTCAAATAAACTTAGAAAGCAGTTGCAGACATGATACAAAGACTTTTTTTCTTCAATCAGTTTATACTAAGTTGCTGACCTGTAGTCCCATCTGTGATAACCAGGCCTTTCATTTCTATATTTCTGATGCTTTGACACTTGGGGCTTTGCTGTCTCAGTGTATTAGCAGGTCATGTCAGTATTAACCGAGTTCATTACATTGGTCAGTTGATGAAGTTGGCATTTGCCAGGCATTTCCACTGAGGAGTTAGTTACTCTTCTTCCCTTTGTATATATATTTGCAAGGAAAAGGTTTTTTATTAATTCAGTTTATTTATTTATTTTTAAGACTTTAAAAAATATTTTATTTATCTATTTTTAGAGAAGGGAAGGGAGAGAAACATCAATGTGTGGTTGCCTTTTGTGCTCCCCCGTCCTGGGGACCTGGCCCAGCAACCCAGGCATGTGCCCTGACTGGGAATTGAACCAGCAACCCTTTGGTTCACAGGATGGCATTCAGTCCACTGAGCCACACACCAGCCAGGGCATAATTCAGTTTATTTAAATTTTTTAAAGTTCACCTATTTCTTCCATCCCCCACCTCCACAACCACCAATATATTGTCTCTATGAATTTGTCTTATGTATTTATTTACTTATTTTTAGGCTCCACAAATAAGAGAGACCATATGGTATTTGTACTGTCTATCTAACTTCATTTTTCCTAATGCCCTTGAGGTCCACTCATGTTGTCAAAATGGCAAGATTTCATTCTATTTATGGCTGAATACTATTCTTTATATAAATACACCAGTTCTTTATCCATTCATTCATCAATGGACACTTACTGTAAGTTGTTTCCATGTGTTGGTGGTTGTAAATAATACTTCAATAAACATAGGGCTTCAGATATCTTTTTAAGTTAGTCTTTTCTTTTACTCTGGATAAATGTCCAAAAGTAGAATTGTTAGATCACACTGTAGTTATTCACTTAATTTTTGGAAGAACCTTCATACTGTTTTCCACAGTGGCTGCACCAATTTCATTCCTACCAAAAGTGCACAAGCGTTCCTTTTTCTCCACATCCTCATCCGCAGTTGCTATTCCTAGTTTTTTGATAATAGCCATTCTAACAGGTGTGGGATGATATCTCATTGTGGTTTCGATTTGCATTTCCCTGATGATTAATGATGTTGAACATCACGTACCTGTTGGCAATTTGTATGTCTCCTTTGGGAAAATGCCTGTTCAGATCTTTTGCCCATTTTTTAACCAGATTGTTTGGAGATTTTGCTATTGAGTTGTATGATTTCTTTATATATTTTTGGGTAATAACCCCTTATCAGATATCTAATTTCTAAATATTTTCTCCAATTCAGTAGGTTATCTTTTAATTGTTTTGTATGGTTTCCTTGCTGTGCAGAAGCTTTTTAGTTTAATGTAGTCCCACTTGTTTATTTTTGCTTTTGTTGCCTTTATTGTTGGTGCCAGATCCTTTATATTTCTGTGGAGTCAATTGTATCTTCTCTTCTTTCATTTTTAATTTTATTTACTTGAGCCCTCTCTTTTTTTCTTGGTGAGTCTCACTAAAGATGTGTCAGTTTTATGTATCTTTTCAAAGAACCAACTCTTAGTTTCATTGATCTTTTCTATTTTTTTAGTCTCTATTTCATTTATTCCTGCTCTACACTTTGTTATTTCCTTCCTTGTGCCAACTTCAGGTGTCACTTTTTCTTCCTCTAGTTTCTAGAGGTGTAAAATCAGTGGTTTCCTTTAGATTTTTCTTGTTTCTTGACACAGGCATTTATTGCACAAACTTCCCTTTTAGAAATGTTTTGCTGCATCTCTTAAATGTTGGTATGTTCCATTTCAGTTTTTCTTTGTCTCAGGGTGTATGTTCATTTTTCTTTCAATTTCTTCTTTGACCCATTGGTTTTTCAATGTCATGTTGTTTAATCTTCACATATTTGTGAATTTCCCAGTTTCCTCTGTGTAATTAATTTCTGGTTTCATACCAGTGTAGTCCAAAAAGATGTTTGATATGAATTCAGTCCTCTTAAATTGATGTGTTTTGTGGACTAACATATAATCTATCTTTGAAAACATTCCATGTACACTTGAGAAGAATGTGCATTCTGTTGCCTTTGAAAAGAATGTGTTGTAAAGATCTAAGCCCATCTGGTCTGATGCATCATTTATTTAAGGTCAATGCTTCACTCATGGTTTTCTGTCTGAATGACCGGTCTGTTGATGTAAGTTGGGTATTTAAGTCCCCCATTAGTATTGTATTGCTATCTATCTCACCCTTTAAGTCTGTTAATATTTGCTTTATATATTCAAGTTCTCCTATGTTGGGTGTATAAATATTTACAAATTTTCTTATTGGATTATCCTTCTTTAAGATTTTATTTATTTATTTGCAAGGGAGGAAGAAAGAGAGAGAAAGAAACATCAATGTGTGATTGCCTCTTGTATGCCTCTAACGGTGGACCTGGCCTGCAACCCAGGCATATGCCCTGACTGGGAATTGAACCAGCTGCCCTTTGGTTCACAGGCCAGCTCTCAATCTGCTGGCTGAATTAACCCTTTTAATATTATGTAACTAACACCTTTCTTCGTCTCTTATTATAGTCTTGTTTCAAAGTCTAGTTTTTATCATACAAAAAATTGTCCTTGGGAAGACACTTTGAAACTATGTCAATATCCTGTTTCTCATCTAACTTTCAATTTACAAACTGCAAGTTTTACTATTCCTATTCATAGACATAGTGGGTGAAAGATTAAGTAATTGGTGTAAGGGTGTAAGTTAAAAATTAGAGGAACTGCAACCCACTTTTTTGGACAAGCCATCCCATATCTTTATGTTGATATGGTAGGTTACACTCGTCACATTTTTATTTTATGTTGCACACTGACTGACATCCAGGCTCCGCGCCCAGCCCTTCATCCTGGAGATGCATCTGAGATTCTTCCTGAGTTTTAGTGAATCAGTCATCTCTCCCTTGCCATCACTGTAAGAAATGCTTTGTGAGGTCATAGCCACCCAGAATGGCCAGCATGCACCTTCCCACCTTCCCACATGAATAAAAACGCACTGTTTCTTCTCCCTAGGGAATTCTTCTTTTTCTCTCCATCAGCTCCCTGAATCTGAGTTATGTTGCACATTTTACTCCACGCAGTCTGGAGGCATTTTTACTGTGACTCTGATTTAGAACAGTAAAGAGTTTGAAAGGTCAAAAACGGAACAGTTCCTTTTTCTCTACCCAAACCATGCATTCCCTGTGTTTTCCTGAAATGTCTTCCTCTTCTCCTTCTCCTTTCATATTATGTATTGAGAATTTCCCACAAGCTCAATCCTTTATGTGTAGTGTCCCATTTAACCCTCACACCAGTCCTACAAAGTCTTGCTTTTCCACTTTAAAAACCAGGAACCAAGTTTAGTGAGTTCAATAAGTTTCCCAATCTTGAGCTCTGGCTGAGGGATAACCAAGTCCCTGTCCCTGCCTGATGTGACAGGGACACTGATCATCAGTTTCCACCCTCCCTTCACCTTACATCGCCCAACCCCCACCATCAAATTCCAAGTCTCCAGTGCAAGGCCCAGCACAATGCAGAAATCCCCTGGAGTATCTTTATGTTGCTCTCCTCCCTTCTCCTGCTAACAATGGCTCCTGACTCTCCAATGGTTATTAAATGAAGCTGCAGTTCCTTTACCTGGGTATTCAAGACTGCAACTGTCTTCAATCCACCCTATCTTCTCTATTTTCTAAAGTTCTTTAACTCCTTCTCATGGATGAATCACTTGTCAAAACTTTTCTTCCAGACATTACTCTCTGTCCACACACGCACCCTTACACACATAAATACACGTCTGCACTCACACAGGTGTTTAAATGCACCTCTAACACACACAATCCCTGCATAGCCACACGTGCATAAACACTCAAAAACATCCTTACACACAACACACCCTTACATACACATCCCTACCCACACACTCCCCAGAGTACAAACACACATTCTACAGACACGAATGTCTTGACACATACACCCTGTGCACACACACACACATCTGTGTCCATACATACCCCCACGCAAACTATGCCCCTACACATGTACAAATTCCATTCTTATGCACACACCCATAAATAATCTATATCCACACACACATACCTGTACACACACACACCCTACACACATGCACAACCAGTGTCTGAATATGGATGAAAAGTGGAAGAAACTGGGCTCCATTTTGTCATTTAATAATCCCAAAGATGGTATTGAGGGGAATTTTTTGGTTAAATATGTATTGTTAAATAATGTGCTTTGGCAATAAGTGTATACTGAGAAGAGAAAGATCATGAGATAATGTAGTCAAGAAGTTTTATGCAGAGGAGACACTTTAGGCAACAGAAATAAGATGGTGTGAATAGTTGCAATTTAGGGAAGAAGACATTTTTGTGTCTTTGTTTTGCTTTTTGAAGGATTATGGAGTTGAAAGCATGAAATTTTCTTCCTCACAATGACAAAGTTGCCACCTCTTTTTATGTGAAGATGCTTTTCTTTTCATTATTATTATTCAATTATCCATAATTTTTTGCAACATGTCAATTTTGTATGGCTCAAAGGCTAAAGAGGTTTTTTTTCAGTTGGGCAAGTATATCCTAGCTTTGCAAAAACAATGACAAAATATAGAGATTCCATCGAGAGATATCTGCCTCATAGCATTTGTTATCAACCACTTAAGAAGGGAGAACTGCAAGAGTTTTGAGAGTTCAGATGTCAGGCGTGACTTGCTGCTGCTTGTACAACCTAGGTACCGTCATCTACATCATCTACATTAAATTTCTCTCACTTCAGAAGGACTCGTAAGAGGATACCTTTATATCAGGACAAATAGAAATCATTATCCTCTAACCTATGTGCATAATATTTATGAGGAGAAAAGTACCATGTACAATAAAACCATTTCCGATATGTCAGCTTTATAGTGAGTCATGGGTCTGTCTTACCAGATAATGTAACAGGACATCCTGTCGTCACTGTGCAGTACTTCCAATGCTTCTAATTTTTTTTTTTGTTGGGGGGTGCAGTCTACATGAGGTGCAGAGGCAAATTGTATTTTAACCAAACACTAAAACATGCCATAATTAGAGTCAGAGGTATGCTTAGAGTTAGAGTTGTAATTGTGTATAAAAAGCAATGGCTGGAGAAACACTATATCTAATAACCCCTTTCTATCTAATAGAAACCAAAATAGGTTTCTATTTCAGAGCACATGCCCCCTTTCTATTTGGATTCATTTATATTCATTTGTATTTCCTTCTCTCATGCTCGCTTTTACCAGGCGCGTGGTTTGGGCTATTATCTTCGCTTTTCCCAGGGCATAAGGAACCTTGACAAAAGGCTAAAGAATAAACAATTTTGCTTTGGAGATGTGCTATTGTGTGCCAGTTTCCCATATCTACTTTGAAATGATTTTCTACTCACTCCCAATAGAATGGCGGAAGGATCATCAGATCAAGCAGACAGCAGCATATTGGGCCACTGGTGACACAGGTGGGGATCCACAGAATCATAACAAAATTTAGTGGACATATATAAAAAGGGTGAACAACCAAGAAATTAATTTTATTTTGGAGGTTTTACTTAAAGAATATAGTTTATGGTCGCTTTGACTAATAATGATGACAATGACCCTCAGTAAATGTTAACAAATTAAGTTATATCTGGTTTCCACAAATGTCCTTAAATTCCTTAAGCATTGTATTTCCTTACCAGGAAATTATACTCCAACTCAAGTCAAAACAGAACTCAAGTTATAACTTAGAGATAAGCATGTAATTAGTTGAACTTGATCAAATGTTTAATTGTAAGTGATATATTTACACAAAGTTAATGTATGGTTTAGATAATTATTCTTTCCCGCCACTTACTGGCTGAGTGATATTGGGCAAGTTACTGTAGCCTCTCTGAGCCTCACTTTCTTCATCTGCAATTTACGGACTAACAATACCAACAGCAAATCATTGTTCAGAGAAGCAAATAAAACAGCCTATAAGTGTCCTGCGTAGCACATAATGAACACAAAGCAAATGTTGGGAAGTGGGGGGGCAGAATGTGCACAAGTTTTGAAGTCAAAAAACCTGTGTTCTGTCACAGAGCCAACAATTTACTAGTTTAATATCAGACAAGGACATTCTCTTGTCTGTCCCTCAGTTTCTTCATGGGGAGATGAAACAGGTAAGCATGTGAAACTTCCTGCTCTTGCCTGGCTCTCTGAATCTTTAGCTATGATCTTCAAGTAAACAATAGCAGCGAAACCTGATGGATTTTTATTGGAGAAAGAAAATTGTACATCTACCAAATATAGATGACGGTCTATGTATGAAGAATGGACAAGAAATCTTACAGATGTCTATGAGAAGGATGGCAGTACTTCCCAAGATAGATCATAGTTTTTTATACATAGGTTGCATGGGTTGAACATAGGTGATGTATAAGAAGCTTTGTGTGGCCAATGCCATACATCTGGTGTACAAAGGGTCAGTGACAGTTACAGTTCTCATTTCCCTTTTATCATCAACCCCATAGTTAGTTTGTTAACCAACTCAACATCATTCAAATTAGCTATGAAAATGTCTTTTGATTAGTGTGTGCAAAATATAAAAATTCATGGAAAAGCTGGAAACAAAATCCAAGTTCCAGAAAGCTCACCACATGTTTGAATTTCTCTACATCTTGAGACATTTGCCAATGACTGTCTTGGACTTAAAACCTGGGCTGAGCAAATCCAGCCTAAATCCTGTAGCTGCTTTCAACAGAGGGTTGGGATGTAGGGGCATTCTTTATTCCTGTTTCCAGATTTATTTACACATGTTCCATAACACAGGCCATACATACGCATATATCCAAGTATTGCCTCTTCAACTTCACTTAAGAAATTGCCCTAAAATTGGATTTTTTTTCTTCTTCAATTTGTCTTTAGCTTACCTATGTGGTTACCATAACTCTATTAGTTCTCACTCATTTCCTGAGCCCATTTCTTCAGGGCATCTTTCTCTTAGGGTTAAATGAGTAACTGCCAAAGGAATAAGTAAAAATTGGCAAATGCTCTCTTGTGACTGTTTGCACTCTATGGGGATGGCTCCTTATTCAGCCATGTACTTTACCAGTATTCCAAACTTCAGGTCCAGATCACAGAACGTTTCCATGCAAAGGAGCTTAAGAAGGTTCAATGTTGGGTTTAGTCACTGAAAGGTTTTCTTTCTTTCCATTTAACAGAAGCATCTAATTGGGCTGGTTTATAAAAGTTCATAATAGTTGGTGACCATGTAAGCTCCTTGGTACTAAGAATCTTACCAATTTTTTGTATGCAGATGCTCCTCAAATGATTGTCCTTGTTGAAGTGAAAAGCTACTTCTGATTGGCCTAAGCGACACTGTTTGTGTACTCTGTTCAGCTCATTGTTGCAGGTCACAGTAAATTATTTTCTTAGATAAAATGCCCTCACCTGGTAATGAGAGTCCTCAGGGTGAGTCTTACTGTCAGAAGCATAAAATCTGAAACCTGGAAGTGACTGTAGATGCCGTGCAGACCAACCTCTAAACTTAAAAGTGAGGAAACTAAGGTTTCATAGCTAATAAGTGGTGGGCTGAAACTCAGATCTTATCATTCCTTTGTAATATTCTTTCCATTAAAGAAAGGTTATTTTTGTTGCCAGCTGACATCCCAGAAAACTTCATCTTCATTCATACACGAAAGCATAAAGTTATTTGATTTATAAAATTAATTTTAATGCCCTGAAAAGTGAGTTCATTTAAGAAACATTCATTGAGCATTTTCATGTGCCTGGCACTGCACAGGGCGTAGGAATATGAAGGTGAGTAAGACACTGTCCTCAACTTGAAGAAGCTCAGGGTCCTCCTGAACCTGCCAGTGGAACACTGACTTAAGATATGGCCATATATCATCTACACCTGAGACAGAGGATGCACAGATGAGGTGGCTCATCATTCAGCAATGGCATGGAGACCAATGGGATGCACCCTGGTTCTGCCTCAGAAGGTTTGAGTTGAACCCCAGCTCCCCACTCACTTGGCATGTGACTTTGAGCAAGTCTCTTTATTTCTCTTTGTCACACTTTTCTCATTTGTGGAATGAGGGTCAGAGTAGCTAGGTCAGTGTGGTTTTCAGGGCTAAGTGACACAATATATGTAATGCACTTTGAGAAATGCCTACCACTCAATAAATGTTAGTTTCCTTTTCCATTGTTGAAACACTGGGTGGGCCCTTCACATCTACTCTTCTCACCACTTGTAAGGATAAGATTGAATGAAAGAATGCATTCTATATTTTAACTATTATATTTATTTGACCACAATATTATCATTTATTTATTTACCACAAATTGGTGGCCTAAACAACAGAAATTTTTCTCAGTGTTGAAGGACAGAAGTGCAAGATCGAAATGTGGGTAAAGCTGCTTCCTTCTGAGGCCTCGGGAAAGAATCAATGTGTCCCTGCCTCTCTCCCAGCTTCTGGTTGTTTCCTAGCAATCTTTGGCATTCCCTGGATTGTAGATGCATCACTCTGATCCCTGCCTTCATCTTATATGGCATTCTCTCTGTGTGTGAGCAAATCTATTTATGTCCAAATTTCCTTTAAAAAAAGATAAGAACAGAGTCGAATTGAATTGGGGCCGACCCTGAATGACCTCTTAACTGGATCACCCACAAAGATCCTGCTTCCAGATAGGGTCTCATTCGCAGATACTGGAAACTGGCACTTCTGTATATTTTGGGAGGACACGATTCAACCCACAACATTGACTAATAGCAGGTTTTCCCCACGGAACAAAGCAAAATGTTGCCTCTCCAGGTTTCAGTACAGTAGCCTCATGGATCATTCTAACTCCTCGCTTGGCAGACTCAGTACCTGCTGCTTATATGCACTGTTTAGTGCTTAGAGTAACAAAAAAAATCCTCCCCAAAACAAAAGAAGCAGGCCTAGATCACCCTTCAGGAGCTCACTATCCAGTGAAGGAGCTCTGCTCTTTGTAGAGAAACAATAATATTAGAATACAGGTATAAAATGACAATCATTAATAAGAACTGGAGGCAACTCTCCATATGATTTCAAAGGAGCAAGAGATGTAATGTATTCAAAGGAGGCTTTTTAGATGAGGTGGCCTTTGAACTGGTCCTTGAAGGATGGGTAAGCACTGGCCACAGCAAGATGCAGGGAAAGGGGGCACGTGGAAACAAAGGCATAACGCTACCTGTCAGTGTGTCCAAAGACACATAAAAATATCCTTAATATCCTATGTACTCAAAGTATTAGCTAGGTTTCTATTTCTCTGTCCACCTCTGTCCCTACTGCACATCACCACTACTTTATTACATAGATTAGGAAAACCGGGTCACTTCACTGCCTTTCGAGACCTCCTGTGAGCTAAATGTGACTCACTTCACAGATAAGCAGCCAGAGTCTGACTGAGTGTAGTTTACCTACTAATCTCCGAAGAGCCTCTTCTGATATCCTTGGGTCCTCCTGTAAAGGAGCAATTCAGGTTCAAAATCCCACTGGTTCAGGCAAAACTCCCCCACTGGGCAGTAAGACAAATAAACATACATTTTAAATTCCAAATTTATTAACATAAGTTTTTCCTCTTACAGTTGTGAATCCTACCTCCAGTCAGTACTGAGGAATCTTTTAAATAAGAATCAAACATTAAATTGCATAGGACAGTTGTATTTTTAGGCTAGAGCGTAACAATGACTTATCAAAGTAAACAGGACTTTCAAGGAACACACGCACAGGAACTATTCAGATCAATAGAAAGACCCACCCAGAGTCAGAGAAGATAATAACCCCACCCTGGAATGAGCTCTACCTTTAGAGGGCAGTTGACACTTTACTGAGTGACATACAAGAATACTCTGCATTTTCTGGACCTCTCTGGAGGTGGAGGTAAGAATGGAAAATGACTACAGTGAAGCAGTGGAGGTCTCCCCGAACATTTTTGCTGGGCACAGTATCACTGGCTTGTTGCTCTGACCTGCTCTGTAAAGACAATTCGATAGGGTTCCTATTAAAGCACAGCAACACCTCTTCACACAGCATCAACAGATTCCTAGGAAATACTTTTCACTTATGGCAATGGCGGCCATGGATGTGCAAGACATGGTAATGACCAAATCACGTTATCAGGCTGACACTGCGGAGAACTGGAGGAGTTCGGCTGATGCCTCCTGCCAGGGCAAACACAGAAGGAGGATTTGGAATTAAATTTATTCTAAGGCAGTTCAGACTGAGGAATGACATCCAAAATGGCCATCAAACTAAATTCGTACATACGTATGTATGACATACATACATACATACTTATATAAAATAATACAATATTGGTCAATGCAGATAAAGAATGCTACCAGAATATAAAAATCATTATCAACTTTACAGAAATATCCTCATCTGACTATGTCTTCAGCCCCCCAGCTGTTACAAAAGTGCTTTTTTGGAACTGGATTCAGCCCCCTCTCTTGCTTCTGACCCACAGAAGGTACTCAGTGAAGGGAAACGCGGGTTGACTGAGATGGGGGAGACGGCATTAGCAAGACCAGCTCATCCTGAAAGGTTACAATGGGCAACTCCGTCAGTGGAAACTGACATAAAGCTCTGGAAAGGAAGCTGGGTAGTTTACATGCTGTGCAATAAGCAGTGTAGACATCCAATATGCATCATTTTCATGCTCACGACATTAAATATGTTGCTCTATGTCTACCGCGGCAGACAGTGGCCATGGTGGCAGCACAGGTCAGGAGCCTCAGACACCGGGTAGCACCTGCAGCAGCCAGAGGTCTCAGTTAACATCACAGCTGGGCTTTCTCTCTGATAGCCAGTCCCAAGCGCATCTCTCAGCACACTCAGCACCTCGGTCCATGAGTTAGCAAGCGTGTGCACACACACACACTCAGTCCCTTCCTGTGCTACGTGGAGCCTCTGAGCCTGCATTCAACACAAAGTCCCCACACCAATTTGACCACAAATACTTTTCCTGTGTAACAGCCATTAATGTTTGATAAGCATCTTGAGAAATTGCTTTGTGGTAATTGTGCATATACAATATTTTATGAAAATTATTAACATTTTTGGTAGCTAAATGGGTTTCTATGGGTCTTCTTTTTAGTTTATTAGCTCCCTGGTGCCTATAATCATTTGTGCTAAAATCACCCCTTTTTGTTGGCAACAGGTTTGATTTTTGTTCATTGTTAGCACTTGACCTACGTATGCATATGCACATGGGGCTCTCTTGACTATGGAGGTCCTGGGTGGTGGGTCCCTGGGCAGTTTGCTGTTGTTAAGACAGATGGTTTCTTGGCTGGGGGATGGCAGAGCCCACTGTGGGAGCGGCAGGGGACTGCTGGTGAGTGCAGTAGAGAGAGATGGAGGGAGAATGGAGGGAGTGAGGATAACCCTGTCTCCAAGAAGGGTAAGAACCTCTACTGACATCAGACTCCGAGCCCTGAGGTGCAGGAAGAAGGTGAGCCTGGCTGAAGGCCACTGCCCAGAGCTCTGGAACCAGAATCCAGTCCACTGGGCCAGCCCTTCTCCCAGATGCTTAGGTTCCCATGGTATCTAATTGCCCCAGGTGGCCTTCGCTTTCTGGGAGGCGACAAAGAGAGCTTAAAAGAAAAGGAGTAGAAAACATAACAGGAGATCCTGGAAAACCTGCAGCTGAGCGTTCACTGGTCCACGCTCATCTGCATCCCCAGCCAGGCCCACTTGAGCAGGACACGGGCCCAGTTACCGAGAGTGGTGGTGTCCTCTGCTCACCCTTGGAGGTGCTTCGGGGAGCTGCGTCTTCCAGAGGGAATGACGTTATGCAGGAAGCTGTCACAGTCAGTACCTTGCAGGAGGCACCCCGGGACTGCAGAGCTGCAAGCCAAGTTAGTGCGGGGTGGAGTGTGGGGTGTTGCATATGTCTCTTTTGCAAAACTGCCTCTAGAGTGCACTGACTTATGTCCCCCAGAGGTCACCTCCCTTCACAATGTCAGGCACCATATGACCACTTGCTCCTGTGCCCTCATCCAGACATTCCTGCCAAAAGTGCACAGCCTGAACCTAATTATGAGGAAATATCACACAAACCCCAACTGAAGGAATCCTACAAAATAACTGGTCTGTAATTTTTTTAAAAAGTCAATACTCTGATGCACAGAAAAGGCTGAGTAACTGTTTTAAAAGAAGGGGAGACTAAGGAGACATTAAAATAAATGCAAAGCATGACCGGGGTTTTCTTTTGCTATAAAGTATATACTTGGGACAATTGCCAATCCTTGAATTTGGTTTGTAGATTGTGTTACATCAGTATCAGTTTCCTAATAAAAGAATTCCTCTGTTTTTAGGATGATACACTGAAGCATTTAGGGTAAAGGGGCATCATGTCTGCAACTTGCTCCCAAACAAGTCTACAGATAAATAGAACACAAATGTGGTTAAACACTAACAGTTGGAGAATCTGGCTGAAGGATATCCGGCGAATCTTTGTGCTATTTTTGGAACTTTTCTTTAAGTCTGACATTTGGTCAAAATGGAGCGGACCTATTACACGAGGTCCTAGATACCATCAGAGCAGCTAAAAAACAGATTAAACACCTGTAGAGCTAGAACTGAGGACAGGGCACACACTAGGGTCCTTGAGACCAGCTACATTTAAGGGGCTGGGCAACCTCACTGATAATCAGACGCTGGGGAAGGAGGGGGATTTGGCTTCAGGTCCATCTCCCTCAGAGGAAAAACAGAACTGAAGTCACAAACAATTCTCCCTCTTAATTTCTGGGCCCACTTCATTAGACCCCAGAAATGCCCGATCTGACTACATGAGACCATTCTTAAACGAGTAGTTTACCATTTTAGTCTAGTTACCACGTAGCACAATCTCGTGTATCACTGACTGACAAATTGATGTTGCTGTAAATTTGATAAGATTCTAATTCTAATTATGTTATTGGTGTTATTAGTTTATCATTTGGCTGTTTCAACAATTTCTTGTTCAGGTAGCTTGGTTGTTTCTTTATAATGTAAAATAATTTTAAGATAACTTTATATTAAAATGTATATGTATAATTTTATACATAAAATTGTATGTCCAAAGTCTAAGAAGGACTCAGCCTAGTTTTAGCTCTGTTTGCTCTCAGGCACACTGTGCGTTTTCTGGGCTAGTCAGGCTGACAAGCCCCAACTTTGCAGAAGACTTTATAAACTAAGGGTTATAAGTTTGGACTTTGATGTCAGTCAGACAGAGAGAAAGGGTTCTAATCCAGCGCTTGCCACTTCAGAAAGGTGAATTTGAGTGAGTCACCTACCACTTTGGAGGTCTTCATAGTAGCTATGCAGTGTAGAAAATACAACCTGGTTGGCCTAAGGGTTGACTGGAGGCTTTAACGTAACACGACCTGCCCAGTTGCGGGGTGGTAGTTGTGACAGAAAGTCTCAGGAATCAACCTCTTCCCAGAGAAACTATGGCAAAACCAACGCTGGCTCCTTCTGCAAAACAGTGCTCCATCTCTCCAGCAAAGCAAACCCTCTCCTCTCTGTAATGCATACATACTTTTCCAAACACCAGTGGTTTTTATGTCAATCTGTGCTACTACAAAAAGGTAATTTAATTAATAGTGACTTAAAAGTATGAGTGAAAATGCTTCTAGGTAAACCAAGTTGAATATTTGGAAACTATCATAGGTAAATCGTAAAAGCAAACAACTCTCCTGAATTAGATGTTGGTGAGGCAGCTGCAGAAGGTAAGAGACTGTGGGTGAGATAGCTTTACAGGCCCAGGCTCTGCTTCCACCAGGGCACAATGAGAAATCAGAGGTGGGGTTTCACAGGTATCATTCAGGTAAGGAAGATGACACAGAATGCCTGGCAGGGGACTCGTGGTCAGAGGAAACACCCTGGCACCATACAAGAAATCAGCAGTGAGTGAATATACTTTAGGCGAAGTTCCAGTAAAATGTATAAGGCACCTTGGCATCATTTTTATGATTTCCCCACTTCGAACGACTTTTTTGAATCATCAGTCCCGAATGTGCCAGGTGAGAGGCTTTCTAATGTATTTTATTAGGAAGATGGTGGTAGGCAGACACATATTTGTTTGGCAGACATAACCCATATTCTCCTAGGATGTCTGTTGTTGTTGGTGGTGGTTTTTAAAGGTTTTATTTATTTATTTTTAGAGATAGGGGAAGAGAGAGAAACATCAGTATGTGGTTGCCTCTCGTGCGCCCCCGACTGGGGACCTGGCCCGCAACCCAGGCATGTGACTTCTCTGGGAATGGAACCCAGTGACCTCTTGGTTCACACTCTGGCATTCAATCCACTGAGCCACACCAGCCAGGGCTTTGTCTGGGGCTCTTTCACAGTGAATCCCAATCTTGGCTGCTCATTGGAACAACCTTGGGAGCTTTAAAGCTTCTGATAATCAGGTTTCACCTTATCCCCTACCCATCCCCCAACTTGGATTTGATTATCTAGGTAGGACCTGGGCAGGAGAGTCTCACATGCCAACAGGGTTGAGTGCCACTGCTCTGTATTATTTCCTACTTAGGTCTCAGAAATCAGGTCTCTAATTATATTTGTAATATAATATAATTATATTTGTAATATAAGTAGAGTCTCTACTCTTCCCCTTCCAGCAAGGCCAACTAGAGGGCTTGTGCAGATGATCTGTAAGAGTCCCTGAGTTGGGCTGAGGTGTCATCCCCTGGAGGGATGTTCCCAGAAGAACAGAAGAGGCACAAGGGACAGTGCACACTGTAGCAGTGGGATGGGGTGCAGATCAGATGGCAAGGTGGGTAGTGAAAGTGTGCACTGAGAGTGACCAATCTCATCTTCCAGGGCCATGGTCAGACATGTGATGATGAAGGTCTGCGATGAGGGAGAATTTCCTTGAGGTCAGGCATTTCATTTTCCTACCAACCAATGGTTGATGGTATGTTCTTATGCATAGTCGATTCTCATTATGTGCAGAAGTTACAGTTTATAAAGTTTCCACAAACAATGCATTAGCTAATACTGAACCATTGTTCCGAGGAGGAATATAGGGTTAGGTTGCTGTGAGCCTCTGGTCACCGTACTTTCATCAATTGACTTACAGATAGCCTTGTTTTATGTGTGAAGACATTTAAGTACACCTTGTTTAATATATATTGTTGCCTCACTAACACTGAACTCACGGCCAAGGGCAGTGTACCTCACGCACGACGAACCAAGCTCCTCTAACACACATATTTCCTCCGCCTGACACATCACAGCCTTTTTGTGCTGGGGACAACGCTTCAGCACTACACTTGGCGGCAGTGAAACAGTGAAATCGCCAACAAAAAGCACGAAAACTCAAAAATCATAGCACTAAACTGACTGCACAAAGGCCGTGTGTTTAGTGTTTATATTGCAGAGGAGCTAAAACAAAAAGGCAGCGAATCGCTTTTTTGACCTTAGCTGGGAATGTGAGCACGAAAAAACTCAAATTTTCATTGCTGTGCTCACGCCCATGAATGACTGTAAAAGTGCTGTAAGAATTGATTTGGGGGTTACAAACCCATTCCAGTGAGTAAGTGGATTTGCAAATACAGAATCTGAGAAAATGTGGACAGCCTACACAAAAGTTGATGCCACGTCCACTCCTCGCTCCTTCTGTCCTCTTCGGTCCCATCCCTCACCTTCTGCAAAATCTGCTTACCCTGAGGAGGAGTCCTGGTTGATTTGCAACCTGCCTCTAATCATTCCATTCTGCGCTCAATCCTCAGAAGAAAGTACTGTTGAGACAACTCAATCCATCAATCAATGAAGCAACCCATCAATACGAATGAAGTATTTTAAAACACCTAACAGAATTTTTTAGAGCAATGCCTTCTAAAAAGGGGTCCACTGTCTACCAGGAGTTGAAACTTAACATGTGAAACAAAGGCAGACAATGCTAAACCCGACCAAAGTGTAGATGAAAATGAATGTTGCCCACCGTACGTGCTCCAGAGGAATAAAGTGGTGAACTAGGATGCTTGTGAGCCAGGGGTTAGAAGTGACGGAGCTGGGTGCCAGCCCAGTTCTGCCCGATGATACTTTTGTTTCTTACTCCAAGAGACATATCCCCCCCCCAAATAAAACACAGGATATTCCAGATAGATTAATCAACACCAGACATTTTGCGTCCCCTTCTTTACTACCACATGTCTTTGGAGAGGATATTAGGGAGTCATTGGGAATAGCAGATATTTTAATTTATGGCCAATATATTTGAGAGGTCATCGTGAAGAAAAGTTCAGGAAATGGGCCCTCAGGTTGTGAATTACTTCATAAGTCTATCCATGACAGATTTCACTCATACATTCGACACCTTCTAACAGGTAAGCCAATCCCTCCTCTTCAGCAGGAAGCTGACTACTACAACTAGTGAACACCATAGGTATTACCCACCCTGCTTCCCCCCGCCCCCCATTTAAGGCAGGAGTTTGCAAACCTCTCTACCCTCTTACCAGTAACAGATGGCTGATGTATGGACTGTGTTACAAGGTGGCTGACCTGGCTGCTGAACTGTGGCTGTAGGCTTCTTAGGTGGGGCGAGCCTCTTAAGGACATTCTTAATAAAAGGTAATCAATCCGTCTGACGTCCTTAGCCCTGAGTCTGGTACCCGATACTCCCCATGTAAGTGTTTCCTATTAACACAAAGACTAAGTTTTCCCACATGGTGTTGTTCGTTTCCTTATAAGTTCTACAGTGCAGTGCAACTCTAGGATCCCAATGGGCAGACTCTGGCTTACACATGGACATCCACGGTGACTGAGACTAATATTACATCTTGGGTTTGGAAGTGGCATTTACTGACTTGGAACATGACGTTGAAGAGGCAGTCATTCTTTGGCACACCTGTCATGTGCCAAACGCAGTTTTTACATGTGGGATACAAAGATGGTAGAAATGAAAGAATGACAGCGACCGTTACTGTGTGTTAGGCACAGTGTGAGCCCTTTACAGAAGGCATTTCATCCTCTCCATTAACCCCGCACAGTAGGCATCTTTATCTCCATTTTCTTGGGAGGAAACCTTAGTTTTGAGGCATTTAGTAATTGCCAGACCAGTTAATTCCACGGCCTCTTTCCTCACATCGATACCCTGCACGTCCCTCTTAAGGATCCTACTCTGTATTAAGAACTCAAGTAGACTCTGCGCTTCAACTCGGCACATCTCACCCTCTCTCTACAGACCTCTAAATGTTGGGGGAACAGAGTGCGCCCCCTTTGTTTCCAGGGCCATCCCACTTCCTAACACCTTGGGGAGTAGTTGGGGAAAAGAAGGAAAGGAGACTGGAGAGGTTTTGCTGATGACGAGGACTTTAGAGGGTCTCCTTGGAAGATGCTTCCGTCGTCTCTACAGAACCTTGGGCCCGAGGCGGCTCCACCCTCCCAAGCCGCACACTAAGACACCAGGTTTCTCTGCCATCAAAACTCTGCGAGACAGCCTCGCCAGAGATCCAAACCTTGGGCAGGGGCCAAACGGTCACTTCCCCGCCCCCCGGGCGCAGTATGCAAATCCGAGCACCAGGAAGTAGCTGGGACCTCTCGACCAAGCCCAGCGACAGCCAGTTCCTCTCCAGCCGCGCTGGGCCGCCCGCCGCTCGCTCCCGGCCGTGGCTCCTGCGGGCCGACGCGCTGCAGCCTCCAGCCCGCGCGGCCACCGGGGCGGCCGCGCCACCCCGGGCCCCGAGCCTGCAGCCGCTCGACGCGCGTCCTCGGTTCCCTGCCCCCAGCGCCTCTCCCCGCGGGCCCGCTGGGCCGCCCCGTCGTGTGCCCAGCTCTGAACTCTAGTCACAGTGGAGCGCCGCCGCCGCCGATCCGCAACTTTCACCGCGAGCTGGTGAGTCCCAGGCCTGAGCCCCCGGGGTGGGCGGGGGCGCCAGGTGGACCCGCGGGGGCCGCAGCGGTGTCTTTGGCGGGAGTCCGCCCTGGACGTGAGGTCTGCCCTGGACCGGGCGCCAAGGGCCGGCTCCGACCGCCGGAGCGAGGGACGCGAGCGGCTTCCTGGCCGCCCTGGCGCGCAGCCCGCCGGTGAGAGCGCCCAGACGCCTTCAGCCCCCGGGTGACCCGGCTCAGGGTGGCGGGGGGCGGGGGCGTTCTTCGGGGAGGAGGGAGGGGCGGGCAGCTCCGCAGGTGTCTTCTCCCCGGAGCCGCTCAGGGGCGTGGTGGAGGGGCCCTCGGGCGCGCACCGGAGGGGCGCGCACCGGAGAGCCGCCCGCAGTCCAGGCTGCAGTCCCGACTCCAGTCGCTCCGGGAGCTCTGGGGGGGAATCCCTTCTCCACGCGCAGCGGCGCGCGCGGGGATCCTGGCCTGCACCCAGGCAGGGGCTCCTCAGGTCGCACCATCTGGGCTCCCCGCTGGGCCCTGGGTACCCCAGGAGCGGGGCTCGGCCCAGGCCCGCACCTGGGCCCGCGGGCGGCTGTTCTCTTGGGGAGCCCCCGCAGGAAGGTGACGTCTAGGGGCTGCGGCGGAGGCTGCTGCTCACCCTCCTGCTGAGCCAGGCGCCTCCTAGCCAACAGAGCAGCAGTCCGGTGCCTCCGCCTCTGAGAGGAAGCGAGAGTTATTTTAAGAATTCAGGGGTTGTCTTTCCTTCGCCTTGGGGGAAGGGTGTAAGCTTCAGTTCCCACTTTCCTGCGTTATCTTGACCGACTGTGTCGGCTTTTGGGTGCTGAGCATTTGTAATGTGCCTTGTAACAGCCGACGTGCTCCCGCGGTCCTGCGATTCCGTCTCCAAGTGTCTGTTGCCTTACCCCAAACCCTACTCAACTTCTTTACTGTCTCAGAAACCCGAGCTGGATGCGGGCAGAGCTCGCAGGTTCCTAGCTGGGGGTGAACTTGGGCCTATGCCTGAAATTCCCTGTTTGGGTTTCCTCATCTTCGGGAGAACACACCCGTCTCCTGAGCCATTCATTGCACGTAGAGCCTCAAACACGTCCTAGACATTTCGTGAATGACGTTTATTTACTGCAAATAATTATGTCTGTAAAAAATAAGTCTCCGTGGCTCTTTGCAATTTGATGATTTTGAATCTGTCCGTTTGAACCACCTGGCCTTATTAGAAAATCTGCTTAATATACCAGAGGTTTACTGTCGCAAAGCAGGACCCAAGAGTCTGGCCCACCCTACGAGCTAGCCAGTAAGGATGTTTGACATACTTTTCGTTTTTTAAAAATTAATTTATCCTTTTCACAATAATTCAACAGTGGTAATTATATATTTAAAGAGAACCAGAAACAAATGAGACACAGTAGGGAAGGTAGAGTTTTCTCCTGACTGGAAAATAGTTATTGTATTTTGGTGAAATAAAGGTCTTAAATTTTCCGTCAAAAGTTGTTTGGCGATTTATAAATTTCTATGTAGTGACAATATAAAAAGTGTCTTTCCGATGTACAAGAACTATGAAGGACATGATTTAGTAAATGTAAGGTACTTTTGAATATGAATAATTTTAAAGTGCACTCTTTGATATTATATCTTAATTTTAAAATCTTGTTATGGACTCCTTCATTCCCTGTCGATACTGCATATTTTGTTTTTGGTATTTTTGTCTTTCGCCCTTAATTTGTTGGCTGCCCCCAGCCAGCTGGCCGGGTGGTCAAGGGGGTTGTGTCTGTACTCTAAACGCCTCAAGCAGTGCGGAATGGTGTGGGCCCTGACAGTGCAGGCGCTTACCATGCACCCAAAGTCCTTTGTGAGTGAGGCAAGCTTGCTGGGAGAGGGTGGGATTCAGGGAGGCCCTGGTTTTCATTTAGGGATAAGGAAGTCTTGAAGAAATGTAATTTGACCACAAGAAGCTTTTGGTGGCTGCGCCTCTTTGGATGAAGTGGGGCAGCCCTCTTCCCGAGAGAAGGGTGGAGAGCGTGATATAAGGGGAAACAGCAGTCAGGGAACCTGAGTTCGTGTCTCTGCCACTATTTACCAGAGCTGTGATGTGGTATAAGTTACTTGAGTCATTAATCCAGCCATTATTTCCTTTATGACAGTAGCCATAGTTACAGAGAAGTTAGATTATGGCTCGCCCCCATGTGCAGTCTTAACAACGACAAGAAAGCTCCATGACAATAGCTTTATCTGTCTGGTCTGGAACACTAGCCTGGGAGCCTGTCACACAGTTGGATTACATGGAAGAAGGAATGGAAGAACGGCCGGTGCAAGGCAGAAGGAATAGGGCTGGGCATCTGACGCCTACTGGCCCTCTGCCCTGGTTTCTAAAATGGGGATTTGAGGGCCTTTTTGGACTATCAGGTTACACCAGTGCTGCTCCTCGAAGTGGGAGGCTCCTCTCAGCCCTGGTGATTCTGCTGTATCCACCTGGAAAGGGGCTGGATTTGCCCTGTAAGATGTAGCCTGCAGCCGTCTGCTCAACTCAGAAAGACCCACTTTAACTTACAGAGACATGGTGTTGCAAAGGTATGTGGAGAATGTCTGATATCCATCGCCCGCTGACCCCCATGGCATTCTTGTAGCAGAAAAGTAGTCCAGCGGTTTTGCCAATTAATGATTTTCAAAGCCTTTTAGAAATAAATCACCAAAACAGAAATAAATCACCAAAACATCTGAGATGTCAGTTGGTTCAAATGAATACATTAAGTTATCATTTCGTAATATCCAACTGTATTATCCCAAAATAAAAACACTGATTTTAAATCTGTATGAAGAAAAATACAATGCACACACACCCAGAGCATGGAAAATTGTTACAGCTCACGCACACATCTGAGATCCTCAGACACAGATGGTATTAGTATTGAAAGGTCACCACAATCATTAGTAGGAGCATTGATCAATGACAGGTCAAACCTCTCTTGGACACTTCTTGGCAATGATAGTGCCAGCACCTTTTGCTTACCCAGGGCTCCGAAGCCTTCCTGAAGTCTGATTTCATCTGAACCTCTCATGGTTCCCCAGGGGAGGCAGAGACAGTTTGGTGGCATGTTCACGGTCACAGATAAGTGGCACCACTGGGCAGAGTAGGCATATTTTCTGGCCCCAACCTTGGAGCTTCTCTCCATTTTCTGCCTTTGGATCTGTAGTATATATTCAATTACTTAAAAACAAAGAAATTAATGTATCATTTCATATACATTTTAAAAACAGAATATCACAAGTAATTTCCTTCCACTACTTGGTAATTATCTGGACTAAGGGACTAACTGCTCGGGACAAATGAGCAGATACTTCAACTAGGGTTCTTGAGCTGAACTGGGAAGAGGAGCTCCTGTGCCTTGCTGCATTGCTTTCTGCTTGGGGAACGGTGGGGTTCTCTTATACCTGCCAAGTGGGCACATGTACTGGCTGCTGTCAGGTCAGCTCCAGGGACTGTCCTGGGGGTGATAGCTGGTGCTTATTGGTTAGCACAGAAGTACTTTGCAAAGGAATTCCCTCCAGTTTCTACTCAATGAGCCTCCTTATGTGGTATCAGTGAGAGCATCATCCAGGGTGAAACTCGAAGGGAACGAAGAGAACGGGGCCCACGGGATGCACATAAAATGCGCACCCACTTTGCAGCTGCTCTGAGCAAGGTGCTGTCCTAAGCCCACATTCCCACAATGGATAGACATTGCCTTCATCTTTTAAGCTTGGTAATGAAGACAAGGGCATGGAAAAAGAAGTTGGTTTTGTTTTTTCTTTTCTTTTTTTTTTCCAGTCAGAAATATCAACTTACAGCCACCTAGCTTCCTGATACTTAAATTGTGAAATGTTGAGTTCACTCTGTCAGCATTTCTAAAATTTATTTTGGGTGAGTTTCCATTTAGGGGAGAAGCTCAAGTGTAGAACACAGTATGGAAATCTGCCATTGAGGAATTAGAATTTCTGGAACAGGCCAGTTGAAAGACTGAGACCTTGTATTAGGTATCTTTGGCTTAAGTTAGCTGGAAGGGCTCTCTTGTAATTGAAAATGGCAAGTTTACATAATTACTTGGGATGACATGTAAAACATGCTCATCCATGTTCTAGGAAGTTCAGAGGCCTGTAGTGGCCTTGTTTCTGCATTCTTGGCTTTTTCTTTATTTCCAGTCTCCTTTGTGTAGCTCCCGTCTTCAACTCTTCACCCCACCCCTTCCCATTTTACAAAACCTTCGAACCATGAATTGACATGAGTGGACCCTTTGAGGGAAGAGACTTTCCACTGGTCTCAGTGCAACTCCGTTCATTTTGAAAAATGCTGAGATATATAAGTGATGTTCCATGAAGCTACACAAATGAGGATACACGTAAAAATAATCCCATTGGAGAGGGTGTTTCTTAGTGATGTAGGCTCTGCTTTTGTGGAGTGGCAGGACCCTGGGAAGGAGGCTTTATTCCTCTAGCTCCGGGGGTCTTTTCCCTTTTTACAGTTCCTACTTCAGACACAGTCAAACGCTGCTGGGCTGCAGGCACTCCCACCTTTCTGTGAGCATTTAAATCACCCTCACGACTCTTCTTTTTATAAAAATTAATTTTATCTTTTTCCATCACTATTCATAACCCCTCTACTCCTTCACCGCTCCTCCCTCCCACCCATCACCACACTTCTTTCTCTTTTCTTCTATTTTGCTCAGTCCCTCCATGCCCCCAACCCCCACCTCCCACCTCCCCATTCTCACTACTCTTTATTGACCGCACTCCTTGTCCATAGCTCTGGACAATATGGACAAGCTATTTGCCAATTGGCAGCTCCTCCTCAACTCTCCTTCCTCTCTCTGTTGGGACAGCATGTGGTTGGGCGCTGCAGTGACGCCTTCGGGTCTGTTTGGGGGCACTGGTGAGAGGGAGTACATGGCGAGATGGGAGGGATGGGTCTGGTTTCGTTCTGCCTCCAACTAGCAACGATGCCTTCTTGACGTTTGGGCCTTTGGGTGCCTCCTCTCTTCCTGTAAATGTTAACCCCCACGGAAGTGAGGGGAATGGAGAAGCTTGTTTCCGAACGATGTGGGGAGAGGGAGGACCACTTCTGCTTTCCACTGGGAAGCTGTCACGCAGAGCAGAACTGCAGCCGAGGCCCGAGGGAGGCCTGAGGGAGGAGGCCGGAGGAAGTGATACTTCCTTCTGCTTCGAGGGCTCCGGTCGTTTGCCTGCAGCCCCACCTTCTTTACCACCAACACTTTTCCCTTAGGGGTCTTTCTGTCACCTCCTGCTCTGTTCATTTTCAGTTTGCCCTTGAGAAAGGGGCAGGAGGCCAGAGGGCGAGGGGCCCTACGTCAATGTAGGGCCTTCTCTGGCAAAGCCCATGGTGGCCATGCTTGAGTTCTCACCAACAGAAAGGTGTACATTTTGAAATTCTCCATCATGGAAACCGTTATGAAACTCTTAAGTAGATGTTTTGAAATCCTTGAATGTTTAGGCAACCTAATAATTTTCTTAATTCTAACTACACTGGTTTTGTGCTATTTTTAACATCACTTAATCTATAGCCTCTGGTTAAATTTTTGGGATCGAACAGTGGCTTTCAGACTTCTTTGACCACAAGCCAAATCACAAAACATATTTGACCTTGTGCCCAAATGCACATTTTTCTGTATGCTAAAAAAAAAGTGTGGAAGAGCCCCTCTTCCTAGGTGGTCAGGGAGTGTGACCAGATCGGTCCTTCTGAGACCTGCTTGGTGAGCTCTGTCCAAATTTAAACACACAGGCAGGCCCAGCAATTCCACAGCTCCAGTCCAAGAGGAAGGTGTATTAAACAAATGCAAATTGAAATACACCTACACAATGAAATAACTTGTAGATATCTTTGAAATCACATTTTAAAATGCTTATTAATATGAAAGATTTTTTTAAAGCTGAACACAAACTGATAAGTAATATATGATACCATTTCTGAAACGAAATATTCATATATGGGACACATAATGTGTAAGCTATGCATGTCAATAATTTTTATCCTAAAGTTTTAATAGTAATTATTTCTGAGGGGTGAATGAATGCTGATTTTTTAATGTACATTTTTTTAAAAAAACAGCATTACTTATATGACTTTAGAACAGCACTATAATGAGCAATGATGTGGAGCCAATGTGAATGCAGAGAACATGTAAGAGCCATCAGGAAACTTGGGGGCAAAAAAGGCCCTGGGGACATTTGTGTGGGTACAGTTGCAAGCAGACCCGCCCCTGGAGGATGTGATGTGCCAGGAGTGTTGTAAATAAGGATATTTTCTTAAAGAAGCACCCGTGTCAGGTATTCAGTTATATTTAGTACTGAGTAGGGCAGACCTTTCTTTATTGAGTAACCCCTGTAAGTCAGGCACAGTGTCAGACGTTCAGGCCCGAGTGTGCCGATGGTGATGGGACTCCTGAAGGCGGCACGGGGTGTGTGAACCCGGCAAGGACCGTGCTGGAAAGGAGCAGATCTAAATGGCCCAGGGGTCGTTCCGGGGCCTGAGAACTCCCTCTGGTGAGGTGGTCAGGAGATGCGGAGGATTCTTGTCTGGAACTAAATGTTGGATGCTGTTGTGTAAACAGAGGAAAATCTCTGGAGCCTTTTTGTGGGAAGCCGATATTTTTTTTGTCATAGCTTCTTGCTTAGACTTTTTCATCATCCAGTATTTATGATGTTGCCAAAGAATGAAGAGACAGTGAGCATCGCTTTTTGCTTTTGAACAGGTGGATGATTAACTGAGGGACCTGTGGGAAATTTCACAGAGATTAATTTGGGGCTAGAAAGTAACACTTACTGCTATTTTACTTGACATCAGAAAGCTTAAGCTTTGCAGTGACTAGTGAGTAGGTACTTGATAACTGCCCTAAATGGTGATGATTCTACCCAAACAGTATCTACATCTCCTTGATCATGGCAACACTGTTGAAGAAATAGGCAGTTTGGAGTTGAGGGCTGTTAAGTTTCTGTAAGGTTAGTATTTTCTACTCGATTTAAAAGGAGAATATGTTGTGAAGCAGCAGTTTGGCATTGGAATTGTGCTTTTTCTGTAAAAATTAGTTTATTAAAAGCATTATCATGCCCTGGCCAGGTGGCTCTGTTGGTTGGAGTGTTGTCCCACACACCAAAAGTTTAAGGGTTCAGTCCCTGGTCAGGGCACATACCTAGGTGGTGGATTCATTTCCTGGTTGCAGCCAGTCCACATATCTCTCTCACATGGTGTTGTCTCTTTCTCTCCCCTCCTTCTTCTCTCTCAAAAATCAATAAAAACTTATCATTGGGTGAGGATTTTTTTTTAAAAGCGTCACCATAATTAGGCAATATGTTGGTCAAAATGATAAAACTAATCAATTAAGAAGGAAATTAACTTGCATAATCAAGTTTAGCACATTTAATGTCTACCATATTTGATGTCTATTAGTAATATTTAATACTATTAATAAATCCATTATTAATTTTATTACTAAAATAATAAGCTAATAATTGGTGATGATTGCTCGTTTTAAATTTGAGAGGAGATAGTAAACATGCTGAAAAGAAAATGAGCTTCCAACTTACATAGGTCTCAGTTCCTATCCAGTGCTTGTGACTTTAGGGAGGTTACTTATCCTCACTATTTATTTATAAAACAATGATAATAATACTCACTCTTTAGGTTTGTATCCAGGCCTAATATATAGTCTCCTAATACTGTTTTTGGAACAGTAGGCACGTAATAAAAGGGAGCTGTTTTTACTGCTGGACTGTGGGCTTCCCTGTCAGAGGGAAGGAACTCTGTTCATTCCTCCCATCAAGAAATATGGAGCCAACCCCAGAACAACACAGTTTGAACTGCGTGGGTCCACTTGTACCCTGATTAACAGTGTTTTTGGTCCGTGGTTAGGAAACCAAGGATAGGGAGGGCCATCTGTGTGCGTTGTTCTGTGTGATTTTATATAAGGGACTTGAGCGTCTGCCAGGGGCCCCAGAACCAGTCCCCTGCAGATACTGAAGGATGGCTGTGGTTAAGTTTTAGAGGATTCAAAAGTTATACGTGGATTTTTGACTGTGCAAAGGTCGGCACTCCTATGCTTCGCACTGTTCAAAGATCAATTGGACTAAGTATGGTAAAATGTTTATATACCGTCAGAGTCTGGGAGAAGTTCCAAGTGTAGTGGAGCAGTCCATCGTGAACCATCCTACCTAGCAGAGGGTGTACTAGAAGCTCAGGAGTCTGCTCAGTTGGACTTCTGATCTGCCTACGAGGTACCAAGACTTTCCAGAGGCTACATGGCTCAGAAGGATCGTCTCTGCATCCAAAGATGCTGAAAGTGGGGGCATAGGGACATAAACCTGGTTTTCACAGAGTGTGATCAGTGCTGACCTGGAGAACAAACTGCTCTGTCCACAGAAGGAAGGTCTGCTGGTCCTAGTGAGGACAAGATCCTGGAGTGGGGTCTGGTAGTGGGGGAAGGAATTCTCCAGTTGGAAGACATAAGGGAAAATGCAAAAGTGAGAAAGAGTCTGGGGATTCCAGAAAGGTGAGGGTTCCCCTGGCCTGGGTTCAAGGGAGGGACCGCATCTTTAAATAATGAGAGGCGTCCGAATGTGCAAAGTGACAGCCAAGTACAGTGATGGTCGCAATCCCTGGCTTCAAATACATTTTCAGGATCGACCTGTGGTGATCAATGGGATCAAATACACACCATAAGAGCTGGTTATGTCTCTCAGGACCGCACTGACTTTGTGAATTGTTTCAGGCTTAATGGATGCCAAATATTATATATATAAATGTTTTACCAATTAAGTTTCATGACTGCTTTTTGGTTTTCAGTTATTTTTAAAGTTTTAAATAAAATAGCCACTCAATGAGGATTTAATCGTAATTTTCCTTAAATTCCTTTCCAAGTAGATAGATACTTTTTCAAGAGTCTAATAGAAAAAAAAATTTTGACTGTTTTGGTGAATGACTCTCCAATGTTACGTTGTTGCTGTAGTTGTAAGTCTTCTACTAAGGTAGTACACTATGCAATCCAACTGAGCACCTGACCTGCCCCTCTGGTGTCTAGTGTCAGCTGCTGGGCTCTTGACATCGACTCTCTACCAATATTAGCATCATAGAATCTTACGGAAGGGAGAGATATTGGTGGTGTGTTTTACACATGGCCCTTAGCAGGAGGCCGCTGTCCCTGGAACACTGGGTCTCACATGTTAGCGTCTGGCCCAGGCGATTCTAATGCAGGAGATGAAGTCGCATTTCGAGAAGCGCTGTGACAGGGATATGCCTGTTGCCCCAAGTGGCTCATTTCATTTTTGGATAGCATGAGTATTAGAAAGCATTTTCTCTCATGCTTCAATATTTTATTTCCATAGTTTCTGCCTGTTGGCTTTAGTTCTGCCCTCTGGCACAGTTTTACACATTGGCAGCCTGCCATCCTTGCATTGACTAACTGCTCATGGTGGCTGTTCTGAGACGTATAGGGCTGCCTGCCCACCCAACACTATTACTCCACCTCTTTCCTAACAGATTATTTCAGGACCCATTGTCTCCCCTGAAGTTGCAGCAGGGGTCTCCCCATCCCCGTCTATCGGTGGCCCTGACTGGTCAAAGGCTCCTGTCCTTTCCAGTGACTGTTTCATGAATGGGTGGCTATACTTTGGTTTGGACAGTATTCAGTAAAGCAAAGTCATGTTCCAAAGATTATCCAAAGATATGACAGGAAAGGAATGGGGGAGGAAGGAGAAAAGGAAAGTTAGGAGTAAATGAAGGATAAAGAAACAAAAAAACCCAGCCCCGGCTAGTGTGGCTCAGTGAATTGAATACTGGCCTACAAACCAAAGGGTTGCTGGTTTGATTCCCCGTCAGGCACATGCCTGGGTTTCAGGCCAGGTCTCTGGTGGGGGCACGCATGAGAGGCAACCACACATGGATGTTTCTCTCCCTCTCTTTCTCCCACCCTTTCCCTCTGTCTAAAAATAAATAAAATCTTCAAAAAAAGAAAAAGAAAAAAAAACCTTCATGTGAGAGTGAAGTTAGAGGGGAAATACTGTAAGTTGTGTTAATTACTCATATGTAATGTGCATGGTGTGTGGCTGTCCACTCTGCGTTTCTTCTAGTCACACCGACTGCTGTGTGGCACTAATGCTGATAATTGAGCTTCTTTGACCATAATTTACTTTTAAAACAAATATTTATTGAGTGTTGTGTGTTAGGCATTGTAGTGAGTACTTGGGGAGCAACATAAACATTGTGAAGTGTGAGTTTCCTTCCCTAGAAGAGTTAATTGTACTCTGATTTCTCTGGGCTGCTCACAGAAGGCTGACAAATTAATTTGCTGTGGTTGTGGGTGGGACAATGATCTTCTTGCTCTGGAGATCCCTGGGCACCTAAATCAATGCACAGAAACCATCTCGGGTGAGAAGGAACACAGTGTGTAAGGTGGTGAGGTCACAGGAAATGGAGTTAATTGTATTCCTGTTCAAATTCCCGTTCTGTCCCATCCTAGCAATGGAACAAGGTGTCTTGGGGTCCAGTATGCAAACCTCAAAGTTTGGTTGTGAGGGTTCCAGGATGCAGTGGGTTCAGAGCTACCAACACGTCGTGTACTTAGCTAGTGGTAGTCATTGTTATTGTTATTATTGAAAGAAAGTTGCTTAGGATAGCTACTATTTGAAAAAACAGAAAATAACAACTGTTGGTGAGAATGTGGAGAAACTGAAGCCCTTATACAGTGCTACTGGGAATGCAGGCTGGTGCAGCTGCTATGGAAAATGGTATGGCTGTTCCTCAAAAAAACAAAACAAGGAATTACCGTGCGATCCAGCAGTTCCATTCCTGGGAGTGTATCCCAAAGACTTGAAAGCAGAGTCTCAGAGAGGCATTTGCACACTGATGTTCATAGCAGTGTTATTTACCTTAGCAAAGGGGAGTAAGCAACTCAGGTGTCTATCAGTGGGTGAATGATAAATAAAATGTGGTGTTCCCATACAGTGAAAGAGTATTCAGCCTCAAAAAGGAAGGAAATTCTGATCCATGCTAAAATATGGATGAACCTTCAGAACAATGTGTTAAAGGAACTAAGCCAGTCACAAAATGACGAATACTGCCCTGGCTGGTGCAGCTCAGTGGATTGAGCGTGAGCCTGTGAACCACCCGATCGCGGTTCGATTCCCAGTCAGGGCACATGCCTGGGTTGCAGGCCAGTTCCCAGCAGGGGACTCACAAGAGGCAACCATACATTGATGTTTCTCTCCTTCTCTCCTTCCCTTCCCCTCTAAAGATAAATAAATAAAGTCTTTAAAAATTGACGAATACTGTGTGATTCCACTTACGTGATGTGCTCAGAGTGGTCACATTCATAGGGGACAGAAAGTAGATTGGTGGTTGTCAAGGACGGGGGGAGGGGAAAGGGGAATTACTGTTCAATGGGTGTAAAGTTTTAGTTTTGCAAGATGAAAAGAGTTCTGGAGATGGAGGGTAGTGATGGTCACACAAGAATGCGAATGCTCGTTGACACTGAATCACACACTTAAAATAGTTTAAATGTAAATTTTATGTGCTTTCTTCACAGTTTTTAAAATGATTTTTAAAGGTTGCTTGAGAAGCAGAAATATGAACAAACAGATGAGGGTGGTCTAGAAGATGTTTCACCGAGTTTGGTAAATTCGCCTCATTCTCACTGGGGATTTGTCCACCAAGCTGACTGGCGCTCACTTTTTTGAGGGGGAGGGGGCAGAGTATTTAATTCTGAATCATTTACTACAGGGCCATGTGCATGGCTGGCTGACAAGATACTGAAATGACTGTGGAGTGTATGTGTATGAGAGAGAGAATGTGATCGTTGAGAATTTTAAAGGCAGAATTGTGGATTAGAGCAGAAGGAGGAGCTTTCTAACTTAGAAAACTGCCTGCTTGAGACCTTTAGAGGTTTGCAAGCACTAAGTGAATCTCCAACGGGACATTTTAGAAACAGTTGAACCAAATGGCTCTGAAAGATGCTTTTTGACTTGAAAACTCCATTATTTCTAGCCATGTACTCACCAATTCTAAATTACAGAATTGGAAAGAATATTTTGGCGTCAAAGGAGAGTTTTTAAGAGTTTTCCCAGTACTGGAGTGGTTTTTTTTTCTTTCTTTTAAGTATAACATACACATGGCAATGTACAGAAAACAGACAAGTCTAGCTCAAAGCAAACCACCATGTAACCACCCTCAGATCAAAGAGCAGGGCAGTGGCCCTGTCCAGTGTGGCTCAGTTGGTCGGAGTGTCATCTGTAAACCCCAAAGTTCGAGGGTTTGATTCCTAGTCAGGGCATAGGCCTAGGTTGCAGGCTCAGTCGCTGGTTGGGGTGTGTGTGAGGCAACTGATTGATGTTTTCCTCTCTCTCTTCCTCCCTGCCTCCCTTCCCCTCTCTCTAAAGCCAATATACATGTCCTAGGATGATGATTTAATTTAAAAAAGCCGAGTGGTGCTCGCCCCCACCATCTGTCTCCCTGGGCAGTGTCGCCCCAAACAAGACTCTCTCTCCTCAGAGGTCTCCGCTATCCTGCTTCTAGTTTTCGTTTGGTTTCCAGTGTTGGCTTTTTAAGAATAAAGTGAAAGAGATTGAAAAGCGGCACAAAGCCATTGGCTGGGCAGATCCACAGGATTTCAAGCTGTGGGTTTGGCTGGCACAGGCATCTGCCTGTGTGTTGAGTTACTGCAGTGCAGTCAGAGAGCAGGTCGTTGTCCTGTTTTACACCCCGGTATTTGGTTGCTCAAATTCTCACAGGTGAGTTTGATGAGAGCCTTATGCAAATACTTTTTTATTCAATGATTAGTTAATAAAATTAGATGGCACTAGCCATGTATAGCTTGTTTTTTTACCCATCTCTGCATAGCTAAGTGTATTTGTAAATGCGGGTGTGATAAGAATGGTTTCCAGGGACCCACATGTAGTCAAACATCCTGCTGTAGAACAGAGAACCAGTCTGTGGACAGACATCTGAAAGCACCGACTGGTTCTGTGCATTCAGTTACAATATTCCTCAGTAAAGGAGGGCTCATTTTTGGATGTGAAGGAACACAGCATCCTTACTACTGACTGTTTGTTCTGCCACGTAGTTTTGACATGTATTTTTGCTGAGGGTCCGAGGGGACCATGGTTTGACCTGTGGAGTTTATTAATCAGTGAAGTAATGCTTCATTTATTCATCATTCAGAAAACATTTCTTGGATCCTCACTGGTCATGAATATGCATGAATAGGACTTGCAGTCCCGTTCGTTAGCTCTCAATAGCAGAATTGTTCCATATATACTCGGGAAGTTCAAGTATTTGAAAAACTGAAATGAGGAGTAGAAATTTCATTTCCATATGAAATATAAAGAACACACACAGGCAGCAGACTACCAGGTGCTGTCTTCCTGTGAAAGGGTTACAGTTGCGATTCAGATCAAGGTCAGGACTAACCAGGAGTTAACGTGGAGCCTACAGTTGGACTGCCCGCAGCCTGCAGCCCCAGTTGAGTTTTCCTCTGGCCACAGTTTCTGATGCGTTTCTACGTTTTCACTGCTTACCTATTGGCAGCCACTGGGGGCTACAGAAGATTTGAACAAGGAATGAATCCGGGGAATAAGAGAAGAGAAGATTAGACCAAGGACACTGACCACAGCAGAGTCATTTTCAAAGATGTGCATTTCTCAGTTGAGAATAAGAAAGAAAAGATGGGAAACAATGCAGCTGGATTCCTTATTTATCCATTAGTAAGGACAGAGTAGCTTGTGACGGATGTGTGGCTCCGGGCTGAACTTTGGGGTGTCTGTGGAGCCGTGGAAGGCCAGAGTTACTAATGAAGAGTCAGGAACGTGGCTCAGAGCTGTGCTCTGTCACGTACTAGCCATGGTGGGGCAGAGGGGTGGTGGCGGTGGTGAGGGGGTAGATGAAGTTCCTTAAGTGCCAGGCCTCATTTTCCTAATCCATAGGTTGCAATAATAACGTGCTTGTCTCACATCTTATAGGGTTGTTGCAAGGATTAAGTGAGGGAAAATTCCTGAGAGCTCTTGGAGAAACTCATGACACAGTTTGGACTGTTGTTTTGGATGCAGCTGTGGCACCCCTAGTCTTTTCTTGGTGTGGGAGGGTCCCTGCCCACTCCTGCAACGGTGGTGCCCCCCGGACTGTTTTGAATGGATTCACTCACATCTCACCCCGAGTCCTAGGTAACACTGAACCTTGGTGTACACATCAGATGCAAATTTATTGTTTTTTGAAATGTTGAAAGAGGCAAGGGGAATACATTTTCTGTTATTAGTAGGAAGTCCTTAAGTGTGAGATATAAAGCAGTTTTTTAAAATAAAAATTAGTTTTGTAGATAAAGAAACAGTGAATGAGAACCTTGCCTAATTTGGTAGAGGTGTGCCTCCAGGTTCCCTCACTTTCATGTAAATGTCCCCACCCCCTGCAGTGAAATCCTTGCTATTTGCTGAGTGGGCTGGAGAACCAGGCACTGACTAGAGAGCTGACTGGCGATCCATGCTTATCCTCCGATTGACCTTACAACAGTCTTGGCCTATTTCCCTAACCAAGGATATGAGGAGCTAACGTTAGTACAGTAGAGTTTTGATTCATGTGACGCTTATTATGTCATGTAAATGAAAATTCAGATTGTAGATTCAGGAAAGTAAAGTTTTGTCCATTCTGTCTTAACAGGTATTCTCCCCTCCCCAGTAATCAATTGCACGTTGCTTGAAGTCTTACCGCATTAAAAGCACCTTCAGACCAGGAACTAGCTTTTCAGATGCAGAGCAGACATTTGATTAGACCTGAGGTGTTTACTGGGGACTTGAGTGCACCCCGAGTCCCAGTGACAGCCCGACCGGCAGTCCCCTCTGTCTCGCTCTTGTGTTTGCCTTCTCCACCTTGGCTTCTCCCCTAGTGTAATGGAAAACCTGCTACTTTATATTTACCCTCAAAATACGTCAAAATTGATGTAGTACTCTAAAACACCAGAATAACTTTTTAAGATTAGTAAACAATTTTTCCACAGGAAAAGAGCAACACAAGTTTAAATGACAGTACATTTGATTTTAAGAAACAACTGTTTTTTTTTGTTTTTTATCAACTTAAAATATTACTGTGCAATCCTATAATTTTAAATACATATGTAGATTTATTTAACCACCATCACAATAAGGATGCAGAAGAATTCTGTCACTGCCCCCCCACCCCCCGCCAAAAAAAACCAACTCCCCGCCCTCTGGCAACCACAGAGCTGGTCCCTGTCCCTCTAGTTTTGTCTTTTCTGGAATGTAATATAAATCAAATCATACTTTATGTGATCTTTTTAAAAATATGGTTTTATTGATATATAATTCACATACCATATAATTCACTCATTTAAAGTATAAAATCTACTGGTTTTCAGTACATTCACAGAACTGTGCAACGTTCACTAAAGTGGATTTGAGAACATTCTCATCCCCCCGAAGAAACCCTGCACCTGTGAGCAGCCCCTCCCCATCTCTCCCGGCCCCGCACCCGTTGCCCAAGGCAGCCACTAGGCTACTTTCTGTCTATAGATTCCAAGCAACTGTTTTTAATGATATTTTGTGCATGGCTTTTGATGTGCCCCAGCACATCAAAAATTGTTTCCAGTTTTGTTGATTGAATTTTGCGGATGAGGGGTAGTTTATAATGCAGTTTCTATGAAGCTTAATATTGTTGGGGGTACTGTTGTTTATCAGGAAGGATACTCAAAGTGAGTGATTTTTTTCCTTTTAGATCTTATACTTTAAACAATAAAATAAAGGTCCTCTTCCCGAGGACCTCCTGAAGGGCAGAGTCAGTCACACTGGAATGAAAGTTATTTGGGAGGGAATCCTAGAAAGCTGAGTTTTACTCTGAGGGTAAACCATGGGCATTTTGTCCTGCTGCATTCTGCTGCCCAGGGTGATGGCTGTGCCCTTGACTCCCGGGTCTGCTTTGGGGAGTGTTCTGTGTGAGCCCCAGCTCCCCCACCTAGAGAAGGGACATGATCATAGCTTCGCATGGGCTCTCCCAAGCACCAAGTGAAATGTGATCATTTGAGCCAGCGCTGCTTAGTAAATCTCTTCTTTGTGAGAGGCAGCGTCATGTGGGGACAATAGACAGAGGACCCAGTCACGTGACCTGGCTCCACATTTGGAGGTATGAATTCCCACTCTTGGAGATATAATCTTGAGCAAGTCACATCACTTCTTGTAGTGTCCCTGTGGCATCTGTTACATGACAATGAATAACAAGTCTTTTTGAAGTTTAGCTGGGATTATTTACGTGGACATACTTAAAACATAATAGAAGCTTAACAAGTATTTAATATTTGTTTTCCTTTTTGCTAGAGGAATAATCTTTTGGCTATCATAGTCTCTAGGGAGTTTATTCTTTGCAACTACATGAAAATAACTGAAAAGATTTAGCAAAGGCTATGGTAGTCTGACCTTAGATGCATACTTGGACTTGATCTGGCCCCACATTTTGAAATTCTTGTTAAAGCTTAGAAGCAGAGCGTGTTGCTAAAAGGGAGAGAATGTTTGGATGAACCACAGACAAAGGAGAAAGAAACCCATACCATGATGACCGAAGTTTTCTGTGCCTTGCCTTGTCTCTGAAGGGAGCTAAAGAAACTTCCTGGCTCTTAGGGCTTCAAATCCAGACAGTCTTACAGAAGACTGGTTAATGATGAGCCCCGGGATCCAATCTGAAATCATTTTTTTTAGACTAAAGACTGATGTATGAAGACCAAGAAGGAAAAGGAGCAGGGAATAATTAGTTTTGGCACAGGAGAGGAAGCTAATTTCTTTCTTAATTGGGAGAATTTATAATGATGCCACCACAGTTACTTGTTTCACTCTTATATCAGCCAATATAGCCTTTCACAGAGAATACAATAAAAATAGCGATCGTTTACTGAGTGTGTGTCCTCTGTTAGGTGACCACTTTAGTACAAGGTGTGTTATCGATATTTTTGTTATTGATAAAGAAAACCAGAGCTCAGATAGTAAATAATTGGCTCCTTTAGCTACTAAGTAAATGGAATCTGAGCCAGCTTGACTCCCAAGCTGATATGTTTTATTTAACTTAAAAGGTTATTTTAAAAAATCAGTTTATAATATGGGGAAGGCAAGGCCCTTGATTTTAGTTTACCAACTTGACTTTATACGTTAGCTTAAACGCAAACAGGAAAATAATGGTTGCTCCTGAGAGACTAGTAACAAATATGATGCAGCAAACATTTCTTGAGCACACATGTATGTCATTCATTGTTCTAATCACTTGCTAAGTTTTCACTCATTTAATCCTCACAATAACCTTATGAAATTGGTACAATTATCATCCCTGTTTTGCAGATAAATAAAGATTAATTAGCTTGCCCAGTGTCATGCCACTCGCTCTGTGAGGTAGAGCTGGAACTTGAACCCAGCAAGTCTGGCTTTCCAGCCTGGCTCTCCAGCTGCATGAAACTAATGTGCTGTCACTCTGTCTAAAGGGACGCAAAAGCCCGGGAGACAAAACCAGTCACAGTGGCCATATTGTGGCAGAGTCCCCGATTCTGATAATTTGATGTTATTTTTACTATGATCACAACTCGAAGAGGTGAAAAGGAAAAAATTTCTTTGAAATTGCACTGCAAATTTAAACATTCAATCAAGAGTTTAAAGAACGATCATTAAGCCAGTTGAATTTATCTGCATTCACTCCAGCAGGTAACACAGTGTATATCAGTTATTGTTGTCACCATTCAGGGAAAGAATAATTTTTCTCTTCTGGCAAAGTAAATAAGATGTTGTATAGCTAAAACTGAATTGTGATAGGATTAAGCTTTTTCTTCAGTGTGCACCTCACATTTCTCTTGTGCTAAACACATATCTAGTTGGTGTCTTTCCATTAAATACTATCTGTTTGATGTCTTATACTCTCTCGTCTCTACCTTAAAATGCGGCTACAAAATCTGGGATTTGAAAAGTTGTTAAAATTGTAAAGAACAGCCCTGGCTGGTACACCCCTCACACTACACATATATATATGTAGCTCAGTGGATTGAGCTCAGGCCAGTGAAGCAAAGGATCACAGTTCGATTCCCAGTCAGGGCACATGCCTGGGTTGGCGGCCAGTTCCCAGAAGGGGACACACGAGAGGCAACCATACATTGATATTTCTCTCCCTCTCTCCTTCCCTTCCCCTCTCTCTGAAAATAAATAAATAAATAAAATATTTTTAAAAAAAGATTGGAAAGAACAGATGACCAATGCAGTCAGGCAGGCAAGTTCACTTCTCCTGCTGGCTCTCGAGGCCCTGCATCTGGATGCCTGAGATAAACCAGTCTGGTCCCCAGGAAGTGGCGTCAGCTCGGCAGGAGCCTGGCCCAGCCCCTGGACACTCCATGATTGCTTGTTTCCTGCATGGTGTATATGGCTAGTCCCATTTCTGAATGACAACTTTCTAAAAAGAACTGAAAAGAAAAGTGCATAAGATTTTGACTTTTCCTTTAGAAGGAAAATGTGTTAGGATCACCTCCCTTTTGTTACTGGAGTGTCAGGTGACTCTTGTAGCATAACTCCATTTTTTTCTGACCTTGACAAAGTCATTGTAAATGGAAGTGTTTTGACATGACTTTAACATAAAAGGAGCTGTTTAATCTCAGTGTCAATCTTTGCGCTCATTCCTGGGCTCATGAAGGGCCCTTTTCTGGGGCACCTTGTGTCCTGAGTCCACTTCTGGTGATTTCCCTGGACTGAGTCCCCAAATGTGGCAGCTGGAGGCTGGGCTTCAGGCAGAGGTGGGATGTCACTCTTGCTTTCTGTAGGGCTTTCTTTTCAGTTTAACACTGATTTTTAAAACATTGATTCTGGACTAGGGCCACTGTCTGGACATTCTCCCACATCTGTGTGGGTTTTCTACAAATGAAAATAGGTATCCTGTTTTCCTGCCACATCCCAAAGATGTGCCAGTGAGGTAATCTATGGTTCTCCGTGGTCCCCGTCTGAGTGAGCGAGGGTGTGAGTGGTCCTGCGATGGAAGGGCCTCCTGTGCAGTGTGAGACCCGTCTTGCACTCTGAGCTGCCGGGATTGGTTGCAGCCACTGTAACCCTGACTTGGGATCACTGCGTTGGAAAATCATATCTTACTTGTTTTTAATTCATCTTTCTTAAATGTATGTATAGCTGACATTCATTTTAATGTTTAGCATTGGAAGTGTTTGGAGTCTTTATTTAGAAATTGGAGGTGTTTTTGTGACCAGAAATAGGCTGTAGGAACTTAACTCTTGTTTTTATCAATTAACCTAGGGTAAAATTGCTTTCATTACATGTCATCTTGGTTAAAGGCACAGTTTCCAAGATCTCTTAACAACATTGAGTGAGGACTTAGTGTGTATATATACACACACACACTCACGCTCACACACACATATATATGTGAATGAGAAGGTCTTCATAGCAGAGCAGAAAAAAGAGAGGAGCCCTTTTTTGAAGTATTTATTTTAAGTCTTTAAGAACAAAGTGAGCCTAGTGGGGAACAATGAAAATTGTTAAGGCTTCTGTATGCAAGACTTTCAGAGTGAAGCTGAAGATGAGCTCATCCTCAACAAGGGAAGAATAACGAACTGAATGACTTCTGATGTTTTTGACCACCTAAGTTGCGTGCAATGAGCAGGTTGGACTTTTTCTGCCTTTCCAAGTTTTTTACCTTTAAGATCAGAGGTTAAATATTTTCTAGAAAGTTGTTCTTCATTGTGAGCACTTTATAATATCTGGGTTTATGGAAATTCTAATCTGAATACGTTGGGGCTCATTGAGACTCTCCTGTTTGTTTTCTCTTTGTGATTAGTCTGACTGTTGTGTACCTATCTAGAATCTCAAGTGTTTTATCCTTTCTGTGGGTCTTGAGTTTTTAAACATGAAGTAGCACTGTTTTAATAATCGTGAAAATATTTGTCCTCTGAGACATGGTCGCAAACAATAAGGTAGAGTGATTCATGAAGTAAAGGAAAACAATAGTGTTGTAATTGATAAATCTGCCGTATGAGTACATTATGCTTTTCATAAACTACACCCCAAAGCGAATACTTTGTAAATGTTACTGTTTTCTTTATGGCTATAATGTAACCAAATTCAAAAATAAATAGTTTCCATCTCTTTCTCTCAAGTCATGGAACAAAATTAAAGTTCACAGAAGCAATAATGTGATATGAAAGTCAACTTTGCTACACACCAGCAAATGCATTCGCAATTACGGGTTCTATTTATTAATCAGAGCTTTTCTTTCTTTTTTTATTATTTTCTTCCTGAGTGCTGTTGTTCGTTTTGAGTTCAGATATGGGGTTAGGTCAGCAGTGGATCATTCCCATCCCCGCTCTTGAATCAGGGCAGGAATTGCACTGCTGCATGGGGTGATTACTGTGGCAGTTAACCAGCAGGGAGCCTGGAGCATTTCCACTGCTATGATTTAACTCTTGATGTGGCATTCAGTACTTTATAAGCTTCTCAATTCTATTGCACTTGACTTTCTCTTTCAAAAGTGGGTGGAGTTGTAGTGCAGGGATTTTCTAGTGGTTTTTCAACCCTGGCTGCTCATTGGAATCAGTGGGGAGCATTTAAACTACCCCACACCCAAGCTGTACCCCAACCAATTAAATGGAAATGGGGGACTTGGGTACCAGTACTTTTTAGAGCTCTCCCTGAGATTATGCTTGTGTACTGAAGTTGAGAACCATTTCAGTAGAACTGACACAGAATCTTTGGTCTAGTATAAGACAACCTTCAGAATGAGGATGGTCCTGTTCATATCAATGCATTAGGCTGACATGCCCAAATTAGCTACCTAGCTAGAAAAGTTACCTCAAAGTACCCACCCCCCTCCCCTTGAGGAAAGATGACCACATGGGTACCAATTAGGAGGGTGGATGGTTTCCTGCAATTAGAGTGCTTGCTTGTCTTAATCTCCCTATGCACTTGAGAAACATTTGGAATAGGAGAGGGACACGCCATCTGTTGAGGCAGCCTCACTCACCAAAACAGCATTGTTTTGGCTGTGTTGTGAGCCACTTGGGGGGTACACAGCTTCTCGAGCTCAGAGACTCTACATGCAAGCCTGGCATATCTCTCATGTGCAAGCAGACCTGGACACGCTCCAGCAATACCTAGGGTTGCCCATTTGTCTTGACTTCTGTGGTGCGACTCATGGGAGAGGAAGGAGTTTGCAGTAGGAAACAATGAAGTAGCATAGTTCCCTCATAACTCATCGTTCAGTGGGTTGTTTCTTTTTACGTACAAGAGGTTGACTGATATGCTCAGGAATAGGGCAACTGTTTCGTCAGAGGGCTGGGATGGTGGGTCTGCCCAGGGAATTCTGCCCAGAGCTGCTCTTTCACCATTTGTTAGGATCCTTATCGGGATTTGTTGTGAAAGAGTATGTGAGGGTGCTTTTTAAAAAAATAGGAAAGAAATGAATTGAACCCCCATTCAAACTCCAGCTGACTCAGGAGTAACCCCTCCTACCTATGGGAGAAGAAACAGCACTGAAGAAACCAGTAACCCTGTCCAAGAGGCATTTTCCTCGTCCTGCATCGTTCCTGGTGGTTCGGTGAGCCATCACTCTCCATTAAAAAAAAATGACAATACTAACATGCTGGTGAGGATGTGGGGAGACAGCTACAGCAGGAAACCCTTTAGCGGTTCCTGATAAAATTTCAGCATCCATCTACCTCACCACCAAGCAGGTCCACTCCTAGGCATTTATGGGAAGGAACGAAGGGGACGGAAGGAAGGAAGGAAGGAAGGAAGGAAGGGAGGGAGGGAGGGAGGGAGGAAGGAAGGAAGGAAGGAAGGAAAGATATATCCACAAAAATATGTGTACCATGTTGTATATAGTTGCTTTTTTCATATTATAGTTTTTAAAAACCCTAGAAATGTCTCAAATATTCATTATCAAAAGAGTAATTTAAGAAATTTGGGTGCTGTATTCATCAAATGGGATTTAGCACAGACAAAAAAAGATACTCATACATGCAACAATGTTTAAGTCCCAAAGCACTATATTAAGCAAAATAACTCAGACAGTAAAAATACATACCATATGATTTCATCTGTATGAAGTTCAAGAACAGTGATCACAGGGAGGGAGTAACATAGAAAGGGACACAAAGGTATTGTTGAGGTGACAGGAATATTCTGTATCTTGTTTTGGAAGGTGGGAGTGTGGGTGCAGATGTAAGAGGTCTGCCCAGAAAGTATCCAGGCATATAATATGAAAAATAGAGACATTTACTGAAGGAGATACAAGATACAAGAAACATCGTACATAGGACAGTGACACCTCACTCCCCTTCAAAGTAGGGACCTTCAGACCTCACACAGTTCTCCCAATCACCATTAGCTGTCCTGTCATATTTTCCTGAATCTCATTAATGGTCTGAAATCTCTTCCCCTTCAAAGGTGATTTGAGTATTGGAAAAGCCGTAAGTCACAGGGCATGAAATCTGGGCTGTAGAGGGGCTGAGTCACTTGGGTGATTTGATGTTCCACCAAAAAATTTTGCATGAGATGTGATGCATGAGCAGACACGTTGTCATGATGCAGCTTTCAATCACTGGTTGCCCATGGCTGCAGCCTTCTGAATCATCCAAATAGTTTCCGTGGAGGAATGTTCAAGCTTAATGCAAAATTCGATGCAGATTTGTTGCTCTACTCAGTAATTTTGAATGTGATGGCCACAAGTACACAGGCTCACTCAGTGGCATCTACCACCCCCACTGACTAGTACAGTGCAGTCATCATTGTTCACACACGTGCATTCTAGTCCACTCTCCTTAGCTGCCAGGTTATATCCCTGTTGCACAAACCTTTCCATTATATTAACAACAGCTGGACTTTTCCCAGACCGACATCATATATCAAAATTGACCTCACATAGCATTTAAGAGCTGTGTATTTCACTATATATACATTTCTGTGGTGGTTAATCAAAATTTATTTTTCTTGTTTTTTTCTAAATTGTGGTAAAATATACATAGCATGACACTTACCATCTTGACTGTTTTTAAGTGTATTGTGTCATTAAGTATTGAGCTGGACAAAAAGTTTGCTTGTATTTTTCAGTAAGGTCATTCTAGTAGTGTTTAGTTATCTTTAACCTCACTCAAAACAATTTTGTTAGTTGTCATGTCTGCGTGTATTTTTTTAAAAATTACCAAAATTGGTGAATTTTTGTGTAGCCATTTTAATATTGAAGATAAAAGAAAATAAGCAATGTTTTCAGCGTATTACACTTTGTTGTTTCAAGAAAGGTTAAAATGCCACCAAAATGCAAAAAAAGATTTGCGCAGTGTATGGAGAAGGTCCTGCGACTGATTGGACGTGTCAAAAGTGGTTTGTGAAGTTTTGTGCTGGAATTTTCTCACTGGACGATGCTCCACAGTCAGGTAGACCAATTGAAGCTGATAGTGATCAAATCAAGACATTAATTGAGTACAGTCAATGTTATACCATGGGTGAGATAGCCAACATACTCAAAATATCCAAATCTGCAAAGTTATTGGTGAAAAAGAAAAATGTGTCCTTTATTTTATAGCAGAAAAACCCCTAAGTGGACTTTTTTTTTGCCAACCCAATACACTCACGTTGTTCTGCAGCCATCACTAGCGTTCATGCCCAGAACACTGCATATAAATTTTACCTCAGTAAGAAAACCAAACTAAACAATAAGGTCGTATTTAATGTCCAATGAGGCTGTGAGTGGGGTGTTAACCTTGTATATACATGAGGTCAACCATGACTGATGTTCAGGGACGTCAGCTTTTCCCCATGGCCCCAAAGTGTGTCACACACACCTCTGTTGGCGCACCTGTCACGTCTCAGCAGCGCTTGCACTGATCTGCCTGGTCCTCCCACTGTGCCCTGACCTCCTGAGGGCAAAGATGACACTGCTCGTCTTGTTTCCTGGGCATCCATGAAAGGCCTTCACGTGTGCTGCACACCAGGTGGCCCCCATGTCAGAACTTGGCTTGGTACACTTTCCAAGGTTTCCTTGAAGGAAATGTGTCTATATTTTCAGAATTGTATCTGTAAAATGGTTAAAGAAACTATGTGAGAACCCTGAAATAGGAAACGTTTAGCATGACTTCCTAGAACCATTTGCTTCTATTTAACATGTGTGCTTTGTCTCTTTTCTTTCTCCTTGCTGGAGTCGGTGATTGGATTCCCACTGCCCGCTCTGTGACTTAGGCACCTCCCTCCCTCCTGTGCCCTGTGGTTTCCTGTCCTGCCTTCAAATTTTTTATCTAAACAACACCAAAGGGCCTGGATGACCACTGCAAATATTTCATTCTCCTAGCAGCTCAGAAGAGTTGAAACTAAAACTTCACGCTTTTCTTCTTCAGAAACCCCACAACTCCAAGTAAGGAGGATGCTGAAACAGCAGGTGGGATTATTAGGTGTTGCTGTTTATGGACGTGGCCATGTTGCTTTTTAGCTGGCCCACAAACATTCCAAGGGCAGCCCCTTCCTCCTCTCCTAAGCCTGAAAGCCAAAAATAGAGTTATGTGTGATAAGGCCTTCCATTTCCAGACAGCTAAACAATTTGTACATTCTTGTTCAGACATAGTTTTCAATATGTGCTCAGCATTTCATCCTTGGCCTCTAATTTTATGCATTTTCTTAAAATAAGGCTAACAGCTTACATTTTTTTAAAAAGTGTTTTGCTTATAGCTAAAGAGTCCCTGCTTTCAGCTTCCCGTGTGATTTCCATTTTGTTCAGTTGAATTCGGCTCGTGGCATCTCTGCTTTTCATACCATTTATATCAACATCTTGGTCTTTTGGCTTTCTTCTGCTGGGTGTTTAAAATCCCAAGTTTAAAATACGATGAATTGCTCGGGTAACTGCACCAACTCTCCCCCTACACTGATTAAGACACTGCTGCGGCTGACTGAGCTTAGCCGGGCAGGCAGCACCGCCATGCCGTAGGTGGAGACGGGAATTTGCTGCTTGATGGAAAAAATTCTGAACTGGGTGCAGGAAAGGATGTTTAAAGATGTCAACATATTTTTGTAAAAGTCGAACGTGCAAAAGTGAAGACGGCTTACAATTTAAAGACATATTGTACAGATGGGAAACTCATTCATTTGTTCATGAGCAGATAGACATTGAGGGTCTAGTAAGTGCCGGATGTGGTTCTAGGTGCTCTAGAGACAGTGAGTGCATGCCTTGCCAGTGGGGAAAAGGGGCACTGGAGTAATAAATACCTTTGGGTTGGGTGAAGGGTGGAAAATAAGACCGAGTAATGGGGGTATGGGGTGTGTGAGTGATGGGGGATGCTGTCCTTTGGCTCGGTTGGGGCGGGGGTGGTGGGTTCTCTTAGCCCTGATCTGAATGATATGGAAGATGAGGACAGGGAGAGGACCTAGGCACAGGGACAGCAAGTACAATGGTGTTGAGGTGGCAGTGAGCTTGGGTGTCTGCAGAGAAGAAAGAAGTTCCCTGTGCTGCAGCCGGAGGGAGAGAGGGCCTGGGGAAGTCAAGCAGAGGGCTCGCTCCCACCTTCTCCAAGGCTCTGAAGGCCTTGGTAAGGAACTTAAATTTTATTCTAAATTCTGAGGAAAGCTGTGGGAGGGCCTTAATCAGTAAATGGAGATTCGAGATGTAGGGAACATGGGGCAGATAGGGTTGCCAGAATCAGCATATAAAAATGGAGGATGCTAGTAGGTTAAATGTAAACTTCAGGTAAGCAATGAATAATTTCTTAGTATAAGTATGTCTCATGCAATATTGGGAAAACGCCTATACTAAAAAGTGATGTGCTGTTTATGTGAAACTCCAGCGTCACTGGGTGCCCTGTATTTTATGTGCCAGTTGGGGCTCCCCTGCAGCAGGTTGTGATGGTGGAGCTCAGGGTGGGTTAGACAGGGGACGGGTTGTTCACGTCAGCTGAAAGGTCTTGACAATGAAGTGGATTCGGGGAGTGAGAAAAAGAGAGACCAAGGAACCGAGGGTACCTTTAGTGAAATGGAGGAGATAGGAGGAGTGGGTCCGGTGTGTTGGGAGGAGGACAAGCCCTATTTAAGGGTGTGGTAGACGTGACTTGGAGATGTAGACGTTGGATTCTGAGTGAGCTGGAAGTCATGGTTTGTTCACCATCCATTCCCATTCCGTCCAGCCTTCTCCTCCACCCCCACCCCCATTTAGTGCTTCTCTGCTCAGGCAGAAGCCATTCAGAAGACAATGTGACTGGGACAAGCTACTTCCTAAATGAACATTTAAACCCCAGCCAGACTGCTGTTGAGAGAAATGGTGGGACAAATTAAATGTACTTCCTGGAAATTGAACTAAAGACCTTAGTTCTGTTTCATTGTGTGACAGACTTCTGTGTGCCTCTTTTGCACTGTACCTTTAAGGACACATTGGCAGGCATAATGAAACACAACAGTTTTTAAACACAGGGTGATTAAGTGGACCGTTGAGGACAGGCAGAATCAACCAGGCTCATGGTGTTTTAGTCCTGACATTCACAAAGTCCAGTATTGCAGTCAGGCCTTACCATGTCTACGCTTAAATGTTTTCTTAAATTTTAGCCCAAATAAGAAATTCTTTCCTTACAAGGAAAAAGCAAGAGCATATAGATATATAAGCACATAAGCCTTTGTGTAAAAAGTTTATTCATCTTGACTTTGTTGTATGGAAATGAAATTCTATAATTAGATCTAAATCTGGTATTATCAGCATTTAACCATTAGAAGAATTGATGATGCTACACATAAAAGCTTACAAGTCACGTATGTATTGCTAATATAGTTAGTGGGAGATCAGCCTGCTGAAGCCACTTTATTAGACAGCGTTTTGATTACAGAGAGTTTGGATGTAAAATAGCCTCATAGCCAGAGAATGTTTTACAAAAATCAAAACTTGATGCTTCCCATGCCTATTTTTCTTTTTCCCACTCCTCTTATAAAAAAAAACTTTCTGGTAATGGATTTTACCAAAAATTCACATTAAAGTACAAACAGTTAATAAAGTTTACTGAATTGCTCTCTTTTGAAAGGTACTCACGTTTTAGTAGGGGACAGTGTTTTCTAAGTTGAATTAATGTCAGAATCACCTGTATTTTTTACTACAAATGCTCACAACCCCCATATCGATTTGAATTTGGGTTCTGCCTCCTGCAGGTCCCAACAATCTGTATTTTTAACAAGTACCCTGGTCATTCCTGTGAACTAGCAAAACAGGAAAACACTGGATTTAGTGAAAGGATTAAAGGTGTAATTGTTGAATTCTAACTAGATTGAAAATATGAGCGAGGTGCTGTTTGAGAGGCTGGAGGAAAAATCATTGCACGTAAATTATTTTACTAGGTAAATAATTCAGGGAAGTTCGTCGAGTGTCTTCCGACGGGCATGGCGGTGCCCTGGGCACTGCCAACAGGAGCGAACTGAGGTGTAAGCAGGGCTGTGCCTGAGGGGCGTGGGCAGAGGGGTGCCATGCAGGGGTGTGCAGTTCTGCCTGGAGCTTCGGGACCATTCTTCACACAGGACATGGTCTTTGAAATGGGTTACTTGAAACAAAAAGGAGGCTGTTTAATGGATGGGGTATTCCAGGGAGGAAGCACGTGGAGGTGTTATGAAAGGTCTGAGGTGTTGGGTTTCCATGGGGCTGGTCTGTAGGATGGGTTGGAATGAGGTGAGTGACTTCCAATTCCAGGAAAGTAGGCTATTGTGAAGGGAATTGTTTGCCACACTCTACCCTGTGAGGAATGAGGAAGCAAGAAGGGAGAGATAAATGTAGTTGTTTTTGGAAAGATAACTAGAACATGCAGGGTGGAGAGCGAGTGGTGGTGGTATGGGGGGTTTTTGCACATGTGTGTGTGTGTGAGAGAGAGGGGGTGGGGAATGGGAGTGGGAAGACAAGAGAGGAGCCAGCCAGGTGGCAGAGATTTCAGTACACCTCAGTGAGGTATAAGGATCCTGAAGTAAGTCCCTGGAATAAAGAGGATTGTGATTATTCAAGCACAAGTTCTGAGAGGAACTGGGGGGAACTGAATGTCCCCCCATCCCCCTCAACCTGCTGCTCCCTAAAAGCATGTTTTGTATTTAACATGTATGCTGAGACAATCCAATACTTTAGGGTGCAAGTGCTCCCTCAAAGTGAGAGTGAAGGAGAAAGAGAATGTCTTTATTTGCTGGTGTGGGAAGCGTTCCATTCCTCTGGAGCTCGGGTGTGATTGTGTGGGTGGATGAGGCCCAATTAGCTGCCATGCCCAGGGGGCCCTGATGGGACCACAGCCCTTCAGGCCACGTCTGTGCACTCTGGGATCAGCCCAAGCTCCGGGACCTTCCTCAGAGGCCCCATATTCTGGTGAGAATTCAGACAACAGCCACCATGGTGGTTGTGAGTTTTACGCCTCCTTTTCACCACCAGCCTCACTCTCCCCTTCCAGACATGAGGAAATACTATACAGAACAAAATTCAGTAGATTTACCTACTGGATAAAGTAAGAAAGATCAAGGAAGTTGCCATTCTTTTAACTCTCCACCCCTCTTCATTTTGTTTGTCACAGTGGAGCCAAGTTTCAAGTGCAGAAAAGGTGAACAATACTAACGGATCGGTTTCAAGTGGGATTCAGGGCCAGCTAAATTGGAAACTGTCCTAAGGTTTCATTTGCTTTGATTTAGGATAATTTAATAATGTCCAATTAGACTGAAACAGTACAAATGGTTTTGTTAATTAGATGAAGAAGTTACATTTTATAATGCTTATCATCTTCAGCATGGGTTGATGACCGAGGCCACACTCTGTCTTAAAGCCTTATCTGCTATCTGTTCTTCCCTTTGAAAGTGTGCCTTCCGACTGTGTCTCCCCCGCACACTGTGGTGCAGACGCCCAGGCTCCCCTGCGTCTCCAACTGTGGACTGCCTGCCTCCCACACTGCAGCTCTTATTCTTTGCCTGATCTTCTGTGAATCTACGTACTACAGTTGTGGATACTCACAGGCCTCTGATATCCAGGTTTAATTATGTGAACTGTAGTTTGTTTAAATATATGTTTATTAAATTCAAATCCATTGAAAAGCAATGCATCTGTAAAAACCGAAGGAAACACTGAAGTGCTTGAGGTTCTGGACTGAGATCCCGAAGACTGGAATTCGGTTCTGTCACTTGGTCATGTCCACGTTGCCAAACCTCAGGCATCACTGTCTGGTCTGTAAAATAAGGAGGTTGGACTAGTTAATCAGTGGTTCTGGAATTTTCACAGGCATAGGAACCCTTGGAGAGTTTTCTGCAACCCAGAATTGCTGTGTCCACTCACAGAAGGTCTTGATTCCACAGGTCGGTGAGGGGCCTGAGAATTTGCATTTCTAACCCATTCCCAGAAGGGTTGAGGTTGCTGGTCTAGATGACCCCTTAAGTCTTCCCCGGCCCCCACATTTTGATTTTCTGTTCTTCTGTAAAGCATCAAGAGGGGACTTGCAGCATTTCCCGCACGGATGGTTATATCTGCCCAGTGCGGCCCTCAGCTTTCACAGCTGTGTTCTGTAATTACTCCTTGCTCCGCAATCTCCTTCCAGTCTCACCCCTGTGGTCCTGTGCCTCTGATCCAAGAGCTCACTCCACCCGCTAAGAAACCCTCTGTTAGCCTGTGAAGGCCAGGTCACAGTCACACACCACTCGCAGGGTGGAATCATCCATTCCAGTGTAGGGGACCATGGAGAGTGGTCCTCACTTTCACTGAGCAGGCTACAGTGTGGACTCTTGTCTCCCCATCCCCCTTAATAGCCCTGAACAGCAAACGGCGCTTACCCAAGAGCATGCATCCAACTCTGGCTCCATTGTTTACTGCCCCTGTCACCTTGGAGAAGTCACTTTACCTCTCTAAGCCTCAACTTTCTTCTCTGTTAAACGGGGATGATAATAGTATCTGAAGGACTGTTGTAAGGATTAAATGAAACAGTCCCTGTAAAGTGCTTGACACAGAACCAGGTTCACAGTCAGCGCTAAATGGATGTTAGCTTGTGTCCATTACTATCAAGGCAGTGTTCGAATTGGAAAGCAAGGTCAGCATGGATTAGAGATGATGATGCTTCTTACTCCTGTCCATGGAAACTTACTTTAATAATAATTCAATTCTCCCTCCTTAAAAAGAATATGAAGTGGCACTGTCAAAAACAAACAAACAACTGAAAACAGAACAGATATTATGACTTCTAAAATAAAGAAATGGATATTCAATAAGAATGTATTTAGTATACTAAGACATTCATATGTTTATATTTTGACACCTCTGAAATCACAGTTAATGCTATCATAATATTTTGAAGCACAGCCATTCTTTTTCTTTTTATAACAGTGCATAAAATAACAGTATAAAAATTGGTGTATCTCAGGTTCAGGAAAATACAGGGCTTTGAGTAAGTAAATTTGGTAAATCTACTTTATGGTAAATTATTTCTTGTGATAGTCCCATTTGTCAACTAAGGCTTCAGAAAAAAAATTATTGAGTCAATCATTGGCTAAAGAAGTACTGATTTAAAAAAACACTTGTGTTTTTTGAAGAGAGAAACAATGTTGGAAAGAAATATTGGATGTGTTCAACATTAATGTGCTTTTAATGTCAGTAAATTGGAACTGATGAGCTTGTTTTCCGTTGTACACAGATAAACAGTCCTATTTTCTCACTTAAAAATAGTGCTTTCTAAGGCTAAACCTTCTACTTCTGGACTTTGTCAGAATCCTTTGTGTGACTTTGAGATTTAGGTCTGATTTCCAAACATGATACCACTCTGGAAGGGTGTGTGCAAAATGTAGATCCCAGAGTGATGGAGATACATATTTACATCACAGGCAGCCGGTGGTAGACTGTCACACTGGAACAATTGTTCTAGATGGGCATCCTGTCTTTGACGGTGATTCCTGAGCGCCAGATGTTAAGGAAGATATAAATCCCTCGTCATGTACTGAATGTCACAGTGTCCCCACCCCTGAGAGAAGAGCACAGACTGACTCTATTCTAGAAATGTGGGACAGCTAACACTGCTCTTTCGACTGTGCAGAATAAATGCTGCCTTAGGCTGTGTGTGTGTGTGTGTGTGTGTGTGTGTGTTGCATCAAATGGAAAAATGAAAAATCAGGTTTCTGTTTATTTGGAGTATGGCTAAGGTCAGGGAGAGTCATGATTTTTGAATCTACTCTTTAAAACTTTTTATATACCTAGACACTAATAGTATTTTGTCAAACTTGAAGTTGAGAGGGTGAGGAAGGAGCAGCTGGTGCTAACAAGCTAGTGGTATGAATTGAAGAAAGAAGGAAAGGAGAAGAGTTTCCTACCTGTGTGCATACTGGGTAATTATGTTCTATTAACCCGAAGACCTGATGTACTCAGCTTCTTGAGCACAGGGTCATGTCTTATAGGCACAGAAAGACACCGCCAGTCTCTGCTATGTGTTCAACAAGTGAAAAAGATCACAGATTCACGGGTGTGTAGAATTGGAGCTGGAAGGCATGGGTATTTTGTTTGACCCATTTGCTTTACAAGTGACCAGAAGACGTAGGCCCTCCGAAAGCAAAGGAATGAGTTTGGGATATTCAGTGGTAGAAGCTGTGATAGATTCCTCCAAATTTCCTGACTTGAATACAGTTCCATGTTTGTCAAATATGACTATATAAATAAGACTAACTTAAACTAAATAACCTGTTGTATTAGTAGAAGCCCTTTGGTTTCCATGGAAACCTCCTCTGGCTAGCTTAAGCACATTATTGAAAGGAAGCTGAGGTATTGCACACAATGGCCCAGAATTGAATGAAGAGCTGAGTGAGCAAAACAGCAGTGGGAAGGAACCCGGGTGGTCTGGGGACAGCAGCAGCTCACAGATCTGTCACCGATGCCAGCTCAGCCCAGCCCACTCGCCAGCCTGTCTCTGATCCAGACCTGTGTATACACGTCTGTTTCCTTCACCCTCCTCCCCTGTTACCCTGCTTTTTCTTTACTGCTTTTACCGCCACCTCGAAGCCTTATAGGTACTTGTTTACCTGCGGAAATTTAAAAACACTGATACTGGGCCTAACCCCCAGAGATTCTGACGTACCTGGTTTATGGTAGAACCACGGTACATGTATCTTTCTTGAAAGCTCCCAGGTTGCTCTGATATACAGCCAAGGTTAAGAATTGTGGCTATAGATTGCTAGAACAAGTACAGAATGTACATTTATAACTAGTGTGGCTGAAAAATGCTTAGAAGAATTAAGAATGACAAATCTAGAAAGGATTATTAAGGAATAATGAGGCATTTGTATGTAGATAGCCACACGTAAGTGGTATTACAAGAGCCTTCCCAGACTGAGGGCTTGCTCTGTGCTGTGGGTGTATCATCCCAGTTAATCGTCACAGTGGGGCAGACAGCAATATTCTCAGTTTCCAAATGAATCAACTGAGGCTGAGGGACGGAATGACTTCCAAGGTCAACCAGTAGCTTGGGATTCAGACTCAGCCCACGCCCACAGCTCTTTGACAAACACCACCACTGGGCTGAATGTGCCGAGATTCTGAGGGACACTCTCACGGGTTCCCTCGTGGGGCCACGCAGGGGCTGTGGTGAGGATGCTCCACAAGTCTGGAGGTTAAAACCAGGGGAGGTGACTTTAATGGTAACAGATGACGTTAGTAACACATCGATGCCTGACAGAAAGGACTGTTGAGTGCTGGGATATGTTAGCATGGAGGAACACAGATTTAGCAAAAATGATAGGTAAGAAAGAGGATCTCAGTTTTTGCAAGAATAGCAGAATATTCCAGGCTAGTTAATGGAAAGGAGAAGAATGTAAGTTGTGTGGGATTCTGAACCTAAAAGTAGTTTAGGTAAGAGTAGAAGATTAGAGGAGGGGAAATGATATTTTGATTTTTGTCTTTTTAGGAAATTGATATAATTTAGTGTTTGCACTTTTATTGTTTTAGTGAGAAGAATGGGAAACATAAATTTGAACGATCTGTTAATCAAGTACTTTTTGTACAAATAATGGAATGGTATAAGCTCAGCTCCACGGAGGAGACCAGAAAGCCTCCCCCTGTCAGGGTGATTTGGAAATGAATTGCTTTTAACACAGAGGGATGGATGGCAGGCCTCTGCAGATTCTTGAAAAAAAGAATCTGTAATCCTTTTGGGTTTAACCATTAGGCAAATCTAGCTTCCTGGTTTCAGAAAGAGAAAACACACCCACGAAAAGAAAAACCAGGCCTGTGGGAACAAGTAACTTCCTCCTCCTGGGGCTGCTTGAAAACCCTAATCTGCCCGCCCTGAGCCCCTTTCCTGCCAGCGTGAGGCTGGCTTGGGGGGCATCCAAGGGGCGAAGGGGAAATGGGGAGAGCAAATGGGCTGGTTTGGACAAGGAACTGAATACTCATGGGCTGAGGTGTGAGGCTCGGGACGTGGCTCTGAAGGCAAAGCCGCTGGTCAGGGGCAGCGTTACCATTCTGCGTGCACCTGGGAAAAAGAAGGACCTGGGTGTGACTCTCTGCTCCTTTGTGTCCTCAGTCCTTCCATCTAAAATGTCGTGAGGCTGAAAAAAAAGCTCTTAATTTTTTACTTGCTTGGTGACACCGACAGAGAAAAAAGTCAAAGCCAGTTGAAAAAATAAATATCTGCAAATACAGAACTGATTTTCCTGCCAAATATGAAAGGTTTAGCAGATTACTGAGGGGGGCCCAGTGTGAGGGGGGGAAAGGTCTGAGATCTGGACCACTTAACGTTCAGTAAAACAACAAGACGGCTCGAACTGAGGGGCACTTGGGGGAACGCATCAGAAGTTATCTGCGGTGCTTTAGTTATTAACGGGATCCATGCTCACAACGACTCTTAGCAATTTTTATTTAATGCTTTTATTTGTGCGGAAGGTCACATGAGCTTTTCTCCACTTAAGTAAGATAATGTTACTATAATCGAACTCTCCTTGTTTTGGGGGACAGAGAGGGAAAACAGGAAGTAACATTGTTCACTTGTTGTGAGTGAAATGTTTGACACCTGCTGTTTCATTTAATCCGCACAATAACTTTAAAGGAGGAGTATTATCTACATTCAACAGATGAGTGAAATGAGGTTTAATTAATTAACTTGCCGATGTTTAAATGGCTATTAATAAATAGAGGAACCAGATTACACTCAAATTTCCTCATCCTGAAGCCCTTGGCTACTTCATTTTGGGAAAATTATCTTTATAAAGTAGACGTTTTTAGTGCAGATTCTTTGAATGATCACAGATTCTCAATTAATGGAGACACTTTGATTGTTGTGATGGTCTAGATATATCTGAAAGTAAAACAATTTGGGGAAATGATATTTACTGACCATCTATACAAGCTAAATACGTTGTGGCTAATGAAACAATGGGTTCTAAACAGAACTGCTTCTGGCCGCATAGTCCATTGGATTTCCAAGTTCAACTTAAAATCCACAAATAGTGTTTTATTGCTGACTTGGTAGCTCGATGGTGGTTCTATGAATGTTTTTGCGTGGAAGCAGAGTGGTCTGCAAAGAGGTGGAATAGAGGGCGCCTGCTCTCCATGAGTTTTCAGTCTGTTGAGGAGAGAGCCATACACGAATTACCAGACAGACAATTTAAAAATTACATAATGAGCCCTGACTCGTGTGGCTCAGTGGATTGAGCACCAACCTGTGAACCAAAGGGTCATCAGTTCAATTCCCAGTCAGGGCACATGCCTATGTTGCAGGCCAGGTCCCCAGTAGGGGGCATGTGAAAGGTAACCACACATTGATGTTTTTCTCCTTCCCTTCCCCTCTCTCTCAAAATAAATAAAATCTTTTTTTAAAAAAGAATTATATAATGACATAAAATAGTCAAACTGTGAGTGGTGCCCTGGGGCTTGTGGCTAAGTTCCGAATTGTTTGCAGAGAGAAGAAACCAGAGGGATAGAAGGCTGTAGACTGTGGGAGACCAGGCAAGTTCAGGTGTGAGTTAGGTTACGGAGGATACGGGGGTTTGCTTCAGTGGGTAAGAGCCAAGACATGAAGGCAGGGTGGTGCGGCCATGTCAGTAAATACAAGTAATCTGTCCGTGACAGGAGTCATCCATTTGGAGTAACATAGGTGAGATGGTTAGGTCGATTGGGGCCAGGCTGTGACAAGGGGCTGTGAGTGGCCAAGTTGAATATTTCAGATTTTATTCTATTGACAAGAGTAGTGGTATCGGCAGCAGTATTAGAGGTGATGGTATAATAGTGATAATAATACCTAGCATTTATTGAGCACTTTTTCTACTGGCTTCTTTTCATTCAACAAGCGAATGCTTACACAGCATTTATAAGTGCCCACCGTGTTCTCTGTGACAGACTACCGCAGTGCAGAGACGACAACAGTCTGCTCTCATGCGTTCACATTCAGGGGACGAGAGGCAGGTAGATGATAAAGTATATCTTGCAATGTATTGTAATCTGAACGGTTGGAATAATGCTCTGGAGAAATGTTCATAGAGAAGTGAGCAGGGAGGGACTGAGTGAGAGGACATCACGGTTCCAGAGCTTGGTTCTTGGTAGAGGTAGCATGTATTACCTCGTTTAATCAGGTAAATAATAGAAGGCAGTCTTTGAAGAATTTTGAATATGAATATAATGTGACATGAGGAAAATATAATTCACAAAGTTAAGCAAAGAGTAGGGGAAAGACTGATGCCATAGGGATGAGCTAGGAGGCAATGGCAACAATTCATAATAATTATATGTAAAGTGAATCTTTTAGAAATTAATAGCACGCAGGGTTTAGTATAAAGAAAGAAGACTTATTTAGTGGGGAAAACCCATCAAAAATACACTGTGTATCTGGTCCATGCCTCTTCCTACTCCTAGAAACCAAGAATTGTCAAACTGGCAGGGTGTGATGGGGAGCTGATTCTAGAGGATGAAACGTGATGGAGGGGTCACAAAGATGACCGAGGTTTTTGAGCCTGGGTGGACTAGGATGGTGAGAAAAATGAAAAATTTTCACTGAGGAGAACAGAATTCAACAGAATATATGCCGTGCTGCTTAAGTGATTTAAATTTTTCTGAAACAAATTTGGGGGCATCCTCTATAGTATCGATACTCATCCAGAACCAGGGGTTTCTCCTTCTGGCGGTGCAGGCAAAGTGAGATATAAAGGGAGCGGGTTCCCGGGCCCAGCCGACCTCGTCTCTCCTCCCCGGGTGCACCTGCCCAGTGACCCCACCTGTGCTCTGCTGTCTTTCTGCCTCACTGCCCAAGCTGACAGCACACACCTGCTCCGTCCTAACCTGCTGTCTGTTGCTGCTCATTTTTTTAAATGGCATGCTTACAAGCACCCAGACATTTTTGATTCGCAGCACCCTGAGTATCTCAGTAATTTTCAATGGCAATGCTAGAGCAGAGGAAATACCAGAGTTCCATTCATTAGGTAGTTAGGTCCAAAAAACTTAACAAGTATGTGTTATAATAACTTGTTACCACTTTAAAAGATAATAGACATACACTGAAAGCAAAAATATGTATTTTTGTTATTTTTTTAAAAACACTTGAAATTATGAAACATTTTGAACTTATGAAAATAAGCATCCACAGCCCTGGCTGGTGCAGCTCAGTGGATTGACGACGGGCCTGGGAACCACACGATCGCGGTTTGATTCCCAGTCAGAGCACACGCCTGGGTTGCAGGCCATTTCCCAGCAGGGGACTCACGAGAGGCAACCATACAGTGATATTTCTCTCCTTCTCTCCTTCCCTTCCCCTCTAAAGATTAAAAAAAAAAAGAAAATAAGCATCCACAGGCCCTTCACCTAGACTTACGAGCCACTAATGATTTTCCTTATATTCTTCAGATTTTTTTTCAAAAAGGCAAAACACTGCAGATGGAACCCCAGGCGTTTTCTTCCCCGCCTCCCCTCCCCGAGAAGCCGGTGTCCTGGGCTGGCGTCCCCCACCCTGTGGGTCTGTGCACTTCACAGAAGTTTGCATCCTGAGCTCAGAGCTGCTCTGGCCTGTGCTCTGTGATGACCCTCACATATTCTCCTGCATTATGCTCTTCCACTTCTTGTGGAATTCTGTCTTTGTTGAAGCAGGTGGCAGTGGATGAACCTACACTGTGCTACAGTTCTCGGTCTGTTCTATTGATGATTTCGCCAGACCTGCAGCTTGTTTAAAGTTTGCTAGTACCACGTATGGCTAGAGGTGCATCAGTGGTCCCTGTTAGCAAGGGCGGAAACATGAATCGGCCCTCTCTTTTCTGGAAGACCGTGTGGACCCTCTGAGAGTGCTGAAGGCCCATGTTTTCACTGCTGGGGAGAGCCTTGGTCAAGACATCGGGAGCTGCACATGCAAGAATGTTCAATGCCAAGTTTTTGTTTTTCTTAAATGACTACTACTAACGGGGTGCACTAATATGATGTGTATACCAGTGCCACCCCACTTCTCAACTCTTGGATTCGCGTTTGGACACCAGCACCCTTGCTCTCTATTCCGTATTTATTTTCACCTCATACTTGCTTTTCATCACAGCAACTATTGAAAACCTGGTTTCATACAGGCATGAAGTTGCTGAAAGGAATACAACATGATTTAATATTAAAATCTTGAGATAGTAGTTGTCATGATGTCTGTTGGATGTCATTGTGTTTCCCTTGAAATCTGGAAATATTCCAGGTACCTCTGAATTTGCTGTGGTGCATGGGGTGCCTTGGCACACCCATTGGGAACCATGATACAGGCTTATTCTCTACCATCTCCTTTTTCTTCTCCTCAATCTTATGGCACCTCTTGGCCATTTTAAGAACGTAACTTGGGACCCAGCTGTCACCTTCAGTTTCCCCTTTTTTGCTTTTAAACTCCTGGAGTAAGTTTAAAATGACTGTCTCCAGGCAACTTCTCCTATCTTACACTCACTTGATTTAAATTACTGCCTTGTCTTCAGTCTTAGTCCAAAGAATGATTTCCAGTTCTCATTGTATCTCATGTCCTCTGTGCTTAAAATTTTGGCCCTGTGACCAGTGGTCTTTCAGGTTAGAATCACTGCTTGGCTTTTATCATACGCTTTGCCACAAGCTCATGTGGGTGCCAGGCTGGAAAAGACAGACTTCCTATGCCTCCGTCTCCCTTGAATATATTTAAAGTCCTCTCCCACGCATGGGGATGAGTACTGTCATGACGCCGTTCGTGTCTGAGGAGGCTGCACCAGGCTCTAACACCAAGGCATCTCAGCAGGACAAAACCAGCTAGGTGCTGCCTGCCTCCCAGTTAATAGGGGCATCGACAAGGTCACTGGGTGGGGTGACTGGTATAAGTGGCTCATTGTGTTTGGTTTTTAATTTTACGACTATATAATTTCTTTAAAAAATTGATTTAGAGAGAGAGGAAGAAGGTGGAGAGAGAGAGAGAGATCAACTTGCCATTCCATCCATCTGTTGGTTGATTCCTGCATGTGCGTACCAGAGATCACACCCAAAACCTTGGCATGTTGGGACGATGCACCAACCAGCCAAGCTACCCAGCCAGGACACAACTATATTTTTGTAAAAGGAAAACATTGTAACTTGTTGCAGATATTTGGGAATAGAAAAGAGAAAAATAAAAACTGACAAGTTTTTCCTAGACAAGTGCTTTATTTTAATTTTGATTTAATTTGATTTTAATATTCCTTTCCAAGCTTTTTCTATAAATGTAATAATAATGTATAGAAAGCCTTTAATCCTGCTTTTTAAGAAAACCACATTGTAAACATTTTTAGTTAGTTACATAGTTCTTTTAGCCAACCTGAAGACATTAATTCTTACTACTTTTAAGGTGATACTTGCACATAATTTTAAAACAAACTAAAAAGCTTTAAAATAAAGCAGCAGACTCCTACCCCGCCTTCCTAGCTGCCCAGACAGTNTTTGATTTAATTTGATTTTAATATTCCTTTCCAAGCTTTTTCTATAAATGTAATAATAATGTATAGAAAGCCTTTAATCCTGCTTTTTAAGAAAACCACATTGTAAACATTTTTAGTTAGTTACATAGTTCTTTTAGCCAACCTGAAGACATTAATTCTTACTACTTTTAAGGTGATACTTGCACATAATTTTAAAACAAACCAAAAAGCTTTAACATAAAGCAGCAGACTCCTACCCCGCCTTCCTAGCTGCCCCGACAGTTTTACTCACCACGTTCACCCATTCTTTCCTGTAATCATCACCTTAGGCGCTACACACACACACACACACACACACACACACACACACGGTCCAGCACAGAGAACGCCCCTTTTTAATACAAACTCTTTCATTGCAAAATCATAAGCACGTAATCCTGTAACATAACAATATTACACTCAAGTACACCATAGGACATTTTAAGTGAAATGTTCAAATTGAAACTATAAATTATTACACCCATATTATTGCCCTACCATCCACACTCAAGCAGGCGTTATTTCGGCTGAACCCTGTGTTTGTGTGTGTGTGTGTACTTCAGTGAGAAAGGGAGGGAGAGAGAGACACTGATGTGAGAAACATTAATCCGTTACCTCCTGTACATACCCAGGAATCGAACCCACAATCTAGATATGTGCCCTAACTGTGGGACCTGCAGCCTCCTGGTGTACAGGATGATGCTCTAACCAATGTGCCATCTGGCCAGAGCCCAACCACATTCTTATCCTCAATTTCAACAGCTCTACAGTGGTCCCTTTATTGGTAGCATATAGTTTATATGCCTGCTACCATATTATTTTTTATTTAATTGATTTATGGAACTTTTCATTCCTCAGGATTAGTAAGTGGTGATAAAATCCTGTTCACTATGTAGATATCTTTGTGTAACCTCAGGGTTACATTATAAAATGTACTTTGCCTTACTATTTTTACAAACCTAATTTAATTGTACCTTGCATTTATTGTAAATGGCTACAGGCATATTCTTAGGAATAATGATTTTATTACTAGACATTAATAGATTGCTCTGCCCTTACCAGTTATTATCCTAAAATTGTGTAAGTTTGGAGATTGAGCTAAGAAGATTTAACACAATTCTATTGTGTTTTATGTCATAGTTTTTAAGGCAGAACAGGCACAGCACACCCTTGATAACTGTAAAGAGTATTGGGTGTTAAGAAGGAGCACATTGTGTGGGTGTGCACCACTTTTATTAGCAGAAAAGATATTTTAAGGCAATAGTCCTTTCAAAATTGAGGATCTGTTTTAGTAAGAGGCAAAAGATTTGTCCAATCTGAAGAGAAACTATTCCTTCCTGCTTCCCAAAATATATCTATTTTCTGAAATACTGATTTAAAACTATGTGGACCAGTGCCTTTTCTGTCACCATATACTTTTAAAAGAGTTAATAGACTTTGTTTTTTTTAGAGCAGTGTTAGATTTACAGAAAAGTCGAGTGGAAAGTACAGAGAGTTTCCCATATGGCATTCACCACCCTCACCCCAGTTGCCCCTAATTATTACATCTTGCATTGTTAGTGGGTACATCTGTTACAATTGATGAGCCAATATTCATACATTATTATTAACTAAAGTTCAAAGATTTCACTAGGGTTCACTCTTTGTGTTGCACATTCTGTGAGTTTTGACACATGCATAGTGATGTGTCTATTGTTATTGTATTGTACGAAATAGCTCGCTTCCCTAAAAATCCCCTGTGCTCCAGCTATTTGTCCCTGCCTCCCTCCCTCCTCTTGAATTCCTGGCAACCACGGATCTCTTTGTTGTCTCTGTAGTTTTGCTTTTTCCAGAATGCCACACAGTTGAAATTGTACTGTATGCACCCTTTTCAGGTGGGTTGCTTTTACTTGCCAATGTGCATTTAAGTTTCCTTCATGTCTTTTTTTTTGTAGTTTGATAACACATTTCTTTTTAGTGCTGAATAGAATTCCATTGTCTGGATGTACCACAGTTTCTTTATCCATTCACCTACTGAAAAACATTTTGGTTCCTTCCAAGTATGAGGGATTATGAATAAAGCTGCTAGAAATATACATATACAAGTTTTTGTAAGAACCTAAGTTTTTAATTCATTTGGATAAATATCAAAGAGTACGATTACTGAGTGTATTAAGGGTATATTTATTTTTGTAAAAGACTGCCAAGCTGTCTTCCAAAGTGGCTGTACCATTTTACATTTCTCCAGCAGTGAATGAGAGTTCCTGTTGCTTCACATCCTCACCAGCATTTGGTGTTGCCAGTGTTTTGGATTTTTGTCATTTTAGTAGGCATGTGGAGGTATATCTAGTTGTTTTAATTTGTAATTCCCTGATGACACATGATGTGGAGTATTTTTTTCATTTGCTTATCTCTCATCTGTATATATTGTGGTTCAGGTCATTTGCTCATTTTAAATTAGGTTATTTGTGATTGATTTTTTAGAGTTCTTTGTTTATATTAGATGCCAGTTTTGTGTTTTGCCAAATTTTTCTCCCAATTTGTGGTTTGTCATTTTCTTAACAGTGTCTTTCACAGAGCAAACATTTTTAATTTTAATGAAATCCAACTTACCAATTTTTCTTTCACAAATCATCCTTTTGGTGTGTGTCTAAAAAGTCATCTAAATTTTCTCCTATATTATGTTTTAGGAGTTTTATAGTTTTGAATTTTACACTTAGTTCTGTTATTCATTCTGAGTTAGTTTTCATTAAAAATATGAGATATGGATCTAGATTAATTTGGGGGGATGTCTAGTTTTTCCAGCACTGTTTGTTGAAATGACTGTCCTTTCTCCATTTTATTCCCTATGCTTCTTTGTCATAACTCAGTTGACTGTGCTTCTGTGGGTCTACATCTGGGCTCTGCCTTTTGTTCGTACTTTTAACTGAGTTGTTGTTGTTGCTGATGTTACCCTCACTAAAAATAAAACCTATTAGCAATTAATCTTAGTTTGACTTCTTTTAGCCTTGGTTTCCTACTAAGGGGGAATAGGTAGAAGAAATAATTCTTGCTGTTTTTTTCTAGCTTGCTCTCATGAGACTAGTTTATATCTAAGCATAGAGTTGGGGCGATGATATTTTTACAAAAAGTTCCTGGGTGTATTCCAACAGACACCAGTACACCTGCGTGTGTACTGGGAGAGTGGCATACATCTGTTGGACAAAATCTCTGCTTTTGCCTCTTAAATTTCTTACTGGGATATTAAATCTATCCTTCACTGGTGGCTAACAAAGCATATTGTTTGGCCCCAATTTGTAATGGGAAATATCACTACTTAAGGTCAGTACCATAATTAAAACATCAGGTTTTCTGTCATGCAACTTTCAACAGGAGACACGTCACGATGTCTGGAAACATTTTTGGTTGTCATAACTGGAGATGACAAGAAGGAGAGGGGTGCTACTACATCTTGTGGGCAGAGGCCAAGAATGTTGCTAGCTGCCCCACTGGGCATGGGACAGCCCCACGCAATGATAATTTTTTTGGCTCAAGGTGTTATAGTGCTGAGATTGAGAACCCCTGTTGTCAAGAAGTAGATTTATTTCTATCCGTGGGCAGGTTTCCTCTTTGCTTAGCCTCTAGGTGACCTAGACTTTTGTAACTTTGCACTCCATGGCTAACAACTGGGCAGAAACTTGTGGTTTGATATAACAGTCTGCTTCTTTTAGCTGTCTTGGCTTAGTTTCACTTTTTCCTAATTTCAAATAATTTGTATTGTGTTCTGTGCATTTATGTAAAGCTGACTTGACTTGGAAAGGGAGATAGCAATTCATAATTATATACATTTCTCAAAATAGGTGGCTAGATCGTTGATCATAAACATGTGAGGGTTAAAGTCGGTTGTGCATACATAATTAGACTTGACTATTAATTTCCTCTCTAGTCCTTTAAGTGACACATTACCCTATGACACATAAGTTTCCGTGAGCTCATCTTGTTTTCATAGTGTTCCCTTTTATTGTTAAGAGAAGCAAAACCAAGCCCCCCCCCTCCACTGTTTCTGCAATCCCCGTTGTCTTCCTCTGTGTGAAATTGCTCAACTAAGAGTTATGCAAATAGGCTCAGCCATGTGGGAGAGGCTTCTTACTGCACTTGATCCAAGGGGGTATCACCCATATCTGTGGTGGGTTTGCTTTCGGTTGGCAACTGTCATAAGAAGTGCAGGGCCCTGGCCTTCTCTCTTGCTACTCAGGCCCTTTCTCACTTTGCTCCACCCACTATCAGCTCTTCTCTGCCCTAGCCTCATTGCAGTATGGGCCCTTTGCACAGCCGTTTCTTCTACCCACTTTGTCTACCTCAAACTTCCTTCCCTTGGACCTTCCAACTCTACTAGGATGCAAAAAAGAAGGGGGATTGTAGGTATCGGCTGGATGTGCCCCTTGTGTTCACTTGGGGGCTTGAGAGGTTGTCACCTCCTGAGACCAGGCAGAGCCCTTGCTGTCCCTCTAGAGCACAATGCATCTCGTAGACATCAAGCATTTTCCCTGAGTCTAGTATTAAAAATCTCCATGATTTGTCAACTTCCATTTCATGTCCTTTTAAATTCTTAGGAAAAACTATGGCTCCACCTTCACCTTCTCCAAGTTCTTTTTTTTTTTAAAGTAAATATATTTTTTAAAGATTTTATTTACTCATTTTTAGAAGGAGAAGAGAAGGAGAGAGAGGGAGAGAAATATCAATGTGTGGTTGCCTTTCATGGGTCCCCTGCTGGGAACTGGCCTGCAACCCAGGCATGTACCCTGACTGGGAATCGAACCATGGTTGTTTGGTTCTCAGGCCCGCACTCATCCTTTGAGCTACACCAGCCAGGGCTCCAAGTTCTTTCCTTGCACAGATTATCAGAGTTTGAAGGAATTTAGGCCATGCATTCAGATTCTCTCTATTTTTTAAATTTTTAAAAATTATTTCCATTTTTGCACAAGTTTATATATATATATATACACATACATACACATATATATACTTGTGTATATATTGCACACATATATAATAGAAATACATTGTACAGTACTTGTATATACTACATTTTGCCATTTATAGTGCACACCCACATTTTTGGCCCAAACTTTCAGGAAAAAAAATCTTTCATTTAAATTTTTTAATTCAGCTTTTTATTTATTTATATTTAGGAACAAAACTGGTTGTCATTTTCCAGGATATTTTTTTGCATACAGATATAGTTATTGCTTTCTGGAATTACACTTTTAACACATAAACATAAATAATAAAACATATAGCTATAGAATTAGTACTATCTACATGTGATGTGCATCCTTATTTTCCCTAAAAAATTTGGGCAAAAAGATGCACGTTATATGTGGCAAAATACAGTATATATAATTTATACAAAATGGAAAATGTCCTAAAATTTTAGAGTAAGAGAAACTGAACACATGACCTAAGGTCTTCAAACTCTGATACATAAATACATGATAGAAAAATTTTAAAATTTGGAAAGGCAAAACCAGAAATCCCATCATCTATAGATTAACATTATGATATTTTAGGTTATTTCTCCTGAGACTTTTATTATACACATTTATGTTTCCCCTGTGCTATATGTTCTGTTTTTATAGCTTTTATTCCATTTAAATATATCATAAATATCTTTTTATGTCAATAAATGTATATACAAATATTTTAATGACTATATAGTATTCTTTGTGTTGAGCTATCATGTTATAGGTGAATTTGCTAAACGCCAATTGTCTAAAGGCCCATTTAATACATTTATCAAATTACCAATGTACCAGAGGACTTGTTTCTTTTAACCACTTGAATATTACTTCTATTTTTAAAAAAATATTGTCTATTTTTTAATGTGTTCTCCTGCTAGTTATTCCAATGGCATATCAGCATTGAGGACTTTGCAATTAAAAAAGTAAAATTTTGCCTTGGCTGGTGTAGCTCAGTGGATTGAGTGCAGGCCTGCGAACCAAAGGATCGCGGTTCGATTCCGTCAGGGTACATGCCCGGGTTGCAGGCCAGTTCCCAGCAGGGGACTCACGAGAGGCAACCAGACATTGATATTTCTCTCCTTCTCTCCTTCCCTTCCCCTCTAAAGATAAATAAATAGTAAAATAAATAAATAAATAAAATTTTAATTTAAGCTTTGAAGAGTAAGAAATTGGAAGTGACCGAAACATTCCCAATCCATATGACATGCTAAAACTCTGAAGTGTAAGAAAAACTTAGGAAGTGCTAATTTGATAACAGTTTGCAAAACCATTTGACACAAAAGTATAGAATCATCTGAGGTGTTGAATGGAAGTGGGAACATGTAGAGGAATTTCTAGAAAGAAGCAGAAGTCTTGAGCCTCAAATATAACAAGAGCATGTCACCAGGGTTGAAGAATTTTTATAAATTACTTTAAAACACTAAAAATATAAGAATGGGTAAATTAAGAAATGAACTAGGAAACATCAGAAACAGCCATCCCTCATATTACACTTAAGCTACTAATTGCTGTTTTTATATTATATATATTTTAATTTGAAAGGTTAAAAGATAAATACTCATGTTTTCAAAATAAATTTAATATCTTCATTACAATTAAAATGGTGATAATTCCTTATTAAATAATAAATGATCAAATTTCTCCAATTATCTAATAATTATTTTTAATTGACAATTAATTAAAAATTAAGCTACTGAATTACTATTTACCAAGGTTATTCTACTCTTAACAATTAAGCTACTGAATTACTGTTTACTAAGTTTATTCTAGTCTTAAGAAGACTTAACAATTCTTATTTTTTAAAAATAGAACATTCCTTTAAAAGCATCGTAGAAATCTTCAAAAGCTTTTAAAATAATTGCATTTGATAAGAATTGTTATATCCATATTCTATTAAAACTACTCTAATTCAAACTTGTAAATTTTCCCACTTAATATGAGATTACATAAACCTTACAGTTAAAATATACAAATTTTGGTAAATTGATCATCTTGTACAATAAATTGAAAATCCTCGAAGAACTGGCTTTGTGTGAAATGAATTTTGAGAGCTGGTCTACGTTTGTTTAACCAGTGACCTATTATTTGGCAAACAAGTTTATTTGTCTTTTTTAAGATATTATTTATTTATTATTTTTAGAGAGGGGAAGGGAAGGAGAAAGAAAGGGAGAGAAACATCAATGTGTGGTTGCCTCGCATGCACCCCCTACTGGGGACCTGGCCTGCAACTCAGACATGTGCCCTGACTGGGAATCGAACCTGTGACCCTTTGCTTTGCAGGCATGCACTCAGCCCACTGAGCCATACCAGCCAGGGCAATAAATACAATCTTATATATAGAGCTTTGTGTTACTGTCCAGTTACTTCCTTAGAAATAATTTATTGCTGGAAGTGGTAATGTTGGGTTAAGAAGTACATCCATTTTAAAGGATTTTAATGTGTACTGTCAAGTTAGATTGTATCATTTACACTCTTGTGCCAAACCCAACGATTTCATTTTATGGTGAGGAAATTAGAGTCCAGAAAAAGAGAGTGGTTTTGTCCATAATTATAGGAGTGTCAAGTTGGAGTCATCAGCCAGGCTTCCCGATGCCTAACTTGCTGCACCTTTTGTTACATGCTCTTCTGAGCAACAGCCAGATGTTTCAAACCCACATATACCTCTTTAATTGTCTTATGCTTCTTTTCTGGACTCATTCTAATAAATGCAGGGGTTAAAACTATACATATTTATTAAGGTTTCTGTAAATGCAGTTAATTTGCCATCTCTGTGCACCATTATTTCCGAGTATCTCAGTATCAAGTTACTTTTCCATTTTTACGCTATTCATTTACATTATAGTTAATTACATAATCCCTGGTTCTTCCCGTGGCTTTGTTTATGTTATAGCATATAATAAAGAAATGCTTTTAAACCAGATAAAGACATGAGTAAACATTAGGTAAATTAAGATATATCCAATTTTGATTGCAAAGGCATAAAGAAAAATTAATTAAAAAGAAAACAACTATGCTGCCCTATAGCTTTCCTTTAGGTAGGCAGGATTTTCAAAATTAATTTTTATTGATATAATTTATATACCCTAAGTTCACCCTTTTGAAATGTACAATTCAGTGGTTTGTTGCATATTCACAAGGCTGGAAAACCATCACCACTGTCTAGTTACAGAACCCACTGCACCTTGCATGAAGCAGGTTGCAGAATTTACATGATGTGGCTATCCAGCTGTGGAAAGAAAGGAAGGGAAAGAGGAAGGAAGAGAAAGAGAGAAAGTCATCACTTTCTCTAACATATTCTCTTTAGCTCTTTGCATAGCATAGGTGGGAAAACAGCCTTATGTTTGCCTGGTGGGTTTGAAAATAAAGAGCCTCTTTTTCACTGTGACTCAATTTCCTTAAGATAAGTCCTGCATGTTCCTTCTGCACCTTTCCAAGATGGTATCTTTGTAGGTTCAGGGTTCCTTTTGTGTCCTTTGGAGGAAGAAGGCACAGATTCTCTCCATTTTCTTGGTATGCCTGCTGAGATATGACTGTGCATTGCCACTTTCTGGGAGTATCACACTGACGCCTACCCCAAGAGCAAATGGACCACATCAGAACTCTCCGAAATGTCTGGATCCCCTTTATTAAACCTCCCTACTTTTGAAACTCAGATGACTTGTTTGGGATCATTACCACCCATCTCTCCATCCCTGGGGCTCCTTTCTCTTTCTCTCATTATCTGAAGCTCCATAAATCAAAAAAACTCTTTTGGCAATAAAGCTCACTCCACAAAGAGGCAGCAAGGTCTTGGGTGAGTAGAGAATGCTGCTTTGAAGCCAGTGGACCACGTTCACCTAAGACCTTTGATGACCCAGCACAGGTTTATCCCTGAGCTGTGTTTTCCTCGTCCGTGCCAGGCACAAAGTAGGCAATTACATGCTCCTCCCTATCCTCTCCTCACTGCCTTTGTCTCTCACCCTCAAACTTTTCTGGTTACGCCTCAGTGACCACTGGTATTGGAAGATCAGGAATGAGGTCAGTAACAGGAGGAAGACTTCAGAACCACCAATGAATTGCCTTTAGATGAAAAATTCATTTGTTGCTGGGAAAGCTCAACTCAAATCAAAGCATTCAGTTTGGAAAGTTGTGGTGAAGTAAAAGAAAAAAGGTTTTAGTCTCTTTTTGATGACTGCTGGAATAAAGGCAGAAAATGCATAAGTCATGATAAAAACAAAACATGGTACCAACAGAGGGTTTCTTTTGCAGCACTTGGTAAAGGCAAAGCAATCTAGGTTCTGAAGGGTTTCATTCTAGTCATTTTGTTCTTCAATTTTAAGATCCAGGATTCTGTGACATAGTTGTTAAAAATGGGTTCAGATTTCCTACTTGGAAGTGGCATCTAATTTCCTATTTGTTTTATTTCATTAAGCTCTGATAATATAAGAAATGAGTGATTTTAAAACCTTGATATAGCCGACAAAGAGGCGAATTTCTGTACCATTCAAGTTGAAATAAAAGATATATGATGGAATACCTTTTAAACTTATAAAACCCATGATGAAAAACAAAATATTAACCAAAATGAATGTTATACCCAAACTCAGGAACCTCTTCCACTGTGCAATTTTCACCTCTTTAACACACAGTGATTCGTGCATTTACATTCAGATCATCATGCAATACAAAAATGTACAGCAGAGGGGCCCGGCATATGAGGGTCCTTATCCAAAAGAAGGCAGGGGAGAGAGGGAGAACATGCTCATTCAGATGCTCCAGGCGACCCCAGTGCCAGCCTGGGCCGAGCTGAGAGACCTGCTTCTGTTTCCTCTTTGTGGTAAGACAGGGGTTGTCCTTGCACTTCTCCTCATGGGAGTTCCTCTTCCCATGCTGGGAACAAACTGGCATTTGGACCTCATTTGTGAGTTCAACAAACATGTCTGTGGCCCTTGCTGTGCGCTGTGTTGAGTATACTTCTAAGCACTTTATAAATGTTAACTAATATAACTCTTTAATCCTCATCACAGTGTAATGAGCTAGATAGTCATTTGCTTTTTGCAGACGGAAATCAAGGCTCAGAAAGGTTAGGCAGGTTGCCTGAATTACACAGTTAATAATTGATGTATCTGAGATTTGAGTTTAGCAATCCAACTCCACAGTCTTTACTCCAAAATATTTTACAAAGTGTACTGTCTTCCTTACACTAAGAGAAACTCGTATATAGGATTTTATACTTTACAAATAGACTTGAGAAGCTAACCAGCATGGTGGTGGGTAATGTTTCCGATTTTTTTCTGTGCACATTAAAGAGTATATATTGTATGTACTGTATGTGCATGTATAAATATATGTACTCACATATATCCATATGTGTATGTTAATTGATTTTATAAATTGATTGATATAGAAAATGTTTTAATCAATAATAATTGATGGTCAAGATGCCTGAATTATACAGATCTCTCTCCTCGACCCTCCCCCTCTCATACTGTGCAGTCTGCCCTGCTTGAATAAATGCTCCGCTATCGGTGAACATGTAGACTGGCCCCATCCACAAGAGCATTAACAACTGGTGTGCACATCCACGCGTTCTTGTGCAAGCGTATCTAAAGAACATGTCCTCTACAAGTTCTCACCTTAAAAACAAGCCAACTAAAACCTGCCAACTCTGTGAAGTGGTAGATGCCATTTTGTGATACTTAGGTCTGCGGGAGAGGAAGAACCTTTCCTCTACCCTTCACGCTTTTTGTGCTGGTCTAATAATTAAATCTGCATGGCACAGGTTAACAAGGGCATGTAATCAAATTTAATTACATACGTATGTGTGGGAACCCCACAAACACGAGCGGTTCAAGGACAGAAAGCAAAAATGAGGTGCATAGGGCCTTCTGAGCTAAGGATGAGGTGAGGCGTCCTGGGGTTTCAGAGGGGAAAAAGGCCGTTGTAGGACTGTGAGATGAGCAGATGTTCGGTAATTAGTAGTTTGCCCTGCTGTGTAAATTGATCAAAAATGGTACCTCTGATAATCTCTTATTACGGGCAGGACCACCCCTTATTTAAAGTCTTCTGCATAGTTAATGGGGGACAGAAGTTTCTCTGAAGCATGCAGTGCCTCAGTCGGCAGTAGCTCAAAACAATGAGTGTACCACAGAGGCACATCTTGGGGTGACTCATTCTGAACCCCTGCAGTTCACAATATATGATATTAAGTCATCACAGTCTATACCCTAAACTTACTCAATGTTATATGTCAATTATAGCCTAATAAAGCTGGAGAGAAAAAGTTCCCAGAGGTGGAATTCTAAGTAGACAAGTTCTTTCTCTGTTGGTGGGGTGATGAGGCATTACATGATTAGATTTTATCAGAGACAGTAGGATGATGAGCAAGGAATCATAATTAGTCTTTTACCCCAGAGTCTGTTTGGGGGCTGTGGTTTTCTTTTTTAAGATTTTTGTATTCTAAGGCCTTTCAATGAGGCTGAGCCAACCTCATATCCAATATCCTAATAGATATTTGTTCCAGTTAACTAAATTTTTGGAAAAAGTCGCCTGCCTCCCAGCTTCTGGATGTGACCGTGGATGTCCCTCTGTGAGCCAAGGCTGCCCAGCGGTCTGTATCTCTTCAGACCATGTATCTAGTTGAACTTGTGTGATGAATATCCTAGGGTCATATTCGCATGCCAGACCTTCAGCTTTTATTATTATTATACTAAATTTTCTAAATATAAAATGTACCTTTGTTTAACACTGTTTTTTAAAAAAATGAAGGCCTTGGCAACCTCATCATCCACAGCACTTTATGGGAAGTCCTTTGTAGGAAACCTTAGGATTCTTCTGCAGCCCCTCACTTTCCCGTCTGCTTCCTCTCCCCTCATGAAGCTCTGTGGAAACCTGCAGACTCACGCTGCCCTCTGGCCCTTCCTGCCAGGAAACTCGCCCCAGCAGATCCGGTATCCACCATGCTGCCGTGGTTGCATCCTCCTCTCTTCCTTGGTTGGGTGTTCTGTTTTCATTTTAATAAATTCATCATTGTCTTTTTTGCAAAAAGCATTTCAGTTTATTTACAGAAAGAAGAGGCTATAATCTCTTCATTTAGCTTCTTTAATAAGTAGATAAAATAACAGTTTCAAAAAGGCCATCGTACAAGGGGAAAAAAACAGAGAACAGACTTTAGGCTTCAACTTTTGGCTGAAGCTATGGGTGAGTCCCAGCGCCACCCTTCAGTAGCGCTGTGACTTTGAACCAGTCTTTCAATCTCTTTAAAACTCAGTTTACTTCTCTGTGAAGTGGGGTTAATAATACCTGGCTGATATGGTTTCTTTGAGGATTAAATGACACTCTCAAAAATTATAAATGCTTAATTAAAAAACACTAAGGCGTAGCTCATATCACTTGCAAACAAGTAATCACTGCCTCTGTATCTGTTGGGGCTACATTGTATTTTGTACTTTTCTGTTACCTGCCACAGCATAAGGAATTGCAAGCCCTGGTGGGCGGTCCCCAGAGGCCCCCCAGTCAGAACAACTGCCGTGCTCCCTGTGGAGTAGAATTGTTATTGTTTTCATCTACAAAACGTACATTTGGTTCTCAGTTATCCGTGATGATGGAGGAGGAGAAAATGTGAACTTAGCATAAGTAAATGGTAGTCTGTGGACTATCACCACTCCGATTCCTGTCCGCTGCTTTTCATGTTCATTCTTCGTCTTCCTTTCCCGAGCCACTGGGAATTCCGTTATCTCTCTGGTCGGAGCACTTCGAACAAAAGCCCACCAGAGGCCTTTGTCACAGAGGTCCCCACTCCAGGGCTTCCACCTCTTTCTGCCTACGTAGTTTGCTGTCTGTAGTAGAGGCCTCTTCATGTCCTTTTTGCAGTTAGAAACCTTTCTATGGCTGTAAATAAAGTCCACGCAGCTTGGCATGCACACACACCCCCGCTACCAGGGTGTCTAACATTTTGGAAAAGTTTTCTGCATAAAGTTGTTAATAATATCCCCCTCCAACTTTTTATTTTGAAAGTTTGAAATCTACAGACAAAAATGAAAGAATATCCTCATTTAAATTCACTAATTCTTCATTATTTTTGCCACCTCTGACCCCTCCTCTTCCTTCCCNATTTTGCCACCTCTGACCCCCCCCCTCTTCCTCCCCCCCCCTCGTCTTTCCTCCAGAGTGGCCCACGTGTTGGTAGTTGCAGACACCCTGGGCCTGCACACGCACACACCTGGCCTGCGTCTCCTAAGGGATGGACAGTCTCAGAGTAACTACAATGCTATTGTCACATGTGGAAACACACGAATCTCTAATATCGGGTTAAAACCTCTTCAGATGTTCCCAGTTGTCCCAGCATGTGTCATCCCCTTGCCCCTTCCCATCCAGGATTTATTCAAGGTTCACATATTGTCTTTTTAGTCTCTCATAATGTTGAATACTTTCCCCCCACTCTCCCCCTGTATGTTTTGAAGTATCCAGGCTAGTTGCCTTTAGCACACATTAAGGATTTTTCATTTTCTTCCTCTAACCTGTATTTCCTATAAACTGGAAATTAGTTCTAGAGGTTTCTATCTCTCTGTCTCTTCTAACACAACTGGCACGGAGCTGGGGCTCACCTCCTGTCCTTTCCCTTGCCCACCTTTAGCAAGAGAGGTCCCGAGGGGTGCTTAGGGGGAAGCCCCAGGTGCAGGACCCAGAGCTGCCGGATCCATTCTCTGAACGACTACTCTCAGAGCAGCTGCTCCGCCCGGCCCTGTTCTGGGCGCTGGGAATCCTGCAGTGACCGAACCAGCTGGCACCGGCCCCATCAGCTTCCATTCCTTCAGGGAGCTAACCAGAAATAAACCAATAGGAAATGGGATATAGGTTGTAATAAGAAAGATAAGAGGGTACATCACGAGGTGTGAGTGGGGCGGTAATATTTTCAATCAGGCAGTTAGTGAGGATCTGTCTGGGGGGAGGGGTAACATTTGTAGAGATCTGGGGTGGGGGGAAGAACTAGGGAGGGAAAGGGCAAGGGAGGTGGGGCCTCTGGGGGAAGCCCTGGGGCAGCCCCTCTCGGTGGGGCTCCTGCCACCCCCGTTGCCCAGCCTGTCTGCCAGGGCCCCGCCCACTGCAGCTCACGGTGTCCCTAAGCATCCACACCGGGCAGCCTTTCTCAGGATGCCCCATACTCCCTTATTGACACTACACCCTTTTCATGGCTGATGACTTACACACTGCTGTTATTTGGGCGGGGGAAGGGAGATGGGATTGGTGAAGAAAGACCTCACCTGAGTATTTACAGATGAACTCTAAAACCCATCTGGCTTATTTCTAAATCAACTTTAAGACTAACTCATCTTCGTTTCAAAAACTTTCACGTATGAAAAATATGTGCTGTTTTCAATCAAAGTAGTACTTGCTTCCCCTTTATTTTGGGAACCACAGCTCACTAGTTTCGGAAAGAGGCGTGGCCTTCAGAGGCTTCCACCTCACTGATGAAGTGGTAAACAAGATGAAGGTCCCAGTGGAAGCCCGCGGGAGCAAGCGCACAGAGGGGCGGCAGCGGTCGTGCAGGGGGCGGCAGTTAAGAGCCGTGCTCTCGGGATTTCTTCAGAAGAGCGGCTTCCTAGCGCCTGGAAATTCCAGGCGGAATTTCCTAACTCACACCTCTCCGCGTCCCCCAAACTCTAATTCACCTCCCCCTTCTCTTGGCGTGATCCCCAGCAGAATCACACAGGCCACACGGTGAGCCCCCAGAGGGTACCCTGGCATGTGTCCGGGGAGTCTGGTCTGTGGGACCTCGGTGATTCTAGTGTTCTTTTGGGTTTGGACACCACTGCCCTATGGGGCATTCAAATGAAGCTCCTAACAGATTTTGTTTTATTTTCAACGTACAGATTTGACCATGAGGCTATACTGTAGGAGGAGATTCGTGTCTGATTTCAATTTTTAAAATCATTTTTTTTTAGTCCCCAGAGTGCTTTGTGTGGTGCTCTCCACTCCTAGCAGCAACTGAATACACAAATGAAAGACTTGAGCATTTAGAAGCATGGTTATGCCCCTCTGCACTGGTCAACACAAGTCCCCTCCAGCCAGGAGGGTTTTTCCTCTGGAGTCTTACGCTAATCATGGCTCAGTGATGCTCTGCCATCTCTCCTGGTTGCCACACTCACATATTTTACTGGGAAGCCCACTGATCGTTTGGATGTTTCTGTAGGCATCTTTTCCCCCATACCCATGTCTCCTCTTTTATTTCCAGTCTTGGTGAAGGCCCCCACCATTTTCCTGCCAACACTGGGGCTGGGTTCTGTGCACTCTAGTTCCTACTCATGCTTGCCTTTGAAGCTCTGAACCCCCTCAGTTCACCTTGCACACTCTGTCATTCATCTTGGGAAGTGGGGAGGAAAACCAGCAAACTCCTCAGCTTTGCACTCAACATGTGCCTCCCTCTCCTCTCCAGCCCAACTCCTGGCCTTCCCTACCTGCCCCTTGGTGAGGGGTTTCACATTATAGAACTATTGCCATGAAGGCAAGGCGTGAGATGGAACTAGTTCCCCATGAAGGTGCCATGTTACCTCAGGGTCAACACTTTGCGTGTGAAGTTCCTTCTTCCCAGAACCCCTTTAACTGACTTTGCCACCTGGCTGACATCACTGCTGTTGTGACTCACAGAGCATTTCCTTCAGGATGCCTCCCCTGACCACCACCTTTTCCTCTTTCGCAAATTACATGTCCTTTCCTAGATCTGGTACATCCCCGTCATTGACTCACTGCTGCACTGTAAATTTAACAGACGCGTTTGCCACAGAATATGAGCATCTTCAGAGCAGGGATTATGTTTTACTGATGAAAATGGATGCACAATGAAAGTTGTTGAATAAATGAATGAGAAAATGAATAGACAAACAAACTGGGTTGTGAACGATATCCACACCTGAGTTTGTTAAACTATCTATGGTAAAGAATAAAAGCATATTCTTTATATTGTTCATCAAAAGGGTTTTGGGTGGCTTGAAGCCAGTTCTAGAATGGTAAAACAATGTCATTGCTTTGTATTCCAACAGGAAATATGGGATGTATAAAATCAAAAAGGAAAGAGAATCTGAGTGACGATGGAATAGATTTGAAGACTCAACCAGTACGTAATACTGACCGCACTATTTATGTGAGAGATCCAACGTCCAATAAACAGCCAAGGCCAGTAAGTAGATAGTCTCAGGGAGACTTCCCACAGCAGGATCAAAGCGCAGCTGCACGATTTAAACGCCAAATCTGTAACATGTGCGCGACACAAAATCACACCAATAACTTGGGCCTCGATGTTTGATATGCTTTGTAACTTAATCCTTTAAAGAACCTGTAAACATTGGAGACATGACCAGGTCATCTGTTGTACAACAAAGCAGACTTTGGTCACCCTGTGGGTAGAGAGGATCGTCTTTCGTATCACTGGTGCGAATACCTACTTTTTATACGTAAAGAAACACATTTGTGTCTGAACTCGTGTGACTTAGGATAGTTGCCAGATTAGTGCTGTGGCCTGGAAATGCTGCGTTCAACTCAGAAGCTAAACTAGGTGCTACTATGTCCTCTATCCCATCCTTTAATTCCTCAGTTAACTGATAAGAACACAGACCCCAAAGTTCTCGTGTCTTACTACAATTAGAAGATTTTTTAAAAATCAAAGCTAATTCTGCCCGTTAACCTTTGACAAATATCCATACCAGCAATATTGTGTGAGTGATGTGCTATTTGTTGAATTTGGGAATGCTAGGCAGAGGAAGATCCAACATCACATTTTATGGAAAAGAAGAACAAGGCTTTGGATAATTGCAATCTTAAATATACTTTATCTCAGATTTTATATCCTTTCCATCAATTCTCCTTATGTACGACAATATACAGAACACGTGTATAACATCCCACAGCCTGATTTTTATGGGATGGAATTCCTCAGCATTAAAGCTGAAAGCAGCTTATTCCAAGTTAGCCCAAATGCCTTTATTAAGTGTTTTTATAGTTTCTCTTATTTGACATGTTTTTAAATGCCTTCACATTTTAGAAGTGCATTATTTTTATCAAGTCTCTCAGCCAGCCCCCTCCTCCTCTATCCCCCATTGTCCTACAGGTACAATGCATGTCAAAGTCACATGTCATGGTTGAAATTGCTAAGTCACTGTTGACCTTCTTAAAAAAATAAACAGACGAACAAAATAGAACCAGAGGCATGGATACCTGAAACAGATTGATTGATCTCAGAGGGGAAGGTGGTGGGGAGGACTGCATAAAAGAAGCTGAGGAGATCAGCCAAAGAACATGAATGCAGAGCCCATGGACTCGGACAGTAGTGTGGTGACAGCCAGAGGGGAGGGCATAGGGCCAGTTGAGGTGGGCATGGGGGGCAATGGGGGACATCTGTAATGGTGTCAACAATAAACAGAAGAAGTGGAGAAGAAGAGTGAATATATTGTACATAATGTCTCTGGAGAAGTATACTAACACTGTAATTTTATATAGAAACTCAAAATGTATAAGATTATTAACACCTTTAATAATTTAGTGACAAATAGGTATAATACAGAGGGGTGGCTAAAAGTAGGTTTATGGTTGTCACTATGTGAAAAGTTTATTCTTGTATTATTATTTATTCTTGTATTATATATTTTTCTATGTGAACAACTGTAAACCTACTTTTGCCCACCCCCAAATTTAAAACCATTTCATCAATAAGTGTAGATGTATAATCTATAAAAATGATTACTAGGAAATAAAACGATGTAAAGAATTGGAGTCACAAATGTTTTTCCTCTTTTTATTATAGACTTCCAAGTTCTCATGAAAAGGATCTGTCATTTTCTGGTCTCACATATACCAGACTTTACATGCTGTAAAACCCAAGCAGTCTTGTTTTCTTTAACGATAACTGAAGATATTTTCAGAACAGCAAGGAAAAACGGTGTATAAGTTTGCACTATTTTTCTTATGTGCCATTTTCCCCCTATTAGATGTAAAGGAGGTTAAAATGAAGTTAGAAGCAGACTCAGTAAACACATAGACATCTTTCAATTCCTGTGCTTTAGTCTGTGCCCTGAGTGGTCCCAGACGCCCTTGCTTCATGCGCAGGTTAGCTGGGCCTCAGTCTGCGGCCACAGATGACACTTTCCGCTCGGCCCGAGGTGGCCACGGTGCATGCCCTGGGCTGATCGCACAGCAGCGCTGATGACAGGGTGAGGCAACTCAGCAGTGCTCTAAGGAGAAGACTCTTTACAGAAAGAGAAGGGGGTAGATGGGTTGCATACACGTGTTTTGGTCTTAGAAAAAAAAAGTGTACTAAAGCATTTGCACACTAAGTACTCTTCGATATTTGAAAACCATCCTGCTGCTTTCAAAATTATTTAATTTACTGTCATCTTCTAATGATTTCCTGTAAGGTATTTAAAATTGACCATACATACTAATTTATTATCGTACATGCAAATTTAAATGATTAAAAAATCAGTATAAAAACTATTGAAATAAGTGTTATGATAATATGGGCCCATGATTTTCTAATAGCAGAAAATTGTCCCACCATAATTGGGATTATGGTGGGACTAACTTTATCAGAAATTTAAATTTCAGTACAAACTGTTTTGGTCCCATTTCATTGAATCAGAGAGAAAAGTGACATGATCAGTGTAGGTCTCTGACAGTAGCTTCCTTAAAAGGGTCTAAGGGGCCTTGAACATCCTCCTCATGGTCTCTGAGAGAAAGAAGAATTCTATTTAAAAGGTCATTGAAGTGGCCTTTAGTGTCACCAGACTTTTCCTGATAATTCACCTCCAACTAAAATAACAGAGATGCCATCTGTCCCCATGATGGCATCGGGGCAGCCACAGGCAGCCTGAATTGGTTAGGGCTTATTCTCAGGACGTGGCTGAGCCCTATCTACAAGTTTGGGAAACATGGAGATCCCAGTCCCCAGGGCTTGGGTGGCTCTTCCACCAGGGCCGCAGGGCCCCAGGCCACTTCCGTCTCTGCTCTGCCGTCCCGGTGCCGGTTTCCCTGGCTGCTGAGACTCCAGCAAGGCACTGCACGACCATTTTGTTTCTAGATACACTGCCTCCCTCCATCTGCGTGGAAGTCTAGAGAATTTGGAAGCACAGTCATTTAGCTTGGCAAATTGCCTCCCAGATAATATTAGGGTTCTGTCGCCGAACAAGAGGGAGAGTGGTGATTGGGCAAGCATCTAGCCGCCCTGCCCAGAGCCCTGTGCGTTTCCTGCCACCACAGGCAAATGACTGTTTTCAGAAGGAAGAGCTGTGTAGATTGGGACAGAGCTCTGCAGAATTCTTTCTCTGTATTTCTCTTCTTTCCGGCTTAATAAGTTAGCAAATCTAAGCCTCATTTGCTACTGTTACAAAAACAATATAATATGCAATATGAATGTGACTAAGAAAAGCCAAACATTAAAAATTTTCTAACCAATATTCTCTCCTAGGTTACAGAATCTCAGCTTTTACCAGGACAGAGGTTTCAAACTAAAGGTACGTTTTCCTAGCAATGTGTTGGTTTCTTTTTTCTTTACTGTTAGAGACTCTTTAAAGTCGTTTTCCTGGGTAGCTTTTTTTATTGTGGAAAAATACACATACCATATAATTGATCATTTTAGCTCTTTTTAAGTGTACAAGACAGTGGCATTGAGCGCATTCACAGTGTTGCACAACCATCTCCACCCTCCATCTCCAGAATGTCTTCATCTTCCCATGCTGAAGCCATTCCCATGAAACACTAACTCCACCCCTCTGCCTCCCGGCCCCTGGCACACACCACTCTCCTTTCTGTCCCTGCATGTTTGATACTCTAGGAATCTCATACAAGTGGAGTCATAAAGCATTTGTCCCTTTGAGCCTGGCTTGTTTCACTTAGCATGATGTCCTCAAGGCTCATTCTTATTGTAGCTGGTGTCAGGATTTCCTTTTACAGGCTGAGTATTACTCTGTTGTATGTAGAGATCACGGTTGTTGTTTTTTTTAAATCCATACTTCTGTCGCTGTACACTTAATTGTTTGTTTCCTCCTTTTAGCTATTATGATAATGCTGCAAGGAACATAGGTGTATCATTTCTTAAATACAGAGTTGTAACGAATTACAGTTGTAATTTGAGACAAAAAACACTGCACACAGTGTGCACAGCATGTTAGTCACTGAAGACCATGTATACCCTGAGGCCCACTAGGAAGAAAACACACGCCATTTTCCCAGCCGCCCAATGAGAATTTGTAAAACGTTTCCACTGATAGGTATTAAAGGTCTTCGTTTGTGTTCTTTTTAGATCCAGAGGAACAAGGAGACATTGTGGTAGCCTTGTACCCCTATGATGGCATCCACCAAGACGACTTGTCCTTTAGGAAAGGAGAGAAGATGAAAGTCTTAGAGGAGTAAGTGTACTCAGGCACACTGCGTCCGCTGCCCCTGTACCCAGGCCACCGAATTCTACACATTGTCTCCTTGTTTTGCTTCCAGTAGCACAGCAAGAGCCAGACCTCCTCCTTGGGCGTGAGGCCTCCCAGGTTCTGCCTCTGGTCAGGCTGGGAGTGGAAGAGCAGGACAGGAGGAATTTTCCTCCAAAGTTTGCCTGTGAGCACTCTCCAGAGGTTTCCCTTTGAAGACAGACACTGGTCTCTTTCTTATCTATCTGTGCCATCTTAAGAAGTTTGGATGTCTGTGGAATGTGCATGTTACTATAATGCCATTTTTATTTAGTTATGCACTCAAATTCAGACTGGATTTATGGGTCCAAGTTGGTTTGATTTGTAAGGGCACTGTGCTGAAGCAGCGGTCATCTTGAAAAAGCTCAACTCAGCAGATGGCACCCTGTGAAGACACTTGGACAACATCATTTGCTTAACCCCATCGGTGCTGACTCACAGGCATGTGACCCTAGTCAGACCATAACTGTCTAGGCTTCAGAGCAATACTGGGAATAAGGAACTCCAAGTATCTTAATTCTAGCTGCTTTTTCTTCTCATCTGCACACATTGTCACTCTGGCCTGCCAACCAGGGTTAGAGAAGAGAGACCCTTTATTAACTACAAAGTATTAAGTGGTTACAGGCTATTATTGCTTACTGGTTAAGCATGAACTTGGGCCTAATCCCGGCCCTGCCATTTACTGCTGTGTGACCTTCACAAGTCACTTCAACTCTATACATTAGTTTCTTCCCTTATAAAATTGGAACAGCAATGCCTCTGTCATAGTGTGATGTGAGGATTCTGTGTGTGGTTCATATGGATAAGTATAGTATAGGCATGTAGCAGGTACAGGTTAGGGTCGGTGGTAGTCCGCCATGTCTTGCTGACAGGGGTCTGTCTGCATGTGGGAATTTGAAGGAAACATAATTGAGGCTCGCAGGGGCCCATCTTTTCTGCCCCATCCTCTTCCCTGACTCTAATGCTGAGGGCAAGAGCAGGTGATGAGGCCTGCCTGCTCGAAATTTTTGTATGCTTTTCTATTCCTCTTTTCTGTGGTGTCCATCTTTGGAAACTAGATGTTTGGACAAAGGTTAATGACGTAGGAGCTATGGTTCGCTGTTCCCTTGACTCCCATTGCTGTAAGGACCCTACAGCGTTTCTTGTATGTCCCGGGTGAAATCACGAGCATTTTCCTTCTGCAGGACGGGAACCACTTTAACCAGCTCTAGTTTGCCAAGCACTGAGTGCAGTGACCCACACTCAAGTCGGGGGGCTGTTTTTCTTCGTTTCAGTCTCTAAACATGGTTTTATTTCAGCCAGAGGAATGAATATCCTCGCTGGATTTTGAGGTTCCAGGAATCTTCCTCAACCACCGTCAGGCCCAAAACAAACACGTGGAGACAGTTGTTGTGGTGGTTCTCGAGCAGTTGGACACATTTTTGATGTGTGTTTCTATTCCAGGCACGGAGAATGGTGGAAAGCCAAATCCCTTTCAACAAAGAGAGAAGGCTTCATCCCCAGCAACTACGTAGCCAAAGTCAACACCTTGGAAACAGAAGAGTGAGTCTTTACATGCTGTCATCTTGGATGGTTTTGTTCGCTGTATTGGGTTTCTTGTTTGTTCTTTATCTTTTTATTTCCGTGGAGCACGACACCCATGAACTGTTAAAATGTCTTCTCAGGTGGTTTTTCAAGGATATAACCAGGAAAGATGCCGAAAGGCAGCTGCTGGCGCCAGGGAACAGCCCTGGGGCTTTCCTCATCAGAGAAAGCGAAACATTGAAAGGTAAGAGGTGGCATTAGGCTTCTTATAAAACACTATTTGGAAAATTATTGTTAGAAACTATTCTAGAATTCTTTTTGAAAAAGAATGCATTATGTTCTGGTAGTGAAATTTTATGGTTTGATAACCAATAAGAAGCTCAAATAATTAGTTTTGCTACCCAAAGTCATAGGAAACAGGTTTAATTATGACCATTTCTCACCGTGCCTTATGTTTGTTGAGTCTTTTAAATTATTGTTCAGAGTAAATATTGAAATTTTAAGGGAAAGTAAATGAAAACAACTTTTCAATTCAGTGAAATAATTTCAAAAACTCTCATGAAGAAGGAAAATGGCATGTTGGTAAACTTCAGAGCCAACAAAATCCTATCTTTGTTTATTGCATAGACTTTTTATAGGACTTTTCAAATTATGTACTATAGACACACTTAATTTATATTTTGCATATTTTATGGAAAAGAGGATCTACAGTATTGCATAATGCAGATCTTATTTATAAAATATGGGTATAATCTTGACTTGTACTTTTTCCCTTGCAGGAAGCTACTCTCTTTCTGTCAGAGACTATGACCCTGTGCATGGCGATATTATTAAGCACTACAAAATTAGAAGTCTGGACAATGGGGGTTATTACATCTCTCCCAGAATCACTTTTCCTTGCATCAGTGACATGATTAAGCATTACCAAAGTAAGTAAAGACTGAAGGTCAGACAAGACATATAGGTTTATTATGGTAAATATATGGTATCAAACACTTTTTTATATTGAAATTTTTATGCATTATATTTCTTTTGGATAAAGTTGGAGGGCCATGTTCTATAATTGATTATAAATTCATCTATAATTAAATAAACATTCAAAGTTAGATTTGATCCTTGTGAATAATCATTCCAGTCCTTCTCCTCTAATCCCTGATGTTTAACAATTGATATTTTAGAGTTATGAAGAGAAAAATGAATACTATTTTATGTAATGCATATTTTTACAACACATCCTTAACTATGTGGAAGAAGAATTCAGACTTGGCAGATGTATGCGTGCATAACAGTGATGCGTACTCTTGGTAAAAGAACTCAAATAACAGCAACACCAAAATTTTGAGCAGCGGCAGGCCCTTAGTCCTCTGTCACCAATGCCACTCTCCAGCCCTGCTAAGCTGAACCCATGACCAACCTTTAGGTTCATTCTCTGTGTAATGGAAGCTGGTTGTAGCAGGCAGCTGTTGTTACAGCTTATTTCTACAACCCACTCAAGGTGAACACGCATTATAGCCTTAAGTCCCAAAAGATGGAGAGAGCAAGGCACCCCCAATTTTGTGGAGTCCACCCTCCCTCTCTGTTATCCCATTACTTACTCCCTCCTCTGGCCTGTGTGGTGAGTGCTGGCTGTGTTCTGGTGTGAGGGTGATAGGACCAAGCCCCTGCCGTTTGACCACGATGCACTACTTGGGCTCAGCAGTTTGCGATTGCATTTTATTATATGTGATAATATATCAGCCTTTGTTTATCTGTTTATGTTTTTACTGTTTTAATACATTAACAGTACTGAAAAATAAAATTAAGTATGTTTTAAATTGTCTTTCATTGAAGAATTTCAAAAGTCATGAATATAAAAAAGATACCCCTATAAGCATTTTAGGTCCATAACTCTGGCAAGTTGGAAACTATAAGACCAATAGTCAAAGTTTCCCCATAGATACTGGTAAAATACAAAGTATGATTTTTTTTAACATTTATTTTCTCTTTTAAATTAGAGCAGTCAGATGGCTTGTGCAGAAGATTGGAGAAGGCTTGTATTAGTCCCAAACCACAAAAGCCGTGGGATAAAGACGCCTGGGAGATCCCACGAGAGTCCATTAAGTTGGTGAAGAGGCTCGGTGCTGGGCAGTTTGGGGAAGTCTGGATGGGTGAGTGTGTGGTCCTGGAGCCAGAGATCACTCTGGAGGCAGGAAAACTAATGGCTCAAGCCAATTTCTGTCATTTTGCTCAGCCAATCCCTAAACTGTGTCAGAAGCATCACTTCATTTGTTTTTCTTTGTTCACCTGGCACCAAAAACTGGCCTGTAGCATTATTTGATCGGACTCTTTCTCTTCCATATGACTTAGTAATTCTCTGTCAGACAAACATTTATAAGGAAGAGAGCAGTGGGTATTTATCCTGATTTTTCTGTCTACTGCTTCATGGTTTATGGCCAGAGCCTCTGGACACACACATTTTAACTACTGAAAATTTGCTTCTATCTCAGGAGAAGGTACACTTGGTTTAGGACCATCCTTGCTAGTGGGCTTAAGGAAGCCTCACATTTATTGCACTTTCTCACCAAGAAAGTTTTTAAATATGGCCAAAGCACCATCATTATGGGTCATTCTTTACAGTTAAGTATAGCCTTCTCAGGCTAGCAAAATTATGGTAGTGGCTTTTTAATGGGGATTTTTTTTTTTGCCCATCTGCCTTTTCTAAAGTTTTTACAGTGCATGTGAACTTCTTTTGTGATAAAAATAGCCCCCTTACCCCCCTCTTTTTAAAGCATCATGTTTTCTTCATGGTTCTAACTGAAAATGCAATTACTTCTGGAAAAGATAACGCGTGAGGTCCTACAAGTCTTACAACATCACTCTTTCTGTCCCAGCCCCATATACGTGAAAGCAAACATGATTTCTAAAGAGCAGGAGTGGACAACTTTTAAAAACTGCCCAGCCCCATCCTTACTGGTATGGCTTAGCTGGTTGGGCATCGTCAGCAAGGCGAAGTATTGCTGGTTCAATTCTGGGTCAGGGCACATGTCTGGGTTTGGGCCAGGTCTCTGGTGGGGCACGTGCAAGAGGCAGCTGCTCGATGTTTCTCTTGAGCATCAGTGTTTCTCTCCCTCTCTTTCTCTTTCTCTTCCCCTCTCTAAAAATAAATAAATAAATAAAATAGATTTTTTAAAAACTGTCTAGCCCCAGATGAGCTGAAACTAGACTCATCCCGTCTGCTGCCGCCACATGGGTATTTCACTTCCCCATCCTGGGGTCTATGAGGAAGAGGTTTTTTCTCTAAAGTCTTGGCCCTTGGGATCCCAGCTTTGCCCACTTTCTCCTATTGGTGCTGCTTTAGTCAAGGTGCTTTCAAATATAGCCTATAATGACCCAGCGTATAGTTAATTCTTACTGCGCTGTAAGTGTTTGTGAACGTGTTTAGAGAATTCAGGTAAATGAGGATCGTGCACCTCACCTGCGTTTGGTTGGCGTATTTCGGAACCAGTGGCACTCTATTTCTGTTCCAATCAGCAGATCCGTGGGCGCACGTGCTCGCTCCAGGTGTGGTCTCTTCCCAGGCACACTCTGTTGCTGAAGTCATGATATTATCCTCTTCCTTCCTCCATTTGCTCTGTTCTTTTTCATTGAGGTAAAATTCACGTAACATAAAATCAATCATGTTAAAGTGAACAATTCAGAGACATTTTCTACATTCGCATCATTGTGCACCCATCACCTTGATCAAGCTCCAAAATATTTTCATCACTCCCAAAGGAAACAACGGCAGCACAGAGCAATCCTTCCCTGTTTCTTCCTCCCACCAGTTCCCACAACCGCTACTTTACTTTCTGTCTCTACAAACTTGACTACTCTGAGCAGCTCACACAGGTAGAATCATATAGTATTTACCCTTTTGTGACTGGTTTATTTCACTTAGTATTATGTCTTCAAGCGTCATCCATGTTGGACCATGGCTCAGAATTTCATTCCAATGTAAGGCTGAATAATATTCCATTGTACGGGTATATCACAGTTTATTTATCTGTTGGTGGATATTTGGGATGTTCCCACCTTTTGGCTGTTATGAAAAAATGCTGCTGTGAACGTTCGTGCACATGTTGTTGTGTCCACAAATGTTTTCATTTCTCCTGGGTGTATACATTCTCTAGGAATGTATATGGAAATGGAAATCGTTAAATGGAAATTCTACATTTAACTTTTTGAGGAACTATCAAGCTGTTATCTGTTCATATTTTTAAAATGCTACCTTCTCTTTTTTTCCCTAGGTACTTGTGTTTATTTCTTAGTAACTTTTTCAAGTTCACAGCATAAGGTCAGGAATAGTATAATAAATATTGTATGCCCTTCACCGAGATTCACCAGTTAATATTTTGATACATTTGCTTGATCTTTTTATACATATACACATATATACACATACATATTCTATTGTTGTTGAATCACTTCAGATTAAGTTGCAGACGTGTTGACACTTGTCCCCTAAATACTTAAGCATGTGTCTCCTAAAAGCAGGGCCATTACGTTATACTATACAGCAACCACACTCAGGGAATTCAACAGTGAATCATCCTGTTGTCTAACACAGAGTCTGTATTCAAATTTCCCTAATTGTTCCAATAATGTCCTTGTAGCTGAGATCATATATTTGCATTCACTTGACATGTCTATAGTCTCCTTTAATATGGAACACCCAGTCCCTTAGCTCATTTTTATATTTCACGACACTGACATTTTGTAGAACATAGGTCACTCATTTTGTGGAATGTTCCTGATTTGGATTTTTCCTGATGTTGCCTGTGACATAGCTCAGGTTGTACCTTTGCATGAATAGTTCTAAGTGATGCTGTGTCCTGGGTGCATCTGGCGTATTAGTTGGTTCCATTATGGCTGATTTTGAGGGGTGTTGTTTTTCTTTTTTAATTGAATTTATTGGGGTGACATTGGCTAATAAAATTATGTAGATCTCAGATGTATATTACCATTTATCCCCCCTATACCCTCCTCTACCTCCCCTCCCCCATCTTTCCCTCTGGCAATCACCATATTGCTATCTGTGCCTATGAGTCTTCTCTCTCTCTCTCTCTCTCCTTTCTCATTTCTTCTTATAATTAGTTAATAAGGCTGTGGGGAGATTAAACTTATGTAAATATTCTGCACTCCAAAGGAACTTCCCCGAAATAGTTTCAGCATTATTTTCTCATTTTGAATTCTCTTCCCTCTGGGAAGCTGTGACTTCTCTAAAAAGCTGCACGTGCCCCTGTCCTCCTCCCACACTCCCCAGACCGCATCTCTTCCAACCCCACTGGCCCCTCTGGTAACCAGGGACTCTGCCTTCTCTCCCCAGCCCCCACTTTCCAGCCTTGTCTCTTTATTGGCAGGAAAGTACACGTTCACGATTACATTTAATTGCCCTCCAGGCCTCTGAGTCCATCTGAATGTGCTTTTCTCTCTGTATTTGCCGTTGAGTGGGGAGGAGATGACAAGATGTGGAGAGGGAAGAAGGCGGGAGAGAAAAGAATGTCCCAGCTATATGGTGTCCACAGGCCCATTTCCAGGAATATTTTCATCAACTTTCTCATATACTCATCACAATAATGCTGTCAGATATAAATTACCGTCATCATTGGATAAATGAGGACACTAAGACTGACAAGCAACTTGTCCAAGTCGTTCAAGGCAGTGGAGAAGCCAGCTGGCTGCTCTGGCATCTCAGAGACCTGGACTCCCTTGTTGGCTAAGCTGCCTACGAGTTAATCTGACCTCCCGAGGCTCAGTTTCCTCATCAGTGAAATGAGCAAACAACTCTCTCACCTCTCATTGAAAGGAAGAATGAAATTACAGAGCTGAAGAATTTGCTATGGAGTCTGGCTCTGTGTATATTATTATTTTCATTTTACCTTGTCTGACTATAGCCTTTGGAAGCTATATGTCAATGGATTTTCTCCCATTTTAATTATTAATTCAAGCTATAAATAATCCAGCTAGACCTTCCCATGGCTGTTTGTTAGCAAAAGAATTGCATATTTGTCGTGAAGGGAAAAGTGGGAGGAGTTGAGCCGGGGTATACTCATCCACCCTACAGTAGCAGCCCTGCATGTGAAGTGATGGTTTGGAGTTTTGCTTCAGCCTCCTAGTGTTCAGCTTTGAAGCCATGATAAAGACATTGAATTGAATGCTATTTTCTCCCAAGAGATAAGGGATAGGATCTGCTGGTCTTGGAGTTACCACTTTGAGAGGAAGAGATTATAATAGTCCTCCTATATTTTCTTAAACTTTTCTTGGCGGGTTCCTAGCGAGTAACCTTTTTTTCAACTGTGTGTTGGTGGTGCTCCAGGTGCCATTTGCCAGCCCAACACGTCCATTCTAAAGACAGTGACAAGAGTGTGAGCTGGCAGTAAGTCAAGTGCAAGCTGACAGTGCGGGACATATGCCTGAATAGACCGGATCACAGCACGGTGCTGGTTCTGTCGTGAGTAGCTCAAGCCTGAGCTCTGAAATTGTCACCCTGAGCTCAAGCACATTGGTGCTTTCTGGGATTGAGAAATCCTCTTTGCTTCAAATTCTAGATACATGTAATCCTCCTGCCAATTTCTCACCTTTTCCAGTTCATGGGCTTCCACCGGGCCACATACTAAATAGTCACACTGGTTGCATAGGACTTTTCTTTAGCATGTACCTAGTTGGTGCCTGGGAGAAACTGAGGTTTAGAAAGGAGAATAGGACACCGGAAAATATGTTATTGTTTTCTCCAGACCGGTGCTTTTTATTTAAACTATTTGAAAGTGGATAAATACCTTGTGAAAATTTATTATCTGAAAGGATTTGTTAATAGTGTTTTCTTGTGGTAAATGCACATAATTCAGAGCACAGTTCACTTCTGTCATGGACATTCATATTGTATGACCAACTTCGGGACTCTTTTCATCTTGAAAAACTGACACTCTGTATTTTTTTTAAAAAAAAAAAACAGCTCTTCCCAGCCCTTATCAACTACTAATCTACTTTCTGTCTCTATAAGCATGACTACTCTAAGTACCTCACATAAGTGGACTCATACAGTGGTTGTGTTTTTTTGTGTGAGACTGGCTTATTTTATTCAGTGTAATGTCTTCCATTTTCATCCATGTTGTAGCATGTGTCAGAATTTCTACCCCTTTAGGGCTAAGTAATATTCCATTAACTATTTTTATCTTTTCATCCATCAATGGACACTTGGGTTGCTTCACTTTTGGGCGGTTGTGAATAATACTGCTATGAACATGAGTACACAGATATCTTTATTTATATTTGAGAGGCTGCTTTTAATTCTTTTGGATATATGAGGTTTGTCCCCAAAGCCCAGCCATTGTTAACAAAAGGGTTTGTGCAAGATTGATATACTCTGGCAGCCAAGGAGAGTGTACTGGAACGCACATGGGCAAACAATGATGACTTCACTGCACTAGTCAGTGGGGGTGGGAGATGCCATTGAGTGAGTATGTGTACTGTGTGGCCATGGCACTCTAAATGACTGAAGGAGTAGAGCAAAGAATCTGCATCAAATTTGGGGTTAAATTGGAGCATTCCTCTGGGGAAACTATTTGGATAATTCAGAAGACCACTGCTATGGGCAACTGGTGATTGGCATCTTCATCATGACAACAGGCCTGTTCATGCATGACATCTCTTGCAGAGTTTTGTGGCAAAACATCAAATCACCCAGGTAACACACCCCCCCTTACAGCCCCGACTTGGTGCCCTGCAACTTCTGGCTTTTCCCAATATTAAAATCACCTTTGAAAGGGAAGAGATTTCAAACCATTGTTGAAATTCAGGAAAACACTATGGGGCAGCTGATGGAGACTGGGAGAACTCCATGACGTCCCAAGGTGTCTACTTTGACGGGGACTGAGGCATCATTGTCTTATATACAGTGTTTCTTATATCTTGTATCTTCTTCAATAAATGTCTTTATTTTTCATATTATATGGCTGGCTACCTTCTGAGCAGACCTCTCATATACACAGAAGTGGGATTGCTAGATCATTTGCCAATTCTGTTTAAATTTTTTGAGGAACCCTCATATTGTTTTCCTCAGTGGCTGCGCCAGTTTACATTCCTACCAACAGTGCACAGCGTTTCAGTTTCTCCACATCATCACTAGCACTTGGTATTTTCCACTGTTTTTTTGTTTTGTTTTGTTTTGTTTTTTGTTTTTGTTTCTGTTTTGTAGTGGCCAACCTAATGGGTTTGAGGTAGTGTCTCTTGTGGTTTGATTTGCATTTACTAATGATTAGTGATGTTGAACATTTTTTCATATGTTTGTTATCCATTTGTATATCTTCTTGGGAGAAATGTCTAGTCAAGCCTTTTGCCCATTTTTAACTGGGTTATTTCTTTAATTTGCTAATAATGATTTAAAAGAGAGTGGCAGCAGAGGCTCATCTGAAACATGGTTATGAAAGAACCAAGCTTGTAGGAACAGTGTAGGGTTGAATGAGGTGGTACTCGTGAGCACTTAGTCCAGTCAATTTCATCCAAAGAACCCTTGTTATCATTACATATTTAATTTTATTATAAAGAGAGCATGGTGACATTAGAGCAGAGGCTATGAAACAGAGGGAAGAAATTACCTGGGATTTTCCCACTCAACACAAGTTGTTTCTTGGTTTTTAAAATTCAGCTTTTATTTTGAGGTACTTTTAGATTCATTTGCAGTTGTAAGGAGTAACAAATAAAATGTGTCCACAAACCTCTTTTATGCAAATGTTCATAGCAGCATTATTCATAATAGTTGAAGAGTGTAAATAACCCAACTGTGCATCAGTTGGTGAACTGATAAACAAACTGTGATGTAACCATTCAACAGAATATTATTTGGCCGTAAAAAGAAATAAAGTATTGACACATGCTACGAAGTGGGTGAACAAGGAAAACACTGTTAAATGAAAGAAGTCAGACACAAAGGACCGTACATTCTATGATTTCCTTTGTATGAACTGTCTGCATAGGCAGATCTGTAGAGATGAAGAAGGTGAGTGGTTGCCTCGGGTGGGCGATGGGAGCATGGGGGGAGCTACTGTGAGTGAGTACCAGTTCCTTTAGGAGGGTGATGAAAATTTTCAATAATTGATTGCGGTGTCAGTTCCACGACTCTGAAAATACAAAACCCAATGAATTATATACTTTATATGAGTAAATGGTATAGTATATAAATTGTATTTCAGAAAGCTATCATATATATAAAAGAAGTAATACAAAGAGATCCCATATAATTTTACCTACTTTCTCCCAATAGTAACATTTTGAGAAATGGTAGCACAGCATCACTGCCAGGATACTGATGTTGGTAGTTGTTTGACTTTAATTATGCTTTACTCCTTCTGGTCTTGTATTAAATAAAGAAAAGAAAAGGGAGGGGTGAGGGAAGGAGAGGGGAGGGAGGAAAAGAAAGAGAGAGAAAGAAGGCAACAGGAAAAAATAGAAAATTTTGATCTGGGGTCTTCTTTAGATATGGGCCTGTGAATTTGGCTGTCAGTTAGGAATCTCCTCCTTAGCTATTGAAAGAATGTTAATATATTGAATGCATTTAGCAGAGGAACGCTAGAAATAAAACCAAAAGAATAGAGATTGGTGATTGGTTCTACTGTAAGTCAGAGGTTAAAGGATGCTCCTTCTCGCACGTGTGTTTGCGAGTCCCATGCTGACCAAGGGCTGGCGCAGCAGCAAGGTCTGTGCAGTTTGGAGCTGGCAGAATTTACTTTGTGTTTCTCAAGGGATAGCGGGTTAGTTTTTCTCATTCACAGAAAAAGAACAAATTAAATTTTTTATCAACATTAACCAAGTAAGTTGATACTTTTGCTGAGCAAAAGGAATGGTTCATAAACTACCAGTCACTTATTATGGACTGAATATTTTTGGTCTGAAATTCATTGAACAAATATTAGGAAGTGACCTATTCTGTCGGGTGTGAGGGAGGAGGGGTTGGGGATGAAAAAATGAGGAGTTTCTCCCTCAAGCTGTTTCCGCTTGCTAGTGTGATCCTCTTGACATCTGGCCTGGTGACGTTTTTCTCAGTGGGCTGTTGGACTCTGAGGGAACTGACTGAGCAGTGAAGATAGGGGTGATGTTTCCTTTTACCTCTTGGTCTATGAAAAGACTTTGGAAAGTAAAGTTGTTTTAGTCTGAAAGTAAAGTTATTGTGAACTGTATTATGCTCGATGCATTTTCCTGTGAGCCAACTGCATTGATATTAGTCACCAGCTAACTTCCCAAGTCAACTGCCCACATCTCTTTTAAAACCACCCTCCCGAGGTTCTTTTCAGCACGTTCTTTTCAGCACGTTCTTTTCAGCACATTAGTCACTCTCTCTCACACAACGTGAGCCTTCTCCAATAGTCACACCAGCGTTCTTTAACTGTGACAAAGAGGCACTCCATAGGAAAATCTTTACTGCTTTCAAAAGACTTTTTAAATCATTTTTCATCTTTAATGCCAACCCAAATCTCCACGACTAGGCAAATTGAACCTGCCCACAGAATACAAATCACGCTGAAAACCCGCCCTGCTGTCTAAATGTCACAGCGCTAACCTTAAGTGGCAGCGCTGCTGTTCTTGGGCTGTTGGACACAGCTGTTCTAGTCACTGTTTGCGTCAAACTCCTTATCAGCATCTTAAATATCTTTAGCAGCTGCAGTATGTCCTGATAACCTTCCCTCCAACCCGAGGAAAGCATTTTTTCTTTATTCTTTACCCACAATTTTGTGTTGTGTAAAATCTCAACGAGTTTCACTGCTTTTATGATGACTGCAGAAGAGGAATTTTGTTTCTTCCACTTTTATTGTTGTGTAATTCACAAGCAGGCAGAAAAGTGCACACGACACAACTTTTTAGTATCACAAATGATTACAAAATGAAGCCCTGTGTGCTGACCACTGAGCTCCCACAGGGGAAGCTTGCTGGCACCCACAAGTCCCTGCTCAGCCTTTGCAGTCACAGCCACGCCTGTGCCCCACAGACAGCTGCTCTTCTGACCTTTGTGACAGTGACCTGGCTTCTCTTTAGAGTTCTGCCACTTTACCCTCTGCATCCCCAAACAACCGAGGTTAGTTTTGCCTGTTTTTGAACTTTATGTAAATGAATTATACCAAATGTACTCTTTTATTGTATCTTGCCTCTTGTATTTAACATTATGTTTGTGAGATTCATTCACGTTTTAGGGTGGAGCTACAATTCATTCATCCTCATTACTATGTAGTATAGTTTTGAATTTATATTCAAGACATACGGCTATTTGTGCCTTGAGCTCTCTATTCACTGATGGAATGGAGGTGTTCTCAGGTTTTGGCTACTGTGAGCAATGCTGCTATGAACATTTCCAGGCCGCTGATGCATGAGGGCTTGAGTTTCTTTGGGGTGACCAGGAGTGGATTTCCTGGTTCACAGGAGTCTGCATCTTTTAGTCTGTTAAGTACTGCCAACTGAGTTTCCCACGCACTTGTCCCAGTTTAGACTCTCACCAGTCAAGTACCGGAGCCTCCCTCCCGTGGACCACTTGGGTGTGGCAGGAGGGGGGGCTTGCTCCAGATTAATTGCTCTTGGAGGTGGTTCTGTCAACATTCTTCAGGGGCTCCTGGGAGATATTGTCAAAGGCAGAAGTTTTGTAGCTGAATTTCAGTGATGCTCAAAAGGAGCACAAAAAAGGGCCTAGGGGAGCTGCCCCAGTTTCTCTATGCACTCACCAGCACTCCACATTGTTGCCCAGTTGTGTGGTGGTGGCTTTATTTGCATTTTGGTGATTACTGATAAGATGGAGTTCCTTTCACATGTTTATTAGTCATTTGAGTTTTTTCTTTTTGAAATGTTCATCCAAGACTTTGCCTATCTTTTCACTTTTTCTTTCTGATTTGTAGGAATTATATATTCTGGACACTAGTCCTTTCCAGTCCTTTGTTAGTAACATGTGTCAAAGACGGTGTATTTTCTTGCTATGCTTTACCACAATACATTCATGTATGAGGACCTTTTTATAAACTTTTAAATAACTCTATAGTGGAATATTCTTGGTTTAAATGTAACACTAAAGGGCTTTTGTTGGTGAAATTTACTTTACATTTACTCTTAAGAGCCATAGGAAAGGTCATATTGCTATCAGAAAGGAGACCAGCCGGGAGCAGGTCTGCCTAGGGCCAGTTCTTAGCTTCGTGCAGGGAAGATTTCACAACAGAGTCAAGATGATTTTGACAGTGTGTTTAGTAAAGTTAGGGGCAGTGAGACAAGGAACTAGGATGGTTCCTAGGATAGAAACAGCAACAGGAGGCAGGGCTTCTCTGGCTTACTGAAAAGTCAGAGAAAAGGGGCCTTGGAGACAGGTTCAGAGGCTTAGCCTGCTCCCCGGGGTGCAAGTCTCGTAGGGACCATTAGAGTTTAGAAAATGTGTGCCCATGGGGGGAGAAGAGAAGGAAGGGAAAGGCACAGGCTTGCTGAGTCCTTGTTTTGAGGGTTTTTAAAAGCTGGGAGTTTAAGGGAGGTCTTAGGAGTGATATCAATTAATAGAATGTACATCAGATTTTCCAGGTGTGCCCTTTTAGGGTCATGGTCTCCACTGATTGGTCAGCGCTAAGGGGGTCATTTGTCATTGCAGCTGGTCCTTGCTTCACTCACCTGGTTATGCTGCTTTTGCAGGCCTGGAGCCGAAATACATCTGAGGCCTAGATGTTATCTGACCTGAGATGATCTTCTGTGTTGGCTGTAAATTGCTCATCCAATTGTTCTGCTATCTTTCTCAGCTTCCCCACTCTACTTGCCAAGGAGTTTTTCTAGGTATTACTGTCCTGCCTCAGTGTGTTTGTAATTATGCATTTAAGTGGAAAATCAATTTATATTTTTATGACTTCGCTGTTTTGTGTAGGCTGTGGCTTTCAAAAATAACCTAGGACAGTATTTTGTGAGCTTTCTATTACAGTCTCATTTGTGCGTTCTTACATTTATTCTATTTTATATACCACATTCTTTATTTTTCTGTAGAGTATTACAAACTCCTAGTAAGTATAAGTCAAAGTGGAATATAAAAGGAAAAGTTTTAACAGAGAAATCAGTGTTAAGGACCTGAAGAAAAATTATTTAACTAGGGTTGACAGCTGTAAAGTAATACTTTTTCTTGCCAATTTGAAGGCGTGGAAATAGAAACATAATCTCTTTTCTTATAGAACGTAATTTCTTTTGTAAAAAATAAAGGAGGGGCACATACACAGTAAGTCTCTCTTATACATTCCAAGATCCTCAGTGGATGCCAGAAACCTAAGATAATACCAAACCCTGCATATACTATGTTTTTTCCTATACATCACACCTTTTCAATGAAAGGAGGGGCTTTGCATTGCATCTTTGGCACATCTGAATTGCTAGCATCGATACTCCTGTGTTTGGGGGCTAGTAAGGAAAATAAGGGTTATTTGAACACAAGCCCTGCCAACAGTCCATCTGGTAACCAAGATAGTTGGTTACTGTTTGACCAATGGGCAGGGAGCATCTACAGGTGGATACACTGAACAAAGGAATTGAGGGGGATGGTGCAAGACTTCAATCAGGCTTCTAGAACAATGTGTACTTTGACGGTTATGAATTGTTTATTTCTGGAATTTTTCATTTAACTTTTTTGGACCATGGTTGACCATGGGTAACCGAAACTGCAGAAGTCAAAGCATGGGTGAAAGGGAACTGCTGTATTCATTTACACGCTTAATCAAAATATAAAAAACAAAAGAAAGTAAAAGCCACCCCAAATGTAACCACTGATTATCATTGCTGATGTTTCACTGAGCATGACTCCGGCCATCTCTCTTTGCTGTACATATAGAGATAATTATGTGACCTCAAAAAGGGGACTAGACACTATACATCTCCACCTTAGAGCTGTGCTTGTCTTAGGGCAGGCACTCGAAAACTAACACCCCAGGGAGTGGTAACCAACAGGGAGATTCCTGCTGGTAACCAGTTGCCACTGCCGCCTCACCATTTATTTTGTTGTTGTTGGTTTTGTTTGCATTTCCGAGAGAAATGTGAAAACAGAAAAGGCTTTCCCAGAGGAAAATCACGCTCAGAATTAAGCACATACCTGAGACAGGTCCCAGAAAAGTGATACCGGAGACACTGAAATTAAGAACAATCTGACAGTAACCAGACGGGAGGTGGTAAGGGATAATGGGGGAAAGAGGAGAAGTGTTTTCACAAAAAACTATAAAGGACACATGGACAAAACCAAGGGGGAGTGGAAGCAGAGGAGGGAGGTGGGGAGGGCTAGGGTCAGGGGGAGTGGTGGGGGGTAAATGCAGACAACGGAAATGAACAACAATAAAATAATTTTTTAAAAGAAAAAAAACGATACCTTGGGGGAACAATATTAAGGAGCCAGTATTTCCAGAAGTGTGTTCCATGCAGTGTGAAAAGGCACATGAAAGAGTGTCCTGTGTTCAAGAAGGTGTGGGAAATGCCGAGGTCAGCTGAGTCAGACAAGTTTCTTCACTGAAGGGCTCACAATGTGTTTGCTGCATCTTCCGGATGGGGGGAGGGGCACAGCAGGCCGTGGTCCCCAGACTTTCAGCACAAAACCCTTGGTTCTCGGAGAATCCCCAAAGTCCAGTTCTCTCTGAAAACTTTGGGAAACGCTTGACTGTAATATATTGTACTTTCAAGTTAGTGTATATAAATAATTTTTTAGTGCAAAGCTTTTTTTTCTGAGTAAGACATACCCAGCATAGAATATTGGTTGAGTGGTTAAAAGTAGAGTAATCAAAATTAAAAACACCCACAACTGCACCATGGGATGGCCGGTATTTGGTGTATTTTCTTCTAGACCATTTTCTGTGTGCATGCGTGCATGTGTGTGTACATGGGTATGTGTATAACATAGAGAGGTTTGGTGTGGTTTTAAAAAAATCTTGAATAAAGAACATTTTATTAATTAGAGGAAAATCTTAGTTTCCATAATGGAGTACTCTTAGAATTTTTTTAAAAACTGTTGCTTCATAAAAACGTTTTGACTGTGGAATAATTTTAGATAATTTTGTAAAGATGTTACAGATTAATTCCCATGTGCCCTTCACTCAGCCTGCACTAATGCTAACACCACGTAGAGTAATATGTAACTGTTTTCTATCTGTAACTAAGTTTTCTTCAAATTTTGCATGAAGACTTTGGATTTGCAGTTTGATAAAGCATGCCCCCCCTTCTGCCTTCCTAGGTTACTATCACAACAGCACCAAAGTGGCTGTAAAAACCCTGAAACCAGGCACCATGTCTGTGCAGGCCTTCCTGGAGGAGGCGAACCTCATGAAGACCCTCCAGCACGACAAGCTGGTGAGGCTGTACGCCGTGGTCACCAAAGAGGAGCCCATCTACATCATCACAGAGTACATGGCCAAAGGTGAGGTGCCCCGGGGCTGTCAAAGGGCTTAACCCTCACAGAGGAAAGCGTCTAAATGTTCAGAGAATGCTCAGATAATTTTAATTGTAAAACAGCATGTGCACCGACAAAAGAAATCAGAAAATGTGGGAAAACAAAGCATTTTCATAAACCATACCCTCATAAGCAATCCATGTCCTAAAGCTAATGGATAACATTAATAGATAGTCTTCCTATTTTCCCTGCCTTCATCTCCATATTTAGATTAGCCCCACGAACAGTACCCAATACCTACTAGGCCTCCAATAAATATTTATCAGATAAATAAATACAAATATTAAATAAGAGTATTTTTATTATATGTTTAAAATATGAGTTCTCACAATCCTAAAAATAGTTTGCTTGCCTCTTTAGCCTTATCTAAATGTTCAGGGTGTCACTTTAAAATGTGAACATTTTAAACACTGGTCAAGACTGAATTCCTATGTAATCGTAGAAAATGAAAAAGAGGTTCAAGAAACCATTTGTTCCCTTGCTGCTCTCACTGTCATGGAAAAGGGTTTGAATCTCCATCCTCCTTCCTCCAGTTCAGTATAGACACTAATGAACTGCCAAACGATTTTTCATGAATCAGCAGAAATGAAGGAAGAAAAGAAACATAAGCAATAATCCAGAATTAACCATCATCTCGTGCATAATGATTACAGTGTGTTATTAGAGCTGACTAGGTTAGAAAGTTGAACATTACATTTTCTTAATGTATGTTAATACTTCCAAATATTACTGACTCAGAGCCCTTCTCAAAGGACATTCTTAAAAAAAAAAAGACAGCCCCTGTGGCTCAGCTTGCTACATCACAGAAGCCAATCTCAGGATTATACACTTTGAGAGAGTTCAGTAAATACTAAATTAACCAAGTTACAATGTTATGAGTCATAAATGCAAATATGAATGTCTCCTGATAATAATGCCTAACCTTTATTGAGCACTTACTATGTAGTACTTCTCTCAGTGCCTTCCTGGGTGATCTCACTCAATCCTTTCCCCAGCCTGAGGGCTGAGTACCACGGTTTTGTGTTGTGGGCGAGGCAGCGGAACACTTACTGAGCCCTCAGTACCTGCCAAGTATCACGGCACGTGCTTTAATCTGTCCTCACAAGGACTCTGCAGTGGCCACTGGGACACACCCACTTTACAGGGTAAGCAGCTTGCCCTCAGGTCGCCAGTTTAAGTTCTAGGGGAAAAGGCAGGTCTTGCTTTAGAGATGAAGCCGTAGGAAGCAAGAGAGTGTTTCTGTGGGCACATGGCCTTTTAAGTAGGTCTAACTTTTTTCCAAGCACAGTTCGTTCATCAAAGACTCATTGTAAACCTTTGGCATGCGCCAAGTTCTGTGCTTTTGCTGGACACAGGTAGGAGCCCGGCTGGCTGGGTAGCTGCAAAGGGCGAGCCTGCTGCAAAGGCTCACTGTTTCTGTCTCAGAGAAGCTCTGGGCATCCGAGGGCTACAGCAAGTGTATCTTGGTGGCAGGTACAAAGTACTCTGAAATGCCTTGCTGTCAGACACTGTCACCCTTTCTTACCTGGAGCATATGTACATTTCAAATCAGGTCAAAGGTAACAGATTAGAAGGGACCAGGTTCAATAAAGCTTAGGAAGAGACACTATAACGACATGAAATTGAAAAGCCAGTCATTTTGTGGGGTTCCCCCCAATGGTCATGATCATTTGATTTTTATTTGGTTTTGTTTCCTTTTGTGTTTGAAATACACTAATTCATTCTTCCTCTATCAACAGGCAGTTTGCTGGATTTCCTGAAGAGTGATGAAGGGGGCAAAGTGCTGCTTCCAAAGCTCATTGACTTTTCTGCTCAGGTGACGTATGAAAAAGCCAGTCTATCTATAAATTTGCAAAGATCACTCCTGGTTCAGATTCAAGAGGAAAGTGTTGTTCCAGGACAAGGCACTGCTGTTGACTGTTTCCCAGAAGTGGTTATGTGTACACTCCCTTGGAGACAGCCTGGTGTTTTACACAGAATGTGTGTTCACATGTTCCTTTGACTTTGCATGTCATCTTCCTTAATGCGAATCAGTCTCCTTATATTTATTTCTGAACAAGTGATAGAAACAGTGCAGCTGAATTGGTCAGTTTGTGCTGCCTTTAGGGGAAGCATTTCCATGCAGTGTAAACTCAGAACCTTCTAAATGATGCATATGTCTTCTTTAATTTGCTAATCTGATGTACTGATACTTTCCTGTCCTCAGTGTTCCTGAAAACAAGAACAACATTCCTTTTCTACTCTACCCATTTTCAGTTATTCTTATTGGACATGCCTTCAGGATCCTGAGATATATTCACTTATAATATATAATATTTCTAGAGCTAGCTGAAAGGTTGCAAATTTGTTTACACTGCAATCACATGAGTGTACTTAAGAGCATAGGGAAGTTACCCAGAAACCTAGCAATGTTCTTGGTAATAACAAGGAAATGTACATTTGAATGATGCCAGCCACTGACTTTTAATACTTTCATTATGCTCATCAGTCATGTTCAGTAATTTGCTTGTTTCTTGGTATTGGCCATCAGAAGGCCAAGTAATGTAAAACCCAAAGTATCGCAGAGATTTCTAGAAGTTGTAGGAAAGGTCTTTATGATCTTTGTTTTTCTTACTCCTATCTTTTCTCTCAGACCCTTTTTTAGTTGGGGAATTGATGTAGCCTTCTTGGGAGGTGAGATCAAACGAAAGAACGAGTGTGTTCGAGTAAGGTGGGATTAACACAGACTCTGCGATGGAGTGTTGTGGGCAGAGCTGAAGTTCCACATCTGAGGACTGGAGTTTGTGTCCTGGCTGTGTGACTCACTGGCCATGCCACTTTGAGAAAGTGCGTTCCCTCTTCAGGTTCATTTATCCATTTATCCATTTATCCATCTATTAAATGGGAATGGGAATGCTTCCTTTAGGGAGATGTTGTTGAGGGTCTAATCAAACGAGCTGGACATAAGCACTTCAGAGCCTGTTGGTGGAAGCTGAGGACGCCTTAAGGCTGACAGGTCCCCTCATTACAGCAAAGATGTATGATGAAGTCATTCTGCTCGGTCAGCCCTTACCTCATCACCCAGAACTTGAGGAGTTTAGTAGATTCCATAGGAAATTCAAATGTCATCTGGAACTCCAGTATCTATTATGAAAAGAAGCAAAATTGCTGTGGTGGAACTGGAGGAAGGGAAGGGTCCAGCAGCCCTGACTTCTTAACCTCCTCTCACTCTAAGCTGGCCCTCAGAGGATCCAGGAGACCAAGAGTCCCAGGACCACAGTGTGAAAACCATTGCTCTGCAGTAAGAGGAAACATGACTTGGATGGGTACAGCTCTCAATCCTATGTAGATACGGAGAAAGCAGAAATCAGATCACCCTTGACACAGTGGAGGCCCTCTGCCTGGGGTGGTGACTTGGGCATCCCCTATTGGAAGAGAGAGTTGAGGAGTGTAGCAAAGTTTGCCAGACCTGCTCCTCAGGAAGGGAAAGGGGATGACAGGAATGTAGAAAAGTGGGACAGATGGCCCGGAGGCCGGAGTGGTCATAGACGGTCCACTGTGCCCAGAGAGCTGAGCTATGCCCACAGTTCTATAGGGTAGTAGAAGTCATACAAATTGGGGTGTGTACTGTACTAGAGAAGGACTTTATTTTGTCACATGGGTATTTTGTATTTGATTTTGCATAGCTTATCTCAAAACGCATCTTGACCAAGTTTAAGTCAAGGCCTCTGTATCTGTTCTTTAACTTTGTAAATGACTACTGATACTACAAAGGGTAACTTTTCCTAACTTAGAAAAAAACTGGGGTGAGGGAGTGTTGATTTCTAAGACTTTATAGCTTGCAAAGTGAATTATCACAAAGATAGGCATTGACTGACTTTCAAGTTGTAGGTTTCAGGCGGGGCCAGGAGCAGTCAAGGCCACTACCGCTGGTCTCCATCTGAGTCAGTGTACAGAGTCCAGCTCGTGCTGGATGAGCTCCTGTCTTTACCTGCCTCCGGGTTTCCCAGTAGTGACGACTGGTTAGAATTGGTGGAGCATCTAGTTTAAGTGCATGGAGAGTTAGATGTCAGTAGGAAAGTGAACAATCAGCAGCACCCAGGAAGTACCTAAGCAGGGGGGGTTCAGTAGTAAATGCATTTTCTTTACAACAAAATACCATCTCCTTTTGATTTCATCTTTATTCATGGTACAAACTTCACCCAGTCCTCCCCTCAAGGTGGAGCTTGTGGGACCACCTGATGCGTCACCCTTAATTATCACCTGCATCGCTAGCTTTCGGCTTTTCTTGTTGTAGCATCGATAACACAGGGGGACCTGGAAAGCACATACCTCACACCTCTGCTTTCTGTTAACCACACGCAGTGACCAGTCCCACTATGATATATATCGTCAATTCGCATTGTGACTGGTCCTATACAACGGCCCTCCTCCTACTTCATGTACCTTTCTAAAAGGGTTTTTCCACACAGAGAGAGTCATCGCTGAATTGTTTCTCCTTCTCTCCATCATGTGCCACTAGTTAAGACTGTCACTTTTCCATAACAAATAACGTAACAATAGTAAACATTAATAAAGCTGGCACAAGGTGATAAAAGAATATCTGGTGCCCAGATACTGGATAATATAGCCTTTCCTATGGTTTTTCTCCACTTAACTGTTTACAGTGGAAATAAAGCAGAAGTATTAGATAAATCCACTTGGTATTTGAACTCCAAACTATTAGTAGGCTAATAATATGTTCATACTTTGTTCCATTAGCATTGTCAATTGCATCCGTGGCATCAGAGAGTTGGGAAATTTAATGTTCACAAAGGATATGGTTCAATTCATCAGTTTTTCATAGTGGAGGATGGAGAATAAAAACAAACCAGTTTACATAACCCCAGCACCAGCGGTAAAAGAATAAGGGAACAGGGGTAAGGGGCAGCATTGGGACTTTTGCCACAGTCCCTCATCTGGCCTCTTCTTCCCTCTCCCTATGACCTACTTCCCCATGCTCAACTTTCCCCTCACTGGTCTCCCTGAATGGCAATTGAAACAGGAAGTGGGGGGAGTGCACACCGGAGCCTCACCATCACTTCCTGTCTCAGGCTGAGTTCTAAAAGGCACTTAAGGGCCCAGCTGTAATCCCAGCCCATCAGCCCACTCAGCTTTCCAACTAAGGCAGCTTTANAGTCCCTCATCTGGCCTCTTCTTCCCTCTCCCTATGACCTACTTCCCCATGCTCAACTTTCCCCTCACTGTTCTCCCTGAATGGCAATTGAAACAGGAAGTGGGGGGAGTGCACACCGGAGCCTCACCATCACTTCCTGTCTCAGGCTGAGTTCTAAAAGGCACTTAAGGGCCGAGCTGTAATCCCAACCCATCAGCCCACTCAGCTTTCCAACTAAGGCAGCTTTACCCATTGCTTTTCTTCTTGTATTAGATGAAGCATTTTGAGCTTTTTGTGCTGAACTAGGAAAGTTATCCCTTTGCAAAGGAAGTTTGATACTTTCAGAGCAGAGACACTTTGTACATAATTCCCTTCAAGCTTTTGCCTGATATGAGAAGAAATGAACTTGGAAGGAGAAGGGGTTGAACTCTGGGAATTTCCTTCAGCAGCAGCTTAAACTAAATTGTAAACTTGTAAAACTGAGAGAAAAATGAAGTGAGAAATTTGTGGTTGCAATATGAAGGTCAGATAAATCATCTTGTAATTTAGGCCAGGTGAATCAAAGCATTTCTTGGTCTTTGGTGGCAACATCCCTGAAGTGCAAAATTTACCAAAAATTAAATGGACAGTTATTTATGAGTAACACTGCAGTAAAAACGGAAAAACCAAGGTTGTCACAATCATGGCAACAGGCAACATTTCTTTAATTCCTTCTGGTTGATAAAACACTTCTACTTCCAGTGTCTAATTTGAATCCCACCACCTTGAAAGCCCTTGTGTTGTTATTTAATACACTGTACAAATGAGGATGTGACCAGGGATTTGTCCAAGGTTATATAGCCGGTAGGTAGAATTGCTGGACTTGGTCCTGGGTCTTCTAACTTCAGATAATGGGTTCCTTCTTCTGCACCCCATGGTCGTTCGTGATCAGAGTGGCTGCTATGGTCATTTTGCATCTGACACTACGCTGATAGGTAGTTTTCTCCCTTTATGAATTTTGCTTATCAGAATTAACAGTATCTTCAGGCTTATTCCCAAGAAAAAGTCTCTACTGCCAAGATACATCACATAGTGATTATACTCAAGATATGATTTGTTCTCTAGTATTAAATGTCAAGCCACATTTCAGTTGGAAATTGATAAAACGACAAAGAAGGCAGGGAAACCTCAGTCCACCTCCATGTCACTCTCAACTGTTGGGAGTAGGAAGCTTTTTGAGTGCTTCCTCATTATAGTATCTACTAACTGAGAAAACAACATATAATTAGAAACTCCTTGTAATGTAATTCTAGGTTGGGACCCACCAGTCTGCTTGTGGTAAATCAGGTCTGAAATGTCTGGAAGAGTGGGTGTTCTGAGGAAGTTTCTTGAGTATTTGGCAATACCCTCAGATGTGTGTCTTCTCACTTTGTCTCTTTGTAAAAAAACTAAAAGATAAGTTATGTTTTCATTTTCAGCTTGAGGCTATCTACACTCCACCCCCCCCCAATAATAAGGCAACAACTTTATTTTCAAAACTCTTATTAATATGAACCCCTGGCTGACAGTGTCATTGCATTAATTTACTTAAACTGGGGGAAGGATGACATTGAGAGGCTCAATCACTCCGTGGCCAGTGGGAGCCTCGGGGGACAGACTTGGTGTGCGTTTCATCCAGGAAAGCCAGGTCAGACCCCTCCCCACGTCATGGTCATTCTCACCACGTTACGTGGGGGTTCTCAGGCCTGACTCTATGCTGAAGCCCTTTCAAGCATGAGAGCCACAGGGAGATAGCCAGCACTGAAGAGATAATTAATTCCATAAAATCATCTGAGCCAGACATCAGCCTGGCTGAGGGGGCCGCACAGCCAGCAGGATGTGAAGACCCCCAGTGTGCATCTTTAAAGACCCAGAGCTGGGGAGCCATTCTCAGTGTGAAAGGTAGACATGGCAATTTTCTCTTTCTGCAGAGTGAGAAGCATCCCTGTCCTTTTGTATGAAGTATCTGACGATGTTAATAGTGGAGGGAGCACTGGGCTGAGAGTCGGAACACCTGCTCCCTCCTGAGGCAAAGCAGTTTGTGGGCCCCATGTCCTTGTTTCAGAAACGAGGGGACAGCTTAGGCTTCCAACAGCCTCGACTCTGAGGTGACAAGCAAACTCCCTTCTACTCAGAATATCTTTGTGGACCATCTCCCGGAAGTTGTAATCAATGATTCTGAGTGCGTTCAGATGACATTGAAATAAGATTTTGACATTCTTCTAAATAAGGGAATATAAAATGTATCACATGAGTGTAGTACCCAGGTGTCAGGCAAGGAAGAGCTCTATATTTTTCGAGTAATAAGTTTTATGTGTGAAGCTTTAATTCTGCTCATGAAAACTTATAAAATGGATAGATGACACTAGACTTACTGTCAGAACTGCAATACCAGATCACATGCCGCTTCCATATAAAAGCTGAAAAACTAGGCAACTGCCATTTAAAAGTGGGATAAAACAGGAACTCGGTTTTTTGGGGGGTAGGTACTGGTGGGGAGTGTTTAGCATATTTAAGCAGAGGAACCATGACTGATTGTTTAAAATAGCAAATAAGAAATAAGTTATTCTTGTTTCCAACCAATATTGATTGGAAAGCTCTCCGGCAGCAATAAGAAGCCTTAAGCTAATATAAAGGGGAGGTGGTGACACTTCAGGTCTGTGCTCCTGCCACCTCTCACCTGGGTCATATTTGGTCCCGGGTGGCCACCTCTGGTCAGCACTACTGTATGTCACTAAATAACTCCCTCTTGAGGTAGTCATCATGGAATCCTTAAATTGAATTGAAGTCCTTTAGGATCAGGTAGAGATCTTGACCAGCCCTCACAGTTTAAAAACACAAATGAAACCACTTTAATGGGAGCAGCAGAGTATACATTCCAGTGTCTTTCTCTTAAGTGCCTGGCTTGCTTTTGCTATGTTCCTCTTACCCTCTCGGCATGCCTCCCTCTTTTTCGCCCACAAATATGTACTAAGCCCCGCCAGACATGTGCCAGGGATGGGGTGAGCAAACTCAGGGCTGCCTCAGGAGCATGTGGCCAGTGTGGGAGGTCGCTAAGTAACAAGCAAGGGCTGTCTGGGGCGGATATTGCAGGCTCTTTTCAGAGCATGTGGGGCAGGATGGAATCTACCAGGGTGGGATAACAGCAAGAGGGTGGACTTCCTGGAGGAGGAGACCGTAAGAACCAGGGTTAGCCCTGCAAACCCAGGAAGGAGTTGGATGTAGGGACAAGTCTTTCAAGGAACTTGGTGCACAAGGACACAGAAAAGGGGCACAAGGGAGGTGATAATGGGGTGCATACAAAGAATAGGATTGGAGACAGAAAACGGTAGATGTGGGCATTAAGGAAACTGGAGTATTGTGCATGTACGCTGTGTAGGACGAGGAGTTCACTCTTTTGTATAACAGAAAAAAATGTAATTGAGAAAAGCAAAAAGTGGTTATACTCAGCAAATAGTCTTATAGGACTTACGGTTTTACTCTTTGAGTTTCTTTGAGTTTCGTTTCACCGTTGAGCAGTCAGCGCGTGCTGTTTGTATTTACTGTGACAGTTGCTTGCACCTCCCCATCGCACCCCCCACGCACACACCAAGGCTGTTGGAGACCCACAGGGCTCTCTGCCTTTTCACTCCTAGGATTTCTGTTTTGTGGCTGGGTTTTTCCTTGTTTTCAAAACTTGAAACTAGGAAAGGTGGGATGGAAAAGGAACAAGAGGGCCTCTGTTCCAGCTTTAAAGTATACACCTTTAAAGAGTTCATCTTTAAAGGATACACCCTGAAACAGACAGGATTCATTCTCAGATTTTTCGATTTAAAGTTAGATTTCTCATAGCCCTGGCTGGTGTAGCTCAGTGGATTGAGCACGGGCCTGTGAACCAGAGGATCACGGTTCGATTCCCAGTCAGGGCACATGCCTGGGTTGCAGGCTCGTTCCCGGCAGGGGACACACGATACATTGTGTGTCCTCGGCAGAGGCAACCATACATTGATATTTCTCTCCCTCTCTCCTTCCCTTCCCCTCTAAAGATAAATAAGTAAAATATTAAAAAATAAAATAAAAAAATAAAAAGATAAAGTTAGATCTCTCAGTACCCAGGCCGGTCCTTGCGCCTCGCACACCTACCACCCCCTCCCAAAACTCAGGACACCTTGGTCTTCCAGACTGAAATCTGAGGGAGTTCACACTGAGTCTGGAGAGAATTAAATCTATCAACCAAGTGGTTTCCCAGTGTTGCCCACGAAGAAGGCGTGTGGCTGAAGCCGTGAATGCTGGCAGGTTGCTGGCGTTTGCTCCTTTTTCCTGAGAATAATGGGGAGCGATTGAACAGCTAAGCAAGAATGTGATCTGATGAGGTCTGTGCCGTAAAGATTGCCTTGGCCACAGTGTACAAGCAGGACAAGGAGGGAGGACAGTGAGTCCAGGGGTCCTGCGGGGAGAGGATAAGCCCAAGGGAAGTTATCGCTCCCCATGGCAAGTGTGTAGAAACAGAAAGTGAAGGAAAACGCTGACTAGGGTGTTTGGATTGAGTAAGGGAGTGATCGGCGTCACGAGCACCGGGTTAGGGAGGGGGGTGTTGAGGGACGGAATCAGTTTTACTGTGCTGGGTTTGAGGCATCGTGAACACCCAGGTGAAGATGTTTTAGGTGGTCAGGTGTTTTAATATAGGGGTTGGACTTGAAAGAGGGATGTGAGCTGAAGAGAATTCTGGGAGGATGGCTCTGTGGACAGCCACTTTAGTGGAGGTTTGTTGAGGTACCAGAAACTGTGTGAAGGGGGCAGAGGACAGCCCTGGGCAGAACCCTGGGGAGAAGGCGGAGAGAGAGGAGGGCAGAAGCCAGGCTGGGGACACTGGAGCATGGTCCTGGGAGACAGTGCTTGAAGGAAGAGGCAGGAACTGTTCAGACAGAGAAACTGCCTTTGTATTTTGCAACAAGGAGGGCACTGGAGAACTTGGCTGACCTGTTCACACAGTAGTGGTTTAGGTGGGACCCAGACTCAGCCTCCTTCCCCTTCCCTGTTCCTGGTCTCCTCCCAGGCTCCCAATTCCTGAATCCTTTTGTTGGTCTCCACAGCTGCTTTCTAAGCCTGGTGGCCCTTCTCCATCCTCTTCTTCTTCCTTCTTTCTCCTTCTTCCTGTCCTCCCAGCCATCCCCAGCCACTTCCAGCCACACTCTTTTTTTTTTTTAAATATTTTATTTATTTATCTTTAGAGGGGAAGGGAAGGAGAGGAGAGAAATATCAATGTATGGTTGCCTTTTTTTGTGCATCCCCTGCTGGGAGTTGGCCTGCAGGGAACTGGCCTGCAACCCAGGCATGTCCCCTGACTGGGAATCGAACCGCGATCGTGTGGTTCGCAGGCCCGCACTCAGTCCACTGAGCTACACCAGTCAGGGCCCAGCCACACTCTTGAAACAACTTATTTCTGTCATTAATGGAATGTATAGTTATTTTTAAAAGTAGGTTCGTAATGATTTTTTCTATGAAGGAAAAAGATGAAATAGAATTACTGAAAGAGTGACTTCTAAATATCTTTTTTATAATATGGCTTTGTTGTCTTCTGTAGAAAATAGTTTGTATCCCCCATACTTGGAACACGTACTTTAACACATTTATGTTGCATCGCTCATGGGGTTTCATAAAATACAGTATAATAACTGTTTTACATTCAGTCACCAAAATAGCCCCTGCCCTCAACTTAACAGCAGTCTGTCGTCTCCAGTCTGAGGGCAGTTGAGTGCCTGGAATGCATTTTCCTGGGTGTTGTTACAGTAGGTACACAGTCCCTACCAGCAGACCGGAGCCCTGAGTCAGAGTTCCTAGCTGGGAAATTGCCTTTCTGGCCTCCCTGGTGCCTGGTCTGAGGCAACTTCATCTCTGCCTCCACAGCCACCCTCAAGTCGTGCCCAAGGGACCAAGTAACCCCAGGGGCCGAAGAGACCATGGGGTCAGTAGAGGGCCCCAGAGGAGTCCCTGCCACAGGTGTCACCACTTGGCCTCACCCCTTCCTCACACCCAGACCCCTTCCTGGGAGGTGCTGGCACCAACCTCCAGCTCCCCAGAGCCCCTGCCGCATGTGGCTGCAAGAATCACATGTGCAGGGGCAGCTGTCTGCTCCAGAGGCCGGGGTCCCCATTCCATTGGCCCACAGTCTCTTCCCAGCTAGCCAGCCCTCCCTGGACAATCACTCCCCCCAGCACTCCCTCTCCAGGCACCCTTGGTTCTCATGTTTTCATCCTCTGCCCCATAGCTTGTAAGCAATCGTGGCTTTCCTTCTTCCAAAACTAAATCTGTCTCCTGCCCATCATTTCCCACCTGGGCAATTGCAGTTGCCTCTTACCTGGTATTGCTGAATTGGGCAAGTAGAAATTCAGGACACCCTGTTATATTTGAATTTTGTTTATGCCACTACTAATTTTTTAGTAGAAGTATTCTCTTTGTGTTTCACCTAGCAAGCAGTGCTGCTCCTACCTCTCTCTTTCCTATTTGGCTTCCTTGTTCTATGTTCCACAGAGTTGCAAGAGCCAATTAGATACACTTATTTTTGCATTTTTATTATGATCAAATATACATGGAATAGAATTTACCATTTTTACTGTGCAGATCAGTAGCAGTAAATATTGTACATTCATATTTTTAGACAACCATCACCACCAGAACTTTTTCGGCTTCCCAAATTGAAAGTCCCCAACCATCTAATGCTATCTCCCCATACCCTTCTCCCCTAGCTCCTGGCAACCACCATTCTGTTTTATGAGTCTGTGAATGTAGCTGCTGGAGGTCCCTCACTAATTGGACTATTTGCATCGCAAACACCTTCAGCAGATTCCATCACACTTGTAAAAACCCCTGATGCCAGTGGTGGGCACAGCTCCCCAGCATCCTGCCCTTAGATGTGGAGCCCATGAAGCTCTTTCGTACCTTAGTGCCTCTCCCCAGCCCACTCCTGGCAAGTAACCCCCTGCTCCAGGCCTTGCCCCACCTCTTGCCCATGGATGTCTCCCCTGAGCATTGCCCCCAAAATAATTATATCCACTCACTCTGTGCTTCTCTGTGATGACCTTCTATTTCTTTCATTGTACTATTGCTGTTTGAATGTTTTGGTGAGTTCTTGTTTACCTTTGGACCATCGGCACTTAACACAGTTTTAGTATATAGTAGGTACTCAATAAATGTTTGTTGAATGACTATTTGACCAAAATGGGACCTGCCTATATATTCTTTAAAACACCAGATTTTTTATTCTCTGCATCATACAGCTCTGAATAGTTAAAAAATGTGTTTTTAATGTCCTCTGAGTCACTGTTCAGATGTGTTTAACCATGACCATTTTCCTGATATATTTCTTCTTCCCCTTCCTTTATGTTTATTTTTCTGCACAAAACTCACCTTATTGTTTGAAGTGGGAAAAAAAGAAAGTAGCATTGACTCTCTCTCTTTTACCTTACATATCCAATCCTTCAGCAAATCTGGCTGATTCCACTTTGAAAATAGACTCACATTCCTAAGTCCTCCACTGTCCCTCCGAACTGAGGCGAATTCTCCCTCTCAAGATGAATTACCTAGTAGCTGCCTAACTTGCCTTGTGCCTCAGCTCTTCTCCCTGCAGAGCCCACTGGTGACACAGCACAGCGTGCTGCTTTTTAAACACACACCCGATCAACACCCTCTCCCCATCTCAGCCCTTGACTCTCAGTACAACCGGAAAGCCCCGTAAAGGCCATTCACCTGCGGTTAGTTTCATCATCCTTGTCTTTCAAAGTTTCATCTTTTCATCAAGTTTTTATTCTCTTATTTGCATAAAAATCTGTGTTGTGGGGTTTCATAAGATCCACCTTGGCTTGCTCAAAGTCCAGATCTGTGATTCCTCTCCTGGATATCAGTAGTTAAGGGATGGGGCCCAGGCTGCAGGTGTCCTGAGAACTTGGACGAGTTTGGGAAGCACTGCCATTGAGAATGTGCTGAACTGAGTGAATGACCATCTTCCCAGGTTATACATCTTCCGAAGAAATACTTGCATTCCTCATGCTCAAGCTGTAGTGGCTAGAGAGCTATTGCTCTTTCCCACTGCTGCCCATGGGTGAAGGCCAGTGATCATTCCCCAGATCAGTAGGCGTGCAAGAGTCCTACCTGGTGAGTGAAAGGCATCCTGACGGTGCCTGTTTCTTGATTCAGCCACTTCCAGCCCCCGCCCCTCTGCCTCCATATCCTTAGGAAAAGGAAAATGCATGAGCAGCCACAGACAGCAACCTTCGCAGGCTCCGTTCACATATATGGGTGATTTTGAAAACTCATTTAAAAGGGGTTGAAATATAAATAAAGATGACAGCGAGTCAGTTTCAGGTGTATTTGGAATTTATCTGATCTTATTGCAGGCTTCCTTTAAAGTTTGTCCCAGGACAAATAAGTCAGGAATTATTTTCAGAGCTAGAGGTTGGGTCTCATGAGGGAATCCTTTCCACCTAATGAAATACAGTGCGTATGCCTGATATATATTTTCTTCACATCTTAGCTCTCTGATGTATATATCTGTTTGCTGATGTGTTATTTTCTGTCTGACCCATTAGAAAGTAAACTTCTCAGGGCAGGACCATGCGTGCTTGCCTGCTGTACCTAACAGAGTGGGTGCCTAGCAGGCAGGCTGTTTAGTTTCAGGCTGAAACTAAACCTGAATAGTTTCTCTGAGGAGAAAAAGGCCTTAAGCCCCCTCCTCCAGGGTCTTTTATTGGGTTCTACTACAAAGGAATACAGGGCAGCAAGGATCAAACAGTAGATAACATTTCAAAGAAATCTGAGGGCTTACTGTGAGTCAGAGTCTGTTAGGAACAGAGTTTTAGGGTTTCCTGCTTAAATCCTTAGCATATGAATGAAAGCACTCTTAGCAGAGCAGATTTCACAGGTTTATCAGAGGTCTTTGTGATGCCAGATTTTTCCCCAGGACCAGTTCTAGCAAGGCAAGGAGCTGCATGCCCCCCTCCCCCCAATCAGGTATTCAGGCTTAAGGGGATTAGAGCCAGGAAGCACTTCTCCCAGAAAACATGGGGACTCAGGTTATGTCAAAGCCAGGAGGCGAGAGACCATTGCTCCCTCTTTGTCGCAGCCCCCCACCCCAAGTCCTTCCATGAAGGCCTCCCGAGTGGTTGAGTCTGGCTTAGGTTGCTTCCCCGCTGTAAGGGGTCTTACCCATCATTGACTTCCGACCAAGCTTTGGGGGCAGGGAAAGGAAACTGAGGCAGCGATTGCTACCAGAGACAAGCTTTGTCTCCTGCAGCTCCCATTCCAGAGCTCATCCCTCACCCTTAGCCACAAGGGGTCGAGATACAATTCCTAGAACCCAGCAGAGCGGTCTACAACATATACTATCATGTTGTCTACAAATAATGACAGTTTTACTTCCTTCTTTCCAATTTGGATGCCTTTTATTTCTTTTTCTTGTCTGATTGCTGTGGCTAGAACTTCCGATATGATGTTAAATAAGAGTGGTGAAAGTAGACAACCTTGTTTTTTTCCTGATCTTAAGGGGACAGCTTTTAGTTTTTGCCTATTGAGTATAATATTGGCTGTAGATTTCTTGCATGTGGCTTTTATTATGTTGAGGTATTCTCCCTCTATTCCCACTTTGCTGAGTGTTTTTATCGTAAATGGGTGCTGAATTTTATCAAATGCTTTTTCAGCATCAATTGATAAGATCGTGTGATTTTTTTCCTTCATTTTGTTTATGTGATATATTTATTGATTTGTGAATATTGTGCCATCCTTGCATCCCTGGGATGAATCCCATTTGATCATGGTATATGATGTATTTAATGTATTTCTGAATCCAGATTGCCAAGATTTTGTTGAGGATTTTAGCATCTATGTTCATGAGAGATGTTGGCCTGTAATTTTCTTTCTTTTTTGTGTCTTTACCTGGTTTTAGAATTAGGATGATACTGGCCTCATAAAAAGAGTTTGGGAGTCTTCCCTCTTCTTGAATTTTTTGGACTTGTTTGAGAAGGATAGGAGTTAATTCTTCCTTAAATGTTTGGTGACATTCACCTGTGAAGCCATCCAGTCCAGGGCTTTTGTGTGCCAGGAGTTTTTGATTATTGTTTCAATTTCACTAGTTATTGGCCTATTCAGGCTTTCTGCTTTTTCTTGATTCAGTTTTGGAAGATTATATGTTTCTAGAAATTTGTCCAGTTAGCACAGGTTTCCAATATCTTGGCATATAGTTGTTCATAGTAATTTTTTACAATCTCTTGTATTTCTATGGTATCAGTTGTAATTTCTCTTTCATTTCCAATTTTATTTATTTGGGTCCTCTTTTTTTTCTTGATGAGTCTGGTTAAAGGTTTGTCAATGTCATGTATCTTTTCAAAGAACCAGCTCTTGAATTTACCAATCCTTTTAATTGTTATTTTAGTCTCTGTGTTATTTAATTCTGCTCTGATCTTGATTATTTTCTTCCTTCTACTTGCTCTGGGCTCTGTTTGTTGTTTTACGTCTAGTTCTTTTAGATGTAAGGTTAGGTTGTTTATTGAGATTTTTCTATCTTCTTTAGGTAGGCCAGTATTGCTATGAACTTCCCTCTCAGTACTGCCTTCACTGTGTCCCATATGTTTTGGGTTGTTGTGCATTCATTTATATTGTTTCCAGATACTTTTGTTTTCTTCCTGGATCTCATTGTTGACCCATTCATTATTTAATAACATGTTATTTAGTCTCCACGTATTTTAATGTTTTTGAGTTTTTTATTCAATTCGAAGTGATCTGAGCACATGCTTGATAGGATTTCAGTTTGTTTTTTTAAATTTATTGAGGCTTGTTTTGTGTCCTATCACTTGGTCTGTCTTTGAATATTCCATGTGCACTTGAAAAGAATGTATATTTTGCTTCTTTGGGGTGGAAGGTTCTGTATATATCAATTAAGTCAATTTGATCTAGGGTGTCATTCAATGCCACACTATTCTCGTTGATTCTTTGGAAGATCTATTCATCGTTGACAGTGAGGTGTTAAAATTCCCTATGATGACTGTGTTGATAACTTTCTTGAAGTCCTCTAAGATTTTCTTTATATATTTAGGTGCTCCTGTGTTGGGTACATATATGTTTATAAGGGTTATATCCCCCTGTCGGACTATTCCCTTAAGTATTATGTAGTGACCTTCTTTGTCCCTTTTTATTTTTGAAGTCTACTCTGTTTGATACAAGTATTGTTTTTGTTTTGAAGTCTATTTTGTCTGATATAAGTATTTCTACCCCAGCTTTCTTTTCATATCCATTTGTTTGTAATATTTTTTTCATCCCTTCACTTTCAAACGCTGTAGATCTTTTGTTCTGAGGTGGGTCTCTTGTAGACAACATATATGCAGGTCATGTTTACTTATCCATCAGCTACCTTATGTCTTTTGATTGGAGCATGTAATCCATTTATGTTTAAGGTTATTATTTATAGGTATTTATTCTTTGCCATTTTTCCCTGTGCCTCTCTCTCTCTGTCTCTCTCTCTGTCTCTCTCTCTCTCTCTCTCCCCTCCCCTCTCTCCCTTCTCCTTTTTGTAAAACTTTCTTTAGCATCTTTTTCAGTGCTGGCTTAATGGAGATGTACTCTTTTAGCCTTCATTAGTCTAGGAAGCTTATTATTTTGCCTTCCATTTTAAATAAGAGCCTTGCTGAATATAGTAGTCTTGGTTGTAAGTCCTCACTTTTCATTATCTGGAATATTTTATGGCATTTCCTTCTGGCTTGTAGTGTTTCTGTTGGGAAATCAGCTGATAGCCTTTTGTATGTTACTAACTGTTTTTCCCTTGCTGCCTTTAAGATTTTCTCTTTGTCTTTAAAATTTGCCATTTAGTTATCATGTGTCTTGTAGTAGGCCTCTTTGGATTCATCTTCATTGGGACTCACTGTGCTTCCTGAACTTGGGTTACTTTTTCTCTCACCATGAAAGGGAAATTTTCTGTCATTAATTTATCAAACGGTATTTCTACCACTTGCTGATTTTTTTCTTGATATTTCTGTGATGGGAATGCTGTTATGTTTCATGTTGTCCTGAAGATACCTTAAATTATCCTCATTCTTTATGAATCTTTTTTCATTTTGTTCCTCTGACTGGGTATTTCTTTCTACCTTCCAGCTTACTGATGTGGTCCTATGCTCCATCTAGACTGCTTTTAATTCCTTCTAGTGTATCTTTCATTTCAGATTTTGTATTCTTCATTTCTTCCTGATTCTTGTTCATAGTTTCTATGTCCTTTTCATGCCATTTTAGTTCCAAGTAAGTTCACTATAACTCCCATAAAGTTCCTTGTAGTACTCACTGAGTTCCTTGAGCATCCTTATAACCATTATTTTGAATTCTATGTCTGATAGATTGCTTGTCTCAATTTCATGTAGCTCTTCTTCTGAGGATTTTTCCTTTGATTAGGGATTATTTTATTGTCTCCCATTTTAGGTGACTCTTTTTTTGTTGTTGTTTATTTGTTTCTGCATCTCAGGTTGCTCTGATTTGCCTGCCTGTCTTCATGGGGTGGACTTCTGTAGCCAGAGTTCTTTGGGACTTAGTGATGCAGTCTCTTTGATCTCTTGATCTAGGGTTACCCTTTATTCAGTTTTTGTAGGCTCTCGTGGAGTACTTGGGCTTTGATTACTGATGGCTCATTCATTGGTAGGTTCTCCCCTCCAGCTGGCTGACTGGGAGTTATAAACCCCACCATGTCTTGTGTGCTGTTGTACAGGTGCTGGTTAACAAACAATGCTACCCAGAAAGCCAAACCCACACCAGCAAGAATAGCCTACATCACATCAGGCATATCCGCAGCAATTCGGCAAAGATTAATAAAGATGGCAAGAGATTAAGAATATTGTAAGGTGGGAAAAAAGGAATACGAGATGACTAAAGGAGAGAGATGATTTTGAGCAGGAAAGGGGAGGAGAAATAATAAGAGTAGGGAATAGAAACAAAGCAAAGAACAGGAGAAAATAAAATTTAAAATGTAAGTCATACGAGGAAGGGTGATGGCAAAATGGAATAAGAAAAGGGAAGAGGATGATGAGGTTTGAAATAAAATTTAAAAAGCACTGAACCAAAGGGAACAAAATTGCAGAAAAACCAATACAGGGTCAGTAACAATGACCACTGAGCAAAGAGTAATAAAGATGGAAAGAGAATGAGAATATTATATGAACGAGAAAAGAGAATATGAGGTTTGTACAGTGAAGAAAATTATTTTGAGAGGACACAGAGAGGAGTAAAGAATAGAATTCAGGTTAAGAAAAGGGAAAAAAATACAATTCCAAGCTCAAATAAGCAAGGGCAGGAGGAAATTCAAAATTCAGTAAGACAGGGGGAGTGTAACCTATGAGATTTGAAATTTAAAAAATAGTGAACAAAAAGGGATGCAGTTGAAGAAGAATAGCAATAACCATAATATCCATGCCAAATAAACCACAATTTTACAAAGGTAGAAAGAAAATAAGAATAATATAAGCAGGGGGGAAATGTGAGCTGACTAAAGGAAGGAAGAATAATTTTGAAAGGCTAGAGGGAGGAGAAATAGTAAGAGTAAGGAATAGGAACAAGACATAGCATGGGGGAAAATAAAATTTACAATGAAAATTAGAAAGGGAAAGAAGGCAAAATGGGGTAAGACAAAGGAAGGGTACAATGTGAGATTTGAAATAAAAATAAAATAAGCCCAGACTGGTGTGGTCCAATGGATTGTGCTGGCCTGCGAATTAAAAGGTTGCCTGTTCAATTCCCTGCCATAGCACATGGTGGGTTGTGGGCTAGGTCCCCAGTTGGGAACGAGCAAGAGGCAGCCAATTCTCTCTCCCCCTCTGTCTCTCTCCTTCTCTCCCTCCCTTCCTGTCTCTCTAAAAAACAAATAAATAAAATCTCTAAAATAAATAAAATAAAAAATAATATAAAATCTAAATGAAAAAATGAAAGACAAGGATATAAAATTAGTGGGAATGCAATTGAAGCAAAGGAATATTAAAAGGCTATGTGAGAAAAAGTGAAAATAATGCATATTCTGAAGAAAAGAGAGGTAGAATCGGTCTCATCAGAGTTTGGTGTTTGCCTTCTGTCTTCTTTCTTGATCCTCCTCTGGCTTTTTATGCTCAGGGTCCTAGGGTGGGTCATCCAACTTCTGGCAGCACTGCATGTACCACCTTCACCCACCTCTGGAGGAAACTTTTGTTGCTATCAGGAGGGTGGGACTCCTGGGTCTCCCCTAGGAGGCACTGTTCAGTCCTCTGGGAAAACTGTGGGTGTGTTCCCCCTGCCTCTGCACCACCCATCTGGGTCTGCCCCAGCTTATTTCCAATAACATATAGTTTCTGATGAACTAGCTGTCCGTTTCAAGGGAGGAGCCAATCTATGGAAGAGGGTCAGCTCTTTCCTCCCTAGTGCTGATGGCAGCTCTGTGTGCCAGCGGAGGCTGGGTGGGGCCCTGACTCCCCCTTGCTGCACCGATTTCTGATCTCCCTGTTTTGCTGGCCTCAGTGAAATAGGGCCCTAGGAACCAATGTATTTTGTCTTCCTGAGAGAACTTCAAAATAGGCCCTTTAGGCGTTTCTCTTCTGTCTTTCTTTTGCAGATATGCACCCTGCAGGGGGTTCTTAAGCCTATTCTGCCTCTTTCGCAGAGGTGCTTGCGGGATCACAAGCTCCACCAATGGTGCAGGAGGTGGGGGCTGGGTGCATCCTTCCCTTCCTGATCCAGGGAAGGGGGCTCTATCTGGCTGTAAATAATCTCAGGTGCTCCACACTCAACCATACTGTACCAAGCCCACTGCCCTCAAAGCAGACACAGTCCCGAGCTCTCCATTCTGCACAGCCTCTGGCCTGCCATCTGTGCCAGGCTGGAGCTGAGAAATCCCCTCTCTGTGCACTTTTCTGATCTCTCTGCCCAGCTGCATTCACAAACCACGCCCATAATCCTTTCCTCTTGTGAGCAGGGCAGCTGTGTACTGGGTCCCTGCCTAGCATGCCTCAGCTTCCCTCTTAAAAAGTCTTTCTGGGCACTCCCACTGAAACACTGACTCACTTTCTGGCTTCCCTCACACACCAGCTCTCTAAGAAGCCAAAGGTCTCCCAGGATAATGTCTGGTGGTGGCCTGCCCCATCTGCCCAACCAGATGCAGATAGACTCCCTCTCTCTCTCTGACACTCTCTCAGTTGGCATGTGCCCCTGCAGCTATAGGTGTGCTGTTCTTTGTGTGTGTATAGCCAGGATCTCCCCAACTTTCTGTATGCAAGTCACTCCCACCCCAGGTCTGGGGGCTGTCTGCCCTGGGAGAGGAGGGAGCCACAAAGCTGTGACCTGTGACCAAGCTCTCCCAGCTACAGACACCACGCACAGGTTATTTCCCCTTCATCCATCGTAAAGTGTCTTCTATACTCCTTGGCTTCCAAACTTCGTATCCTCTAGGATTCCATTGAATGTTCAGTTTATTTTTCAGAAGGTCATGCAAGTATGCGAATGGGGGAAAGAGCAAGTGGACTCAGCTTCCACTTACTTGACCACCATCTTCTCTCTCTAATGTCATTTTAAAGCATTAGCATTGACAGTGGATATTTTTTAAAGTTCACACTATATTATAGCTTAAAAACTAAAAACCTTATACTGTGACTCGTTGATCCCAGTTTGAACAATTCTAATGGATCCTTCCAGACATCAGCATAGATTATGGCCTCCCCCATCGCAGATTTACAATATATATCATCTTTCAACTTTATAGCTTAATATGTCTTCATTATGTTTTCATATCAGTACAGAATGATTCCTCTCATTCTTTTATTTTTATTTTTAATGAATTTTTTATTTCCAATTACAGTTAATGTGCATTACTTTATTACTTTCAGGTGTAACCCCACTGGTTAGACATTGTATAACTTAATAAGTGATCATCACAATAAATCTCATACCCACCTGACACGATACATAATTACTAGACTATTATTGACTGCATTTCATATGCTGTACTCTACATCCCCTTGACTGTTCTGTGACAACCAATTTGGATTTCTTAATCCCTTCACCTTTTTTGCCCATCCCTTCAGTCCCCTTCCCATTTAGCAACCATCAAAGTGTTCTCTGTATCTACGGTTCTGTTTATGTTCTCCTTGTTCATTTATTTTTTTTATATTCAATTGTTGGTAAATGTGTATTTATTGCCATTTTATTTTTCATATTTTTGGTCCTGTACTTCTTCTTAAAGAAGACCTTTTAACATTTCATATAATACTTGTGTGTTGATTAACTCCTTTAGCATTTTCTTATCTGGAAAGCTCTTTATCTGTCCTTCAATTCTAAATGAGAGGTTTGCTGGATAGAATAATCTTGGATGTAGGTCCTTGCTTTTCATCACTTTGAATATTTCTTGCCACTTTCTTCTGGCCTGCAAAGATTCTGTAGAAAAATCAGCTGACAGTCTTATGGGAGCTCCCTTGTAGGTAACTAACTGCTTTTTTCTTAAAAGCACTAGGTAACTGCTGCTTTTAAGATTCTCTGTTGGTCTTTAACCTTTGACATTTTAATTATGATGTGTCTTGGATGGGCCTTTTTGGGTTCATCTTGTTTGGCATTCTCTGTGCTTCGTAGACTTCAGTGTCTATTTCCTTCACCAAATTAGACAAGTTTTCTGATATTATTTTTTTCAAGTAAGTTTTCAATTCCTTGCTTTCTCTCTTCTCCTTCCAGCACCTCCCACACCATTATGTGAATGTTGGTATGCTTAAAGTTGTCCCAGAGGCTGCTTAAACTATCTTTGGTTTTTCTTGGATTCTTTTTTCTTCTTTCTGTTCTGATTGAAAGGTTTTTGATTCCTTATGTTCCAAATCATTGATTTGATTCTCAGCTTCATCCACTCTACTATTGTTTCCCTGTGAATTGTTATTTATTTCAATTAGTGTAACCTTTGTTTCCAACTGGATCTTTTTTATGCTGTTGAGGTGCTCACTAAGTTCCTTCAGCATCTTTATAACCGGTGTTCTGAGCTCAGCATCTGATAGATTGCTTATCTCCACTTCATTTAACTCTTTCTGGAGTTTTATTCTGTTCTTTCATTTGGGCTATGTTTCTTTGTCTCCTCATTTTGGCAGCCTCCCTGTGTTTGTTTCAATGTAGTAGGTAGAGCTGCTATGACTCTGTATCTTGGTAGTGTGGCCTAATGTAGTAGGTGTCCTGTAGGTTTTAGTGGCACAGCCTCCCTTATCACCTAAGGTGAGTTACCCGAGGTGCACCCCCATGTGGTCTGTACACCTTCTGAAACTGAAAAAGTTAGCATTCATGTGCCCTGTCACTACCTGAACCAGTAAGTAGAGACAATATAAATCTTTATGGGTGCTTTATCCAGATTCTGGTGATCTAAGAAGGTGTTGGATTATGCACCCTCAAAATATGTCTTAACATCTCATCTCAAGCTGACCTTTTTTATAGGGAGAGGAAAGGGTATATAAGGGGTTTGGGGAAAAAAGTTAATCAGATAACAGTTGCAGTCTAGTGGCAATTTTTCTAGTGTTTCTTTATCTGCTGATCAATCATTCTTTATCTGGGTGGGGAGCACTGAGGGGGTGAGCTGGGATGGGAATAAAAGACAAAAAACTGTACTTGAACAACAATTAAATTAATTAATTAAAAAATAATTCTTTATCTGAGTCATAGACTTCCCTCCCTAGAACAGAGTAGCTGAGGTACCATCTCCATCACTTGCACACCCCTTGGAGCACAAAGGTTGAATTGCATGTTGACCTTCTGGAGTCATGTATGTCGTGCAGTCCAGTTCCTAGAATAACAGCTTTCCACATGCATGAATCAATTAAGCCTATCAACTATGACTGAAGCTAAAATCTCTAACTTTTAAGTTCCCTTATTACTTCCTCTTGTAGCTGAGCCTTGATTGCTGTTGGCAGATCAATGGGAGGGCTTTAGCCAGGTCATTCAGGTACAAGAACTGGCCGTGACTACTGACCACTGACCTCCAACCACCTTGGAGGATCAGCTGTGCAGCGACCCACTCCGCAGAGCAAGACTACCTTCAGCAGTGCTCTGGTGCCCACTGAGTCTGCCCCTTGAGTTTTTCATTTGTGGAGGTAGTTTGGTGGTGGTGCTTCAATGTGGCTTGAAGCTGTTCACAAGATGTGCTGGCTCGGGGGCCACCTGGGAGGTGCAAGCTAAGGTCAGCCACCACCTGTGTCCTGCATGGGGCCACCTGGTATAAGCTACATAGTGATCTGCAGGTGGCTGCTACTTGTGTTTAGAGGTGCCCAGGCAAGGCCAAGTTGTGAACTAAGGCCTGCCACTATTTGTGCTGGACCTGGGGACACTTATCAAGAAGAGAGGTATGGGTCTCATTGAGGTCAGGTGCTGCTTGTTTGAGAAAATTTTGGAAAATATGAAGCATGAGCCAAGACAAGCTATTTGTATGGAAAAGCCATTGGAAGCATCTTGAGTCAATGCAGAAGTTGGGTGGTGAACGGCCTCAGGGAATCACCAGGGTGGGGCAAACAGTGTGAACCAGGTTGATAGAGTCTCAGATATGGTGCCTGCTTGCTGGCTTTGTGGGGGAGGGCTCAGCAAAGGAACCGAGGCCTCTTCCAGCACTTCAGTCTAGGAGAAAGCTGCCCCTCCAGCCCTCACCCTGCTACCAAATACTTCAGTTCCTCCTCTTATGTCTCTGGTGCATCTCAAGTTTTTGCCCCAGTGCTGGAGCTCAGAGGAAGTAAGTCCAAGTAAGTCCCCATGTGTGGGCCATTTAAGAGGAACTGCCTGGGACTCCAGAAGTTTCCATCTTCCTCAGTCTTAATCCCGGCTGCTTTTTATAGCCAGAAGTCATGAGAACTTCTGTTTCTGGCACTGGAACTCTGGGCGGGGGGGGGTGAGGGGGTTTGTGTGAGCTTGGCATCCCAGGCTCCTCAGCAGGGGTCCTCTGAAGTTGAGGTAGCCCTCTTGATTTTTTTCTACTACACGTGGGTGTGGGACCAGCTTGTTCCATGTCTCCGCCTCACCTACCAGTCTCAATGTGCTTTCTTCTTTAGTTCCATAGTTGTAGGACTTCCATTCAGCCCAGTTTCTGGGAGTTCTGAATCCTGGTGGTTCTGTTATTTAGTTGTAATGTTGGTGTGGTTGGAGGAGGAGGTGAGTGCCATGTTTTCCGTCTCATTCTATTACAGCTGCTTCGTATTCTCTTATATAAATGTCCTATGACTTATTTAACTATTTCTATATTGAATTGATGTCACTTTTTAGTTTTTTGTTTTGTTTTTACTGTAGCAGACAGTGTTTGGTGACATATATATTTACGTGCTTGTGGCAAGTATGTTTAAAGGATAAATTCAAGGTTGTAGATCTACTTTACCAAAAGTATGTAGACAGTTTATATTTTGAGTTCTTTATAAAAGTGAGAGTACCTTTTGCTTCCCCTTGCCCAACTGGGTCTTATTAACACTCTCTAATCCAGGCTGATAGGTCAAATTGAGTATTTTATTGCTGTTTACTTGTGTTTTTTCAATAGAGATGAGACCATACATCTTTTCCTATATTTATTCATTGTTTGCAGTTTATTTTTCTGGGAACTCTTTCTTTAAATCCTTTGCCCATTTTTTTCCTATTAGCCCATCCATCCTTTTAAATTATTCTTTTCATTATATACTAGGTTTGCACTATATGTGCTGTTTCACATGTATCAAGCTATTACAGTTTTTGATTTTATTAAAAACCCTCCATAAACATGTATGTACCTATTGCAGTATAATATTCTATTCCTATGACTGTGTTATGATTTCCTTAACATTCCCTTGTAGATAAACATTTGGAGAGCCTCCAGTTTTTCACTAATATAAGTAAAAATACAAAACACATCTGTGGGTGAATCTTTACTTATTTCACCCAATTTTCTTATTGCAGATCCACCCCTGTCACCCCACCCTGGTCACCAGATAACAAGATCAGAGTATGAACAACATTCACAGCTCGTTTTCACTGAACAGAATTTGGCTTTTGTGTAGAGTGAATTATTTCTCAATTTGAGGTGTTTGGGGTGTATTGAGTCAGTTCACCTTCCACCTCAGAGGCACTTACACCTCCTGCCCTCCCACAAAAGCATGGAAATAAGAGCCATTGGCTTTTCTCTTATTTCCTCCATAAGTGGGATAAGTTAAGAATTTTTTGCTGTCTTCTTTTCTTTTCAAAGTGATGAGCATGGCTCATTAGCCACAGATCAAGGCATAGATCGTCTAGATCATAGTAATATTGATGAAATTGGTGTAGAAGAAGGTACAGTAAGCAAAGGAGATTTCTAATCCCACAGTGTCATTTATTTACTACCCCATCCTGGGTTTACAGAAGGGAAAGTCTCTTTTGTGAATGGGAAAAGAATAGATCATTGACAGACCATCCCTTTTCACCCTTAGGCAGTGGGTACAAGGGAGCCTAGTCCCCCGGGTGGAAGCAGAGTACGGAACTCAGCTTCTGCCAGGGTTGATGGCAGCTACCCAACAAAAGGGAGACAGCATGCCTGGGCTGCACTTGTGTGCCTATGGGCAGCTTCCCACCAATTATCTTTGGCTCTAAAAGATCAGTTCTACTCTTTACTATTTCGCCATTATTGAATCAAATCAGGATTTTGGTCTTATTATTAATAGTAGAATAATTAACATTAATAATGGTAATAATATCTGTCTTGCATTGAAGCACTCTTGTATTCTCCTTTTCAATCTAATCAGCATATGACTAGGTTGATACTATTATCATCTCCATTTTACAAGGTGGAGAACTTGAGATTTTGAAAAGAAACTTGCCACCATTTTATATAAACCCATGTTGACTTATTCTAAAGTCTCTGATTCACAGTCACAACTGTCCGACTGTCTTCTGAAGCATCATTGGTAATCTCTCTACTTCCTGCTAATCCCTAATTATGTATTCACATCATGGCCAGGTTTATTTGAGGTTGGATTAATGAGCTGCCTGCCAGGGAAGAAGTGATATGGGAAGTGACCACTCCTCAGTGTGGCCAGGTCCTGCTCTGGTGTGTTTCAGCACTCCCATCCAGTGTGGCCCCGCCAGCTGGGCGTGTAGGAGAGGAGCATCACACATGTGTGGGAGATGAGACCCTGCCACTCCTGCCGCAAGGAACCTTTGCCAGGTTCTGCTCCTGCTTTCCTACAGTTAGAAGCTTCCAGGGAAGTTGTATTTTTTAATTGTGATAAATATACATAACATAAAATTTACCACTTCAACCATTTTTCAGTGCACAGTTCAGTGGCATTCAGAACATTCATGTTTTTACGTGATTGTCACCACCATCCGTCTCTGGAACTCTTCATCCTGCAAACTGAAACTGTACCATTAGTCAACTCCCCAGTCTCCCTCCCACCACCCCTTAGCAACGACTATTCTGCTTTCTGTCTCTCTGACTTTAACTACTCTAAGTACCTCATATGAGCGAGATTACACAGTATTTGTCTTCATTTGTGACTTGCTTATTTTACTTAGTATATGTCCTCAATATGTGCATGTTGCAGCATGTGCCAAAATTTCATTTCTTTTTATGGATAAATAATATTCCATTGCATGTATATAGCACATTTTGTTTATCTAATCATCCATCGATGATTGGGTTGTTTCTACCTTTTGGCTATTACGAATAATGTTTCTATGAAGAGGTGTGTACAAATGTCTGTTAGATATTATGTCAGTACTTGCTTTCAGTTCTTTTGGGTTTATACTGAGAAGTGGACTTGATGGACCGTATGGTAAATCTATGCTTAATTTTTTAAGGAATACCCTGTTTTCCATAGCAGCTATAACACTTTGCATTCCAACAAAGAGTACACAAGCGTTTCTACAATGTGTCTCCATATCCTCACCAACATTTGCTATTTTCTGGTTTTTGTTTGTTTGTTTTATAATAGCCACTAATAATGGGTGTGAAGTGGTCCAGTACGTTTTGTGAGAGAAAGTCTATGGGACTTAGTTGATAAATTTTTCTTCCTTTTCTGCTAAAGAAGGTGAATCTGTTTCATGGAAACTTATTGACTAAAATGTGACTATTCAGTGAAGCTGTCTCTGTGGAAATCATGTCCCCACGAGGCACATGTCCCCACAAGGCACTTGCATGCTGTTGGATTAAATTGTGACCAGTCACAGAAACCTCGCCAGCTGTAAGTGTGTATATGCTGAATTCTGCCCTCATCTTTGAGCTAGGAAGTCATGTTAGACTGTAGACTTTAATTATTTTATATTATCTAGTTGATAATATAGTTTTCTTGGCCACATTTTATATTGTCTAGTTTTCCTACTCCTCTTTTCCCTGCCATTAACTTGTGAACATACCACCATTTGTTTCTCTTTTTAAAGGAAGAAGCCAGTATGGGTGAATGATTAAAGGCATAAGCGGTGGAACCAGCACTTGGATTTAAATCCAAGTCTGTCTAGGAAAAATTTTAACTTTTCCAAAACTCAGCTTTCTCATCTTTACTGTTGGGTTGGCCAAAAAGTCCATTTAGTTTCGTTTAGGTTTTTTTTTTTTTTTCATAAAATAAAAGACACATTTTTCTATTTTCACCGATAACTATTGATCTGGATATGGTCAGTATTTTGGCTATGTCCTGCTATTGGCTTCTGGTGGGTAGAAGCCAGGGGCGCTGCTAAATATCTTTCAGTGCATAAGACAGCCCCACAGCAAAGAATTATTTGGCCAAATTGCCAGTAGTATCAAGGAATTTCGCAAACCACTTTTGACATGTTCAGTCAGTCACAGCACCTTCTCCATACACTGTACAAATCTTATTTTGCATTTTAGTTGCTCTTTTACCTTTCTTGAAATAATGAAACATAATATGCTGAAAATGTTGCATATTTTTCATCTTCAATATTAAAATGGCTGCACAAAAACTCACCAGTTTTGGTAACTTTTTAATACATGCTGATATGACAGCCTTCATAATACAATCTAACAAAATTGTTTTGAATGAAGTTAAAGACAGCTAAGCGCTACTAGAGCCATCATATGCAAAAAACTAAACAAACTCTTTGGCCAACACAATCTTAACGCTGGCTACTTCATAGGTTTGTTTTAAGCATTATAAATGCCTGGCAAGGTGCCTGGTCAGAGAAAGCAGCCAATACATGGAAGCTCTCATCATTACCATCACCATCAAAGTAGCAAACTTCATTATTTCTTAGCTGTTTTGCTTAGAAAAGAGGAATAATGAAGAATATTATAATAACCCAGAAAAGCTAAGAAAAAAATTTTTAAGAAATTTGGACCCCAAAACATAGCTTGGAATGAGCTCTCCCGTTCCTTCCTCCATCCAAATGATGGATTAAAGAGTGTAGGGAGGAAGTGTGCATAGCAATGAGTAGTAAATAGATAGGAAGGTACTTCTATAAAAACTGTCAGGCTATAAAACAAATATTTGGAGTACAGAGAAGATGTGTTCTTTCTTAAACTATCTCTTAAAACTCCCTGTTTTCTTCACATTCTGTTTTTCTGTTGCCACTCAGTGGCCTTTTTGGTCAGTTTGGGACTGAGCCTGGGGCTTCCCTGTGATGAAGGACCCTTCAAAGGGACTCTAGGTTTCACCCAATTGCTACTCATTTATTCAGTTCCAACTTATTAATATCACTATTATTATTCTTTCACAGGCTTCCTAGCTTTTAAAAGTAATTAATTATTTGAATTCTGGTTTTCCCAAGTATAAGAAGGAAATATGCATCTAGAGAAAGAGATGAACGATGCCTCATAGGCTAGATAAAAGAACAAGAAACACACTTTTATTCTTCCCTGCCTTTTGGCAGGCTTCTCATTTAATTTCTCTCACTGCTTGTCTAGATGACAAATGTTTTCCAACCAGCCAATTCTAGACAGGTTGAGTTTTCAGTTCCAGTTTCTCATTTAGGCTGGAATTTCCTGGGGCAGATTTTAGCTGTGCTTGAGAGAGCACACTGCGTCCCCTCTGTTCGGTTCCTTTCATTCCTTTAGTCCCTCCATCATCTGACTCAAGTCCGGGTTTCTTCTCTTGAAAATAAAAGGTAATTCTCTAAGCAAGCTAGCCTGTCCCTTGCCACTGTCTCAGGAAAGTGATAACTATTAGGATGAACACAAGAACACTTAAAGGAACATTGGCAGAGCAAGGCCATCCACACAAGCACTTTCTTATTTGTCCAAGGTATTCATTCACTCAAGTTCCTCAGTGAAACCAGCCCTCAGTGTGCTGAGCACATTCCTGAGTGCGTGTGCCTGGGGCGGAAGGCTACTGAGTGTCTGGACGGAAGGGAGCCTGCTGGAAGCTGCGGGTACTGCATGGGGTGCCGGGGTCAACAGGCTTGGGGTTGGGCTTCTGAGAAGAATGGAAGCCGATGGGTGACCTCTGTGGTCTTCACTAGCAACACGAGTCATTTACAAGGGGTATTATTTGAACTCTGCCTAGATATTTAAAACGTAATGAGGACTTTTTTCTCTAGAGTTGTATTCCATATAAAATAAGTCTATCTTATATATATCCAAGGGTTATAATTAGGTATTTCCTGCCCAAAGCATAACTGTACTGTGAGCACCTCCCCCCCCCCCCGAGTCTGTCGCTGGTAACTCACTTCTCAATAAAAGTGTAGAAGCGAAACTATAGTTCATTGATGGGGAGGGACCTCTGCTGCCCTCCTCCGAGCAGTCCAGGCGGAGATGTGTGAAGACAGTCTGGTGAGGCTCCTCCCGACATTCGCCTCTCATTTTGGGAATAGGAACACAGACTTTCTGTTTAAACATTGGTATTGGAGAGGGAATTTAAATGACATTTTCAACTCAAATGCTTCTGAAAACTTTGATCTGACTTAATGTTTTTGACCTCGTGCCCCCCCCAAATTATTTGCCAAGTAAATGGGACTGTAGATTTGTGTTCTGTGCACACCCTGTCATAATCATGTGTGTGTGAGAGAGAGAAAGTGATGAGCGGAGGCAGCAGATGCAGTAAGGCTTTACAAAATGCTGAAGTTCTGAAAACTTCCCACAGGTTTGTATGGATTTTGTGTGTGTAAAATCATGCATATACTGAAGAAGAGACACACACTGGTGAGAATACCATGTACTGTGTGTCCATAATGGCCCCCTGAGACTCTGATGAGGGACTGAAATCCATCCCCGATGTACTCACCCACCAGCTGGGTCACCTTCCCCTGTAGGAAGTGGTGCCTTTTTCTAATTGGCTGTGAGCCCTGGAGGGTACGTCTGAGGGGAGGGTTGACACTTCCGGTTTCACAGCAGCAGTAGGAGTGGCAGGCCTATCTCTCCGTGTGGGGTCAGACATTCGGTAATACTGCCCTTCCCTCTGGTTGCACCTGTGTTTCTCTGATGGCAGACACCTGGAGGACAGCTCTGTTTCTTCTCGCAGCACCCCTGAAAGACCTCTCTGGAAGACTTGCGTGGCGTGAGACTGGGAGTCTGTTTTTTTTATCCCTGATAAGATAATAGAACTCTTTAACTCAGGAAAGATCATTTTTCGTATCTTCTCTGTGCCTGTAGCTTTCTTTGGGTACTAAATACCTGGGATTTCACCAGAACCCTTCTGGGTCATCCCTTCAGGCTGGGATTCCCGTGGCCCAGTCCCTTACCTAGGGGTGCCCCTCTGCCCTCCCAGATCAGCAACACACACACACACACACACACACACACACACACACGGAGGAACATCAAAGGGGGAAAATGTCGTCATCATGTATTTCCACCGAAGGTACAAAAAGAGGAACTAAGAGGAACTAAGAACTAAAATATATGTTTGCGTTGCTGTTTGGGCAGAGGAACACAAGAAAGGAAAAGCATATCTAACCTAAATCTGTTTACTTTACACCAGGAGTATGAAAACATAGCTCCCATTATCTCCTTATATGATTATTCTCATTTTAGGTAATGGGGTGCCTTTTGCTTCAGATTTCCAGTAGCTTCACACACAGACCCTCTAATGAAAAGTTAAGGACGCTAGCACCTGAAGATGAGATGTTTTTAGTCATTTCTTTAGCATCAGCAGGTGGTTTAGAAAGAAAGTCGAGGTTTCCTCATGTCGCTACATCAGTAGGCCTGGCATTGTGATGCTGACATGGCCCAAGATGAAGAAAATCCCCGCAGATGATTTAAAACCTGAAGGTTGGATCAGTCTCCCAGACCCTCTAAGTACTGGCCCAACCCCAAAGCCATGGCAGGGGTGTCCAGTCTGTGGTTCGTGGGTTGCATGTGGTCCAGGATGGCTGTGAATGTGGCCCAACACAAAATCATAAATTTACTTAAAACATTATGATATTTTTTTGTGATTACGTGTTGTGATGTATTTGATGTGTGGCTCAAAACAACTCTTCCTCTTCCAGTGTGGCCCAGAGACACCCAAAGATTGGACACCCCTGAGAGGGAGAGGCACCAAGGTCCCCCTGCTTCCAAGCTGTGAGGCCAGAGGAGTCAGTCTCACTAAGTTACAGGAAAGACAGAAGTGCAAGAGACACATATTCTGAGCTGCTGATGGACTTGGACTTTGGCCAAGATGTTAAGGGGTTCCCGGCACCTCTGTCATCTGGCCCTGTACCTTGCCCAGTGCTCACATGTCACCTTTGTCCCCTGGCCTCAGCTCACACTGCGGCTGAGCACGTTTTGCTCCTTCTCTTAAGCTGAGTTGCACTGGGGCGTCCTTTCCCGGGCATTCTGGATCAGCAGTCCTCTGGTGAGGTGGTGTATAGGATCGTGTTGCAATCAAGGTTTCCTTTCAATCTCTCTAGAACTTTAAATCCTAAATAGCTGAAGTTTTAAAGCATAGGATCTAGTGTAGTGCTTCTCAAACTCTAACGTGCATACAGATCACTCGGAGACCTTGGTAAAAGTCAGATTCTGGTGGAGTAAGTCGGGGTCGGCGTTCAAAATGCCGTACCTCCACAAACTCCCAGGTGGTGTCAAGGCCGTTCCTGGTCTGAGGACCACACTTAGTGTTGCAAGGACCCAGAGCAGGTAACCGTTTGGGCTGCATGTGAGAATCGTCTGAGGAGGCCCCCCTCCTACAGATTTGGGTTTATTGGTTTAGAGCGAGGCCATGGTATCGTTTGAAAGCTCCCCAGGTAGGCAGCCAGAGTTAGTACTGGCATAAGGGTTAAAACTTTTTCTTTACCACTATGTGTATAAAGGGAAAGTTAAAATCACTTACAAACCGTTGAACTAACCTATGGTGTTAACTCTGGAAAAGTAATTTCTGTTTAGCACCTCAGACTCCCGAAGGGAATGGCAGTTACTGCTTTTTTAAGAACATGTGGGGCTCTTTGGGTGAAACAGTATCTTAGGCGGGTTGTTTTCATTCTGACAAGAGTGCTAACCTCATCCCAGCCAAGCATATCTCATCATCTGTCTCATTTCTCTTTTTGAGGCAAAACTGGTTTTAAGTCTTCTTAGTTTGATTTAGCATCGTATGGACCAAGCACTCAAAATGTGGGCAAGATTGTCTCCCAGGGAGGGACAGTTTGTTCTTGGGAGCTGAAGAAATCTCAAAGGATATTACAGTAGTTTGTGGCTCTCCAAAGCTCAAACCTACTTGACAAAATCTTAATTCTTTGTATTTAGTCTCGCCTATTAAGAATAGATTAACTTGAATTAAACTTTAAATGTTTCTCCTTCGGGGATGACAATTTTAAAAGGTTGAGACACACTGTTCTAGAGAGAAAACATAGCCACGCTTGCAGGTGCCTCCCGAGATGGACACCCTGACTCTGCCTGGGGGGAGTTCTCTGTGGGGTGAAATTTGGGCTTAACAATGAATTCTGGGAGGAGCCTTCAAAAGGATTTTTCTGTCTTCTCAATAAAAAAGTGTTCTCTTGGTTGAAAAATCCATTAGAGCTCCAGGAGCCTCTAGTTAGCCTTCCAATAATGAGTTCCTGGCTGATGTGACGCTGTGGAATGTGGTGTTGAGAGTGTGGACATCAAGGTCAGACACACCTGATGTCCCTCCAGCTCTCTCCTTCACCCCGTGGCTTTCTGCAGGTTCCAAGTCTCATTTGCTTTTGTACAATGGAAGTAAAACTTAACCTTGTAGATTTTGTATTCAGATAAAACATGCATTGCATGTAAAAAGAATTAATACAGTGGCTGATACTTAATAAGTCCTCAATTAGTAGTGGGAGACATAATGGTTATTAATGCCTGACTATCTATTTCCTTGCCTATAAATCATCTGCCTGCCTATCATTAGCCTCGTAGTAAAATATCTGTGGGCACAAAACAGTATCCTGAACCTCAGATTCTTTCCTCACTGGACCTGAGCGACTCCACACAACTACCTCAAGACTTACCCTTTCTGAGCTACGGAACAGTAAGAAGTGGGAAGTGAGCACTCCCTTCTCTGGGGTCCTGATGGACACTGAGCCTCAGCGTGAGGCCTGTGTGAGACAGCTCTGTCCACAGTGCAGACAATTGTTGGACTAAGTGGCCCTGGGGAGGAAGGTTCTAAGGGGGAAAAGTTGGACTTGGATTCCATTAGCCAGAGTGGTCTCTGATTCCTTCCTGCTATTACCAAATACAGCCAGATACACTTCAGCCAAAATAAATACAACAACAAAAAAAGGATTAAGGTTTAAAAAAAACAAAAGAATCCAAGAAAGAATAATACGTATAAACCAGGGGAAGAATAAGGGCATATAAGAAGAGCTGTGGTCTTTTATAACCTCAAAGGCAAGTCGTGTCTGAAAGGTTTTATTTTGTTCCCACAATTGTTATTTGTTCAATTTGGTGAATGATAGTGTTTTGAATCTTGATCTTGGTGAATACAGTTATTACTGTTTGGAATACGAGCCCCTAACACACTCTGACATGGAAAAGAAAGCCAAAATAACCGGGGCTTGTTGCAAGTCCGCTGTTGTTTCAGAGAACCACTTTTTAAATTGCATTCGGATTAGTGTAAATGCAGAGCTGGGGCGGGTGTGATTGAAACCTTACACACAAGTTCCCAGAATGTGTTTCTTAACAAGCTGATCATTGAAGCCCATCACCAAGAACAAGAGATGTGGGTCCTCGGTGCTGTGTCTTAGAGGCTCTCTCAGGGCCACCTACTAGCACGCATCTGTGTGGATCAGTCAGCATACTTAGAGGAGGGTGTTCAGCACAGGTTCCCGACTGCTACCGTCAACTGCAATCTCAGGCTGAAACTGGGACTGCTGCCAACTTTGGCTCATTCAGGTTCCTGGCCCAGGTTGTATATAATTATTGAAATGTTACCTAAGTGCCCAAGAACAGAAATGTGCATACCCTATACCTGTACACCTAAGGGGTTACATTCCTGCCATGATCATAGACAGATAAAACAGGTGAGGAGCAGGGAGCTCTGGGACCACACACATCAAATGAGAAGGTGAGTCGTTAGGCCAGGCTTCTTGAAGGACGTGACCTCTTAGCTGAGACCTACAGAGTGAATTGTCCGGGCAAAAGGGGCAGGGTACAAATGTGCCGAGCAGAGGCAGGTGTGGAAGCCGGGGTACCAGAGAGAGCACAGTCACCATGAGGAAGCAGGAGGGCTCGGCAGGGGCCAGGTCACAACTGAGTCAAGGGGCTTGGACCTGGTTGGACTTGTACAACAGATTAAAGTGTTCCCTTTGAGGGATGCAGGAGGCCACACCATTACAGAAGCAAGGGCTGCCCAAGCTGTGCGGGCCATGTCTAGCCTCCGAGTTCACCCTGCAGGCATCACTTAGCCTGGTCTCCTCCACTTCATGCACTGCCCAAGTGCTGCCCACATTGTTCCTGGTTATAGAACCGAATGTTATTACATTGTCATTTCTACTAAAGAAGAAGATTAGCCCTCTTTTGTTCTTTCTGATTTCTGATTTTCTCTGTTCGGGATAGTATTCCTTGGTGTTGGTCAGACTCAAACTTCTGGGTTGACAGGACTTTGAGACTAACCTAATGCACACAAATTATTATACAAGTGATCTTGTGACCACAAAAAAATATACCCTGCCAAATTCCTGCAGCTGTGTGCCAACAACATGGTATTCTGGTAGCATTAAAAACCCAGCTCACTTTCCAAAGAACTTTCTTTGCTTCAGAAGATGTTTGGTGAGAAGGTTGAAGGTTCTGATAGATACCAGTGAGAACAGAAAAAAACATCAGGTGTGGCCTCTGTCCTGGAGGAAAGCATGACAACTATAAGCACATTAAACATTAGAACAATGACAACACTATGATCAGTAGGCGCAAATGTTTTTTGTGCAAACTGACCACTGTGGGCAGGGATAGAGTAAAGAGAGATTACAGTACCCAGGAGGAATTAAGAGAAGGCCCTCTGAGCAGAAAGTGAGCTGAGGGATTGGTGGAGAGTGGGGAAAGGTGTTCTAGGAAGAGGTCAAGGAGAAGCGGACCCAGTCATTAGGAGCTAAACCTTTACTAAGCAACACAGCCTGGCTGAACCTGGGGTTCAAATTGAGTCATAAGGAGGGATGTTGTTGCAGGTAAGTGGGGATAGTCAGGTCCTCCAAGCTGGGCCACCTGGCATTCAGGGTAGAATTTAGCAGAATACATTCATTCCTGTGACGCAATCCTGATCACAGTTTCCCCGTAACTGCTCACCAGACACAGCTACTTGGGCCTCTCCCTCCCTCCCTTCCTTCTTTCCCTTCCTTCTACCTTTGTCTCTTCCTTTCTTTTAGGTACTTATCTTAATATTCTGCTACTGTTCTCCTTAAAATCCTGATTTTCTACTAAGTAATGAATAGTAGTTTCACCTCCCCTATTTTGTTGTTTTCTTTAAATTTTGAATTCTTCCCTGCCATCGTGCTTTGCTGTCAGAGTGAATCTTCCCGGTCACCGTGCAGGGGCTGTGCAGGGAGAACTGGGAGAACCGGTTCCATGGGCTGTTGATTAACCGGACTGGGAAGATGCTGCTGACCAAGGATGACCAGGACATCCTGTTCTTGATGCCCTAGTAACTTCTTTGTGTTAGTGCGTTACTTTCTCCAGCTGTTTTTTCATTTGGAAAACTGGGATAATGACATCTGCATACCTACCTGCAAGAATTTAGTAGGGCCTTAAAAAGATTCTCCACGCATTAGAAAACGTTGAGATGTAGCAATTTAAAAGATCGTGTTGAGTGGCGATCACCATCCTTTCAGATTTGGGGGCCGTTCGTTTAGAAAAGATTCAAAATGGCGATTGTCATTTACCCAGTGTTTTTAAAACTTGAATGATCAGAATAACATACATGAAAGGGTTTCAGGAACTCCTCAGGTTTGGGGGTTTTCCTTGATGGCCCTCTACATAGCCTAAACTCCACTGAAAACAACAATCTTCCGTTTTCAGATCGCAGAGGGAATGGCGTACATCGAGAGGAAGAACTACATTCACCGAGACCTGCGAGCAGCTAACGTCCTGGTCTCTGAGTCACTCATGTGCAAAATCGCGGATTTCGGCCTTGCTCGAGTAATTGAAGATAACGAGTACACAGCAAGGGAAGGTGTGTTTCCCTGGTGATCATTACATGTTTTGTTATGATTTAATTTTGTTTTTGTCTTTTTTCAACAAAGCAATAACAATAGTCATTTTTTTAAAAAGAACTCAATTTGGTAAAATATTCTAAATGTTCCATAGTTGCTGTTTGTGGTTCTACTCTAGTATTTGTCCAAAAAAATTACTCTCTTGATTAACTGCACATGATACTTTTACAACATTTACAAATGCTATCATTTGTATTTTAAGTAAGCAAAGCAAAACACAAAGAGTTTGGTAAAGTCAAGATTCTTTGTTTATGATACATGTTTAAAACTTTCACCCAAATAATTAAGTATACTTTTTTACTGTATACAGAACATATTTGTAACAGTAATTTCATATTCTATATTCTGGCCTTTTAATTATAAAATAAAACATAGAAATTATTATATACATAGAAGTAAATGTAATGCTACAAAAATACACTCCTTTACTTTCCTACATTTCTCATATTATACATGTGAATCAAAAATGCACAGAGTGGCCCTGGCTGGGTAGCTCAGCCAGTCCCCATTCACCAAGATTTCGGTTTGATCCCCAGTCAGGGCACATAGAAGAATCAATGAATGAATGCATAAATAAGAGGAACAACAAGTCGATGTTTCTCTCTCTCCCCTAGCACCCTGTCTCCCTCCTTCTCTCTCTAAAATCGTACATAGCATTTTTTAAATTGCAAAGATAAATAAAATCCTAAATAAAATTAAATAAATAAAAATGCACAAAGAGGCATGAATCTGGCTCCTGGCACGTTGCTCTGTGTTGAGCCACATCTGGACTGCATTGGCCTTTGCTCCTCCTGACTCATGCATGACGATTACAATCTGAGGATTCTGAAGGTCTCCCTCACGAAAGATGGGTAAATACTTTTGCAGTGCTTTAAAGAGCCAAGCATTTTCTTGACATTCCTAAGAATTATTCAACAAGGATAATTTTCTTTTTAACTACACGTGTGTTATTTCTGGAAGGTGCCCACAGGACTTATAGAAGTGACAAACACATTGAAACATCTCTTTGATGTGTGTAGCGTTTCTTGCCTTCATCATACTTAAGGTGGTTCTCCTCCTGTCTCAATCCTGTGTTCTCTCAGATGGGGTATTACCTATCCTTGACCTTCATTACCCTCAATAAAAAGGTAGGTGCAAGAGAACAGTTTGAGGAAAAGCAGTTTAAAAAATAATAGCAAAAATAGAGTGAGCAATTTACAGTGTGACAGGCACTATTATTCTGAGTGCTTTTCATACATTATCTCATTTATCTTTAACCCTGTGCAGCGATGGTATGATGATGATTCCTACCTTGTTGGTGAGGAAACAGAGAGGTTCAGCAGCTTCCGAGGCCCCACAGTAAGTGGTAGAACCAAAACTCAAACCCAGATCTAGCTTCAGAGTACATGAGCTAGAATGCATTTCAGTGGTTTTGTTGAATTTGACAAGCCTAGAGTATCACAAAAATAACTGTTCTCATGAATGAGACAGGTGGCTTAGTGCAGAGAGCTCAGGTTCTAGAAGTAAACAGTAATGCAGTGTACCTTCCATTGGTATTTACACTGTGCCAAGCACACAGGTAAAACCACTTAACCCTGACAGCAACCTGGGGAGGTTCCGTTCTTTCCTCATTTCATAGATGGAGGTGCCAAGAAGGTACAAAAACAATAAGTGATTTGCCAGGGATCATATCAATCGGGAATCAGCAGAGCCTGAGTCAGACTCTACCTACAGCCCTCCCTCTCTCCTCCACTGCTGCCCAAAGGGCATTGGGTTTCGTGCTGGAATGTGCTACAGTGAGGGCACCGCACACAATAGCTGCTCTGTGAAGCCTTCTTCTGTCCTTTTTGTTGTTATTCTGATTTTGGCTGACACCACAAAAATTCTAAAGCAAAGACATAATAAAGGCAAATCTGTTAAAAAAATTTTAAGCTGTTGGTGGAAATCCCTAGCCTTTCCAGGGTGTAAGAGTGACAGCCTGTGCCTAAGTCCCTACTTTCCTCAAGGGGGCCCTGCAGTTCCTCGGGCCAGGTTTGCTTCTCCCATGACCCGAAGGCTAGGTGTCCCTTAGCCTCCTCAGCTCCTAATGAGAAACCGAGTATCATCACTGTCTCACTGTAGGCAGATCATCATCCTACCCAATTCCTAAAGTGTAATAATGTCTGGTTGGCTCCTTCAGATGCAAGTAGGGAATATTCAAGTGTGCGGTACCGTCTGACATTTCTTTTGGTGGGGGCTTATCAAGAGATATTGATATTCCACATAAACATAGTGTGGGTTCATTAGAGAAAATGTGAACACTAAAGATAAATACAGGGTGGGGAAAAGGTAGGTTTCCAGTTTGTATGGAAAATAATACAAGAATCAATAAATAACAATACAAGAATAACTGTGTTTTACATACTCACAACTGGAAACCTGTACATCAGGGGTGTTAAACTCATGTTCACCAGGAGGGCCACATCGGCCTTGCAGCTGCCTTCAAAGGGCTGAATGTGATTTTAGGACTGTATAAATGTAACTACTCCTTAAGAGTTAAGTGAGAGCTCGGCGCTGCCGCTGGGTAGAAGCAAGGTACCAGGTGGGATAAAACAAGGTGGAGGGCCAGATTCAGCCCGAGGGCCTTGTGTTTGCCGCCCATACTCTACATGCTTAGGCGATGGTGTTGAGGGACAAATGGACAAGCTAAGAATAAATGCCTTATAGCCCGAGTCATGTACATTTACATTCAAGGTGGGCTGGTTAGGGTATCTTTGAGACATGACATGAGAAACTTGACTTCTTAAGGGGGAAGTGCCCAAAAGGGAAACAGGGAGGCAGGCAAACATTTTAAGTATAACATTTCGTATCATCTCTGCTTTGTACTGTGTGTTACCTCTTCAAAACAAATAATCATAACTTTCTCAGAAGAGGATCACAGGATCATGACATTTTTGTGTCAACTCAGAGGCTCAAGTAAGATTCCTTTGTCTTCTCCGCTAGGTGCTAAATTCCCCATCAAGTGGACAGCTCCAGAAGCCATCAATTTCGGATGTTTCACTATTAAGTCTGATGTGTGGTCCTTCGGAATTCTCCTGTATGAAATCGTTACCTATGGGAAAATTCCCTATCCAGGTACCCTTTATTTACTACCTATTTCCATTCAAGTGGTGCATGTGAGAAAAAAAGCCAAAAGCATGAGGCATTAAAAAACCAGTAATAAGCTCATTTCTCAAAGCTAAGAATAACCCTTTTCTGCTAGAATTTGAACTTGACTGTCTTTAGTGGAAAGTGTTGTAACATATTCTTAGCCACTTCTCTGCCCTCTCATTTGATTGAGAGCATATTCTTTTTCTTCACTAATTCATTCCGCCACTTACTTCATGCCTAGATTGTGCCTGGCACCTTCGTGGGTGTGTGAATATGAGGATGGATTAGAGGATTAGACACAGGTGTTCCTGCTAAGCCACACACCTGATGGAGAGCACAGACATAGAAATGGGGATTTACAGTGCTTTTTGGTTCATTCTGAAACAGAGGATTGTATAAAGTATTTTGGAGTCCCTGCCTCTTCAAGAGGAAACCACCTCTTTATCTGTGAAAAGTCCCTCAGAGCTTTGACTGGACGTGAGGACAGCACTCAGTGTTTCCAGAATCCTGACACCTGAGGCCCTGGAGCCAGATTCCGCCAGCCTTTCCTGGCCAGGGATCTGGGGTGGAAAGTGCAAGAGAGGGATTTCTCCCAAACCCTTCACATTCTTTTAATGTTTGGCTTTTAACACAGTTGATTGATAAGGTGAATTTAAATTAAATTCTTAATGTTTAAGTCATTCCCTCATTGGAAAAAATATATAAAACAGAGGGTGCCAGGCACTCTCTGCATGCCTGGATTCAGCAGTCACAGCTATTATTCTGCTCTTCAGAGCTAATATTCTGGGAGGCAGAACTGGTGATAATCAAATAGACAGTCTGTGGATGAAGTGCTCTATAGAGAATGTGTGAAATGGTCTGGGGATTAGCAAGGCGGCAGGGCGAGGGCTGCTGGTTTTACCGGGCGATCCTCAGGGAGTCTGGGACATGATGTGAGTCAGGAGCAGTGGGGCTGTCTGGGGCTGAGTGTCCCTCAGGGGAAACAGCCAGTGCATGGGATCCCCAGCAGGAGCAGGAGCCATGATGTTTGGGCCTTGGAGGATGAATGAATTTATGAATTAATGACGGTCCAAGAACATTTAATTGTCTCCATGCTATGGATAGAAAGTTGGAGGTGAGGGCAGTAGAGGGGCCCATGGAGTTGGGGGTGGAGTGCATAGAAGGGCCTCAGAGGCCACGGGAGAGCTTCACATTTTATTTCACATGAGACAGAAGCCGTGCGAGTCTTTGGATGAAGCAGTGACGCAGCCTTCCTGCTTTTGATCACCCTCACTGTTGTGTAGGGATGAGCCACAGAAATCGGGAGTGGGCTCCCGCTGGGAGGGAGAACAGGTAGGCAGTGCCTGCACAGAGGAGCTGACTGTCCCTTGAGATCTCCTTTGTGCCAACATTTTGTGTTCTGACTGCCACTCTGCCCCAGACCCTGAAATGAATGAACAACACCTAATTTAAAGTAGGGAAAATATCTCTCTTTTTTTTTTTAAGATTTTATTTATTTATTTATTTTTAGAGGGGAAGGAGAGACGGAGAGAAACATCAATGTATGGTTGCCTTTTGTGCCTTCCGTGCTGGTAGTTAGCCTGCAAGGAACCAGCCTGCAACCCAGGCATGTGTCCTGACTGGGAATCAAACCGCGATCATCTAGTTCGCAGGCCCGCGAAAGTAGGGAAAATATTTCTTGATCAACCCTGATGTCTGGCATTATATCTCTGTATCAATAACTTATATCTATATGTATATATGGAGAAAGATTATATGTTCAGATCATATATATAATCTGATACCTGACCAAATGACATATCAACTCATAAAATGATGTTGTATGACATGCTCCACGGTGATATGCAGACGGGGCCCAGAGGCTCTGAGGTAACTCTTGCCCAAGACTGTGTCACTAGCTCCTCACAGAGCAGCCTCTAACCCCAGGCCTATGTGCCTCCCAAGACCTCATATTCTTGCCTACTGTGCTCCATGCCCGAATTTGAAAATATCTGTAGTGAGGGACTTCCGCCAAGATGGAGGCATAGGTGGAAACACTGTGCCTTCTCCCACAACCAAGTCCAAATACAACAAAGGTTTAGTAAACAAAGACACAGTCAAAGAACAGACAATTGAACTATACGGAAGTCAGACAACAGCGAACCGTTCTACCGGACTGGTAAGAGGGGCGGAGCCAGCAGAGGATCAGGATTGGGCAGGAAAGATCCCCGGACCCAGGCACACAGGCAGCGCAGATCCAGCCAGGGTGCGGGCAGACTGACCGCAGTCACACATTCGCACACAGTGAGACAGACCGCCCAGGCCCCAGTGGGCGAACCTAGTGGTGGAGGACTCACTGCAGTCGCACATTCTCGCACAGTGTGATGAAACATGCCGGCCCCAGTGATGGTGGCAGCTGCGGCGGTAGTGGCGGGGGCAGCAGACGCAGAGGCGGCAGACGAGACCACCATTGCTCCTCTCTGACCCTGCCCCCATGTACAGCGTCACAACCCAGTGACTGAGTTGCCCTGCTCTGGTGAACACCTAGGGCTCCGATCCTCATACTTAACAGGCATGAACAGTCCAAAAGATGGCTCAAGAAGAACTCAAAGCCCCAGAGCCAATAACTCTAAGTGACCAAGAAATAGCCAGCCTCTCAGATGCACAGTTCAAGACACTGTTTATCAGGATGCTCACAGAACTGGTTGATTTTAGTCACAAATTAGAGGAACATATGAAGGCTAAACTAATTGAAATGAAGGGAGATGCACAGGAAACCAATAGTGATGGAAAGGAAACTGGGACTCAAATCAATGGAATGGACCAGAAGGAAGAACAAAACATCCCACCAGAAAGGAATGAAGAAATGAGAATTCAAAAAAATGAGGAGAGGCTTAGGAACCTCCAGGACATCTTTAAACGTTCCAACATCCGGATTATAGGGGTACCAGAAGGGGGAAAGAAACAGCCACGAGTGGAAAACTTATTTGAACAAATAATAAAGGAGAACTTCCCCAGTCTGGCAAAGGAAATAGACTTCCAGGAAATCCAGGAAGCTCAGAGAGTGCCAAAGAAGTTGGACCCAAGAAGGAACACACCAAGGCACATCATAATTACATTAGCCAAGACCAAAATGAAGGAGAGAATCCTAGAAGCATCAAGGGATAAGGGGACAGTCACCTACAAAGGAGTACCCATCAGACTGTCAGCGGATTTCTCAAAAGAGACCTTACAGGCAAGAAGGGGCTGGAAAGAAGTATTCCAAGTCATGAAATCCAAAGACCTACAGCCAAGATTGCTTTATCCAGCAAAACTTTCATGTAGAATGGAAGGGCAGATAAAGTGCTTCTCAGATAAGGTCAAGTTCAAGGAGTTCATCATCACCAAGCCCTTATTATATGAAATGCTAAAGGGACTTATATAAGAAAAAGAAGATGAAAAATATGAACAGTGAAAGGATAGCACACTCACAGTTATTAACAACCACACCTAAAATCAAACCAAGAGAACAGCTAGATCGGAAGCGGAACCATAGAAATGAAGAACACATGGAGAGTTAGCAACAGGAGAGTGGGAGGAGGAGAAGAGGGGAGAAGGTACAGAAAATAAGTAGCATAGAGGGTAGGTATAAAATAGATAGGGGGAGGGCAAGAATAGTGGGGGAAATATAGAATCCAAAGAACTTGAGACACATGATTATAAACTAAGGGGGCGGCGATGGTGGGGGAGGGGGTGTGCAGGTGGAGGGGAATGAAGGGGGGAATAGAACAACTGTAATGGTATAATCAATAAAATATATATATTAAAAATTAAAAAAGAAGAAAATATTTGTAGTGAAAAATTATAAAAATTATAAAAGAATCAGTAGAAAAATAGTGACTATCTCTCTCTCACACACACATACACACACACAAATACAGCAGGACCAACCAGACAGTACTGACTGGTCTCTTCCCCAGTTAGTTCCTACTTTGTAAGGACTGGAATGTAATGCCTTCTGGAGTTCTGAGTCGAAGACATTGCCAATCATGATGTTTGTATGTTAGCAGAGCTTCTACTATCAGGAAATGTGAGGAGATCAAACTATACAATTAACTTAAATCTCAGAGGATTAGACTCACAGATAGCAAAAAATCGGTAAACATTGCCAGAACATGCCATTTCCATCACTGTTAAAAAACTGCTTGAGAATATTTTCTTTACCTGGAAAAGTGCTGGATATATTAAGTGTTTAAAAATGGTTTAAAAGATATGTCTGACTTTGAAAGATAAAAAGGGGATAAAATAAAGTAGGGGAGAAAAAGAAGTAAGAAAGCTACATATAAACATATTTTTAGAGGAAAACAAATATTAAAAAGAATGTAATACATCAAAATGTTACAGTCGTTGGGGATGAGATAATAGGCTATATTAATTTTCTTCATAAATTTTTGAAGTTTCCAATATTTTACTATTACATTTTTATTAAATATTTTAATACTCATCTAAGTAATATATGCACATGAAAAATCAGATAGTGCAAAACACTTCTGGCCTTAAGCTTGCAGATGCTCCTCATAGGCACCTACTGATGTTTGCTATTCATAGTTCTAAATATTTCAGTACTATTTCTTAAGTACAATTTTCCCTAATTTTACTCATTATTAAATACAAATATGGTCATACTGTTTTGAGTTCAAAAGATACAAAGGCTTATGGTGAAAGGTGTGCCTTTTATTGCTATTCCTCAGCGATAATAGAACAGCATTTTGGGAATATGAGAGAGAATAAATGATACAATTTTGTCAATAAAGTTACTGATTAAACTTCTAGTAGTAGTCAAATACTAAATGTGTAGGAGTGAGTATAGTGTAGGTGTGTCATTTCCTATTTGCATCCTATTCATTGAGATGGATAGTTTTAGTGGGCATAGCTAACACCATGAATTTCTGTGCACATTGGAATATAGTCCAGAAAAAAGACTTTTCTGTAACATATTTTTTAGAAAAAGGCTTTACATCAAGGGGGCAGCAGCATAAAATGGAGTAAAAATAGCCTCTTCAACAAATGGTGTTGGGAGAACTGGACAGCTACATGCAAAAAAATAAACCTTGCTCACCAACTTACACCATACACACAAATGAATTCAAGGTGGATAAAAGACTTAAATAAAAGTTGTGACACCATAAAAGTCCTAAAGGAAAACACAGGCAGGAAAATCTCAGATATTCCACACAGCAACATTTTTACTGATATGTCCCCTAGAGCAAGGGACATAAAGGAAAGAACAAACAAATGGGATCTCATCAAAATAAAAAGCTTCTGCATGGCTAAAGAAAACAACATTACAATGAAAAGAGAACCAACCATATGGGAAAACATATTTGCCAATGATACCTCAGACAAGAGTTTGATCTCCAAAATGTATAAAGAACTCACATGACTCCGCTCTAGGGAGATTAAAAACCCAATTAAAAAATGAGCAAAAGACCCGAACAGACACTTCTCCAAGAAGGACGTACAGAGGGCCCAGAGACATATGAAAAGATGCTCAGCATCACTAGCCCTCAGAGACATGCAAATTAAAACCACAATAAGATACCACCTCACACCGTTGAGGATGGCCATTATAAACAAATCAACAAACAACAAGTGTTGGAGAAGATGTTTAGAAAAGGGAATCCTAGTGCACTGTTGGTAGGAATGCAGACTGGTGCAGCCACTGTGGAAAACAGAATGGAATTTCCTCAGAAAACTAAAAATGAAACTGCCTTTTGACCTGGCAATTCCACTCTGGGGATTATATCCTGAGAATCTTGAAACAGCAATTTAAAAGAACCTGTGCACCCTAATATTCATAGCAGCACAATTTACAATAGCCAAGTGCTGGAAGCAACCTAAGTGCCCATCAGTAAATGAATGGATCAAAAAACTGTGGTACATTTACACAATGGAATTATATGCAGCAGAGAGAAAGAAGGAGCTCCTACCCTTTGTGACAGCATGGATGGAACTGGAGAGAGTAATGCCAAGTGAAGTAATCCAGATGATAAAAGAAGAATACCATATGATCTCACCTTTAAGTGGAACCTAATCAACAAAACAAATAGGCAAGCAAAATATAACCAAAGACAGTTAAACTAAGAACAATCTGACAGTAACCAGAGGGGAGGTGGGAGGGGATCATGGGGGAAAAGGGTTTTCAGGAACAACTATAAAGGACTCATGGACAAAACCATCAGGGAAGTGGGGATGGCTGGCGGGGGAGTGGTGGGAACAACAATAAAAATTAAATTTTAAAAAAGCTTCAATTTCTCACATAAATTGAGTTTGCAATTAAAAAGACATTTTGTACCAATTAATTATATTTTGGGCAAATCTCAAAAATCTTTTGTGTCCAATTACTATCAGTCCATTTCAAAAAAATGTTCATGTTTTGAAGGTTTTAGCCCCCATAAACTCAAAGCCACAGGAATTGTTTTTCTTCAGTCATTTTCTTGCTCTCCTTGGTGAGTGAGCACTGAATGAATGAGCAAAGGTCGTTTATCACAGTTGTTGCTGTACACAGCTTTGGAGTTTGTCCTCATGAAAATTTGAGGTGTTGATGTTATTATTCTGCTTCTAATTCCTACTTAGAAGATAGAATACATTCCCAAATAGGATTTTTTTCTTGAGAGGCTCATGATCTAAATAAAATTAAGTAGCTAAGGAAGTACAATTATCAAATTTGCTTATGTTATGAGTGCTATAACTCAAACCCTTTTGATCTAGAACTTTAAACAAATTCTTCCCCTGAATCCATCTCCTGAAGTGGTTGGCAGCCTCTGAGTCTGTCCTCTGTCTACGATCTCATTTCTGCTGTGGAAGAACCCAGGATGTCTCGTTATCCTTGAAATTTCTGTACTTTGGTGTGGTGCGTTGTCAATTTTTTGTTTTTTATGCTGGGTCCTTGTTTTGTCCTTTCTATTTGGAAACTTATAGCCATAAATTCTGGGAAGTTTCCATAGATTGCATCCTCCTTTTTACTTTTTATTTTATTTCTGCGTGACTTGCTAGTAAGATGGTAGATGTCCTGGAGTGATTGAGTCTCATGTCTGCTCTTTCTGTCCCTGTCATTCTGTCCTTCCCTACCTTCATCCCTTCCTTTGGTGAGATAACTCATGAGAACAAGGGTCTCTGGACCACTGGGCTTACTTGTCAGCACCCTCACAGGCTTTAGGACTGTTCTCTGGGACTATTGAGCTCTTTCAGAAGAGAATCTTCCCAGCCTTGCCTTCGGAGTACAAGCCAGGATGTCCACATCCTGGAGGCTTACTGGGGAAGGGGCAGTTGTGCATTTTTTTGTATTTATTTATTATGGTAAAATATACATAGAATAAAATTTGCCATCTTAACCATTTTTAAGTGTACAGTTCAGTGGCATTAAATTATGTACATTCACAATGTTGTGCAGCCATTACCATCATTTCCAGGACTATTTCATCTTCCCAAACTGCAACTGTACCCATTAAAGCACAGGTGTCAAACTCATTTCACTGGGGGCCACATCAGCCTCACTATTGCCTTCAAAGGGCTGAATACAATTTCAACTCCTTAACAGTTAGGGAGTAATTACATTTATACAGTCCTAAAATTATTTCAGTCCTTTGAAGGCAACAGCAAGGCTGATGTGGTCAGCAGTGAAAATAAGTTTGACATCTGTGCATTATCACTAACTCTCCATTTCCTCAACTCCTTAGTCCCTAGCAACCTGTATTTTACTTTCTGTCTCTATGAATTTGACTACTTTAGGTACCTCTTGTTTAGTGGAACCAAACTCTACATGCCCTCCTGTGTCTGGCTGACTTCACTCAGCACAGTGTCCTTCAGGGTCATCCAAGTTGTGAGGTGTGAAATGTGTCTCGCTTTTTCACGTTCAGCATTTCTCCTCACTCTGGGTCTTCCATCCCACACTTTACCCCCACCTCCACTGGGCTTGGCGTGCCTTCAGTTTCTCCAGTGTTACTCTGGCACACCTGCCAGGAGGGCTTTATAGGTACTGTCCTGTCTGCAGCCACCCACCTCACCTCTGCGTGTGTGGTAATTATGTGGAGCCTCCCAGGAGTCATCGGTGTGAGGACACGTCTTGCCCATCTGTTTCTTGCAGGTGCTGTAGTTTCACTTTCTTCCTCTTGGCTCGGACTACTTCTGCCTCTGGTTGACAGGTGTCTCCCAGCTTCATCAAGGACAGACTTAAAATTTCTGTTTCTTGTTCTGCTTTTGGAGGGGATGAATTAAGGAGGAAAAACAAGAAGGTGGGGCAAAGGTCTTTACTTCCCTATCTTAAAAGCAAAACTATAATAATATTTACATTTGAATTTTCTAAAAAAAAAACCCAGAGGGGATCTTTGTGGTTGGGGTTTTGTGTTGCTTTGCTTTTATAAAGAGAAAGGAGATTTGAAAATGATGAAATTTTACGAAGCATCCTGTCTTTCCTGACTGTTTCTTACCAGCTGTATGCAACATCGCAGTGTCCTTGGTGAATCAGGGCCAGGAGACTCACCCTAGTCAGAGCATTCTCGGAAAAAACTAATTTGCCCTTTTGGAAGTATCATTGGGTAGGAGACTGTGGTCCCATGGTAGCTGGTACTTCCATCCTCTCACACTCATTGAAGGCCCTTTTGTCTTTAAGATTGTCATAGTTCCCGAAGCTGTGGGCTCTCATCTCCTGTCACAAATACCCTGTTCCTTTCTAACCTCTGCTGTGCTTCATTTTCCTCCTTCCTGTGTTCCTTCACCAACCTTTAGTCTTTGCTAACTCCTACCCACTCCAGATGTTACTTCCCACTCTTGCTCACCCACCTCCCTGTCCTGGGGGCACCCTCCCCACTGGGCTGTGTATCACTTGAGGACAAGTCCCTGTCATCATCATTCTTGTATCTCTCAGAGCTTAGTGCTAACACCCATAGTTAGTAACTCAATAAATGCTTGTTGGAAGAATGAAGGATGGACTATGAAAGTGCTTGCATTTTAAGATCACCAGCCAATGGGTGTTTGCTGGTTTTGACCTAATAACAGACAAATTACCAAGTAACAGCTTTAATTTTTAGACTTTAATCTAAGACTTATTTAATAGCCTTATTTTATTTATTGGTTTATTTTTACATTACATTAAAAGACTCCAGATTTTCTTCCTTTTGTTCTTCTTATCAAATTAAGTTCCCCAGGCAGAATGGAACTTGCCTGGCCTTTTTCTGCATTGGGAGAGTTCTTCACCGTTAGGAGCACATATGAGAACAAGGAAGAAAAGTCTGCATTGGGGTTAAGGCGCCCTAGAGAGGTTTATCTTCCGTGGGCACATTCTGACCTTTTATGCCATTGGAGATTCTCCAGGAAGGAAGTGAAAGACACTCTTAACCAAGTTCACAGGTCCAGCTGCTGCTTCTATCATCCTGCATACTAGTCCCCCCACCAGGATGCCAGACCCACACCCAACCCCCATGCAGAAATAAACACAGAGATTTCTTCTGAAAGTTATTTAAGTGAACTTGGCTAGTTTCAAGAGTCAAGGCAATGCCAAAGCCACAAATTTTATGGAGACCCCAACCCCAAATAAGGAAAGATGCAAATCAGCCCCATGGCTCCATACAATGAGAGTCGAATGAAGTCTTCTAGTTAGAACATTCAAGTTACACAAATATTTGAAGATGGTATTTCAGAAGTTGACATGAGAAAAAGTAATTCACCATCTAAACAGCTTTCAAGAGATCTTAACAATTAGAAAGTTTGCTCGGATCTTTCCATTTTAAAACCAAGGATGCTTCCACGCAGACACAATATGTCTTCTTTCAGAGGGTTAATCCAGGCAGGGACTTCAGTCACTGTGTCCTCAGAAGAAGAAAGGTTAGGGACTTCCGCCAAGATGGAGGCATAGGTGGAAACACTGTGCCTTCTCCCACAACCAAGTTTGAATACAACAAAGGTTTGGAGAAACAAAGACACAACCAAAGGACATAAAATTGAATTATACAGAAGTCCGACTACATCTAACC